>NW_018127892.1:2435654-2453595 GCF_001952655.1 Monopterus albus | reverse complement strand
CCTGCTGAGACAGGATGCTGGGGTGCTGCTCGCATGAAAGTCAGCTGTGATGTTTTTTTTTAATTGTTTTTATAGAGAAAAATTATCCAAAAAAAATCTAAGTGTGACAGAAAGGCAAAAAAAGGCAGAAAAATGCTTTCAAAGTTGTCAACACGACTGTCATAAAGGGCATGTACGCATCAAAAATGCATTAATAGTGTATGTGTCTCAAAAGTACAGCCCCAAACTGTAAAAGAATAACCTCTGGTGCCTCAGGCAAACATCTCTATGTCCTTACTTTTTGCTGCGACATCACACTATTTCCTGAATTGGCACTGAACATAATTGTAGACCATACACTATATCATTATTCAGCATGAATGTACTTTTCAAAGAGTCTGGGATGAAGGAGGATATTTATTTTTTCTATATAGTTTTGTTTAATAGTGTAATGTATCACTCTGCCACTCTGTTTTATGCATTTCATATACTAAAAACAACTGACTTAAGCCATAGCCCATGTGTATTCTAAGACAAATATCAAAATTACTAACTGAACACCGATTTTCACTGCCATTGTGTTACATCAAGAAGTCACAACATAGTATATTGTGGGGTTCTTTTCCTACACATATTCTGCTTCAGTATTCTCCCCTCTTTTATCCAATCCATCCCTTTTCAAAGGGGAGCTGCAGTAGGCGATGTGTTATGTTGGTAAATGGCAGGCAATGAAGCTGTTTCAAATCTGTGAGGTCAAGTGCTGGCTGTGCTGATGCCTGTCACACTTAGAGTCAGAGCAGCTGGAACATGCACCATGCACCGGCCTCTCCATTACTTCAGAGTGTTCACACAGGCATAATTGCTGAACTATCTGAACTTGGGGGCCAAGGCTCATAATACCAGCAGTATTTTAATCAGATATGCAGCTCTTGAATATGCGACTCCCCACAAGGCTCACAGAAGCCTCTGCTTCTATGGGGGTTCCTTTGATTAATAACCCTGACAAGTCAGCCCATTATTATGAATTAGACCGGCACAACCGCATGTGTCATATTATCTGTAGAGGCAGAGGGGACACGAGACAAAACCAGTGGCTTTTTGAGCAGGAGGCTGATTAAGAAGCGCAAACACCTCTCACCCCCTGCTGCGCTTTTCTCAGACACAAGCACATACATGTGTGCGTATACACATTGCTGTGGATGCCTTTGTGATGGCTGAGGTTTCATGGGAATCAAACACAAATGACTGGTGTGACAAAACTTTGCTCTGTGCACTGTAAGCTCAGCACTACACATTACCAGTGCCAGCTGTGGAAACATTGGTAGAGTTGTCTCCTTTTAGCTCATTAATTTATATATATTTCTTTTTCTTTTTTAATTTTTTTTTTGTTATGGTTTGTATGCTCATTGTATATATTATCCTGCTTCTCCTAATTTGGAACTTGAATCTGAAATAAACTTGAAAATGAAGTTGGATTGAATTGACTATGTATTTTCTGTGTATCCAAGTATATCTACATTACATTACTTTACTGAAAGTGTACTGTACAAGAAGGCTGTTGTGTTTACAAATGTATGCTTACACACCCACACAACACACAAACCACAGCTGCTCTGGCAGAATAAATTCAAGGCTTACTCACTGTCAACACAACCCAAGAGGCAGTCTGCTGGAAAATCTAGTGCTGTGGTGCCAGGTCGCTCCACATAATTCCCCGGTAGAGCTGCTGCCTGTGATGAGTGGTTGTGTGGTTGCTGAAAGGCCTGTGATTACAGCTGCACCCTGTGGCAAAGCAGCCAAGTCCAATCCAAAGAAGACCCCCTTTGACAACTAGCTGCCCCACCTGAATTCACTTATCAGGCTGCAGGATTTGGTTGATTTCTCTGACTGGATTAAAAGACCATGGCCACAGTAGATGGTGCAAGAGACCCAACACACAAATTCCTGCGGTACCACATTCCTTCTGTTTCTTTGCTGCAAAACCACACAGCGACTCCTTAGTAAATATGAACACACAATTTCACTGTTTAGAAAGAAAATGAGCCACAAAACCTTGGTATGTATAGCCAAATATTGTGGAACATAAATTGACATGTATTTACATTCATAAATTTTCTAAATTGTCATTGAGCATTCAGTTATCATTTATTATGCATGCATGCTCATAATGTACATGGACATTTTTCCTTTGGCTGGGTTTCTTGAACAAGAGCATTTGATGGTCAACAAGTTGGCTGTGACTACACAACTTCTGTAAGATGCATCCCGTCTGTTAGCAAACTGTGGACTCAAATTTGATGAGTTTGTGTGCAGTTTTACATATTCCTTCTGCTCATGCAGTATTTCACAGGAGTCGGCTGACTTTTCTTCTCATTTTGTTGATTTCATCTGTTTTTATTCACCACAGATTCAGTTTAAAGGACATAGACAGACAGACAGACAGACAGACAGACAGACAGACAGACAGACAGACAGACAGACAGACAGACAGACAGACAGACAGACAGACAGACAGACAGACAGACAGATAGATAGATAGATAGATGGATAGAGATATATTCAGTATATGTCTGTGTGTATGGAACAAACACCTTCACTGTAGGAAGAATCCATAAGAACAGCAAAGTCAAACTAGTGTGTAGATTTGACTCATATAAATAAAACTGGTCCTTTCTCTTGCTGTGGTCTTTCTTCCTCTCTCTCTTTGAAATCAATCAGTGATGGTCCCTCCACCCCTCTGCTGATAGATCTATTATTAATGAGGGCCCTTAGCACTAAACTAAATTTAGTGCATAAAGTCCACTTGGAGAGCTACAGAGGGGAATCAATAAAATGGCAGGGGCCACAGCAAGAGCCTCATTTAGCTCTTTGGAAATACAGGATGTGGAAAGGCTGACCCTGAGTGCAAATGTGCCTCCTGACTGAAAGAGAGCTTGAGAGAGCGAACAATAAAGAGAGCAAGAGATTTTGACAATACAGAGCAAATGTCAGTGGGTCATTACTCTACAATTGTTACCTTGCAGCCAATCTATATTTGAGATAGGGGATCATTGATGGGGTGACGTTTGGTGTAATTGGGTTTATGCAAGCTCTGGATTATTGCCTATTCAGCATGCAACTTGTGCTGCATGAATCGCATCTAATTTTTCACTCCCTGTGACACTGATACCACGTGTCAGGATCTTCAGAGCTGTGATTACTCTTTTTCAATATCAGTGTGCAGTTCAATATTTAATCATAGACCCATTTGTATGGAAACAATCAATTACTCATGCATAATTTTCTCCATAAGATTCTAGCTAATGAAATGTGCATTTGGTTTCTTTAAGTCCTCTTGGAGCAAATCAATATACTACTCTTAATCAGGTGTCTATTAAAGCAAACACATGGAAATCAAAGAAGAAAGCCATAATTTGCTTCATTAAAGGTGTATGGATCTACCTTTAGCAACTTGTCACAGAGGAAATGAAGGCCTCGACCCCTGGAGTACAGCAGTAGTACCTTACATAATGTAAGTTAAACAAAGTTGCAAAAACACCCCTCACCAGTACAAAGGGATTTAAGGTGAGCATGTTTTATTGGAGAGCTCCTATGTGTTTAAGTCAGTGAGCATGGAGCACAGCATTGCTGATGAAGATATATGCATATACTGTAATTTATGTATGCCAACTCAGCATGTTTTAAAAAGTGCTTGAAAAACACTTTTTAAAGCAAATACTTACAGTACATACAATCCTACAAAAACACAGAGGACATACAGGTCTTTTGAACATGCAAATACTGTGTAGTTCCTAGAAGCTACCCTCAGAACCCAAAACACTACCATAAAGAGCACTGTCAAAATCTAGTGGTGGCAGCATTACAAAAGCTATATTACAAGAAAATCAAGAACTCTCTTAGCGAGTCTACAAGATGACTCTAAATAATATACCAGGCAGGATTTAAAGACACCGCCAGCAGACTGAATACTGAATAGAGGACTGTTCCTAAGCCAAGGCACAAGAACAGCAAAAGCTCAGTCACAGCTTGACTTTAACCTGGACTCTGGGCTGGCTCTAGTTTGGTCTTCTGAGACAGCGGGGTTGTTAAAAGCTCACTGATGTAATCCAGCACCTGGCCATGTAAACCCTTGTATGTAGTTATTAAGAGGTAACCATCCAGAGAAGCTGAAATTGGGATTTAATGGATAAAGTGTTTTTTCTTTGTAGCCTAGGTTCAGATTTCTGCATAGTTTGAGGCTGAGCTACAGCTCTAGCATCTGGTTAAGGTGTTACATTAGACTGGGCACAAGGTAGTACAATATGTTCACAGTATGGCTGAAGGACAACTTTGCTGTCATCTTTGAAATACACTTTTCATGGTTAAACACTGTTAGAGAATCACTCATTGTTTTGCAATGGCAAAATGTGTCTTTACATTTATTCTCATCTTTTTGTTTTTGCTTGGGACATACTGGTCAACTGTATGGACTAACCAGCATTAAAGGATAAAGCTGGTCATTTTCTGTATTACCCGTATTTGCAATAGTCCCCATACCGAGACTAAAACCAATGATTTGCCTCTACTCACTGTTAATGTCCTTCAGTCTCAGTCCTGGATCAGCGTATTCCTCTGTACCATAGACCTCCATTGTTGTTCAAAAGCCATAACCTTTTACAGCATCTGAAGCTAATCCAGGACTGACAGGTATTAATCAGGACAAAGGCAAATCATTGTCTGCCTCTGTATGGGGATTGTTGAAAATACTGATAATATAGTAAATGACCAGCCTTATCTTTTAAGACAAAGCCTGCACACTGAACACTATGCTGCCCCTCAATCCACTGACAAGTTCAAATGTCCTCAGTTTCTTTCCCTTGTCTGTGGTGTTCTACTCGAGCTGGCTCTTTTGATCCTAAATGACAGTACAAGAGGATGTCAATAATTCAGAGTGGAGTTATAACAGCCAAGATGCACTGGAGGGAGGGGGGTTAGGGTGATGCTGGAGCAATGACAGAGTACTTGAAGAAGAGAGGACCAAAGGAAAAGATTCATTTACTCAGCAAGGTATAAAACAGACACAACACAGGGACTGATAGTGACTGAAATATCAAAGCCGGTACTCTGCTGGGTAGGCTGGGAAGTGGCTGCCGCTGCTGTTTGATCCATCATGCAGCTGCTTGTGTTTTTTTACTAAAAGCTTTAGAGAAACTCCTGGGTGCCAGGGAGAAGTGAAGTGAGGTGGAGAATACATCCAATCTCTCTCTCTCTGCATCTCTTTCTCGCTGTCAGTTTGCCTCTCTCTTCTTCTCCCCCTCTACCTCTCATCTTGTACAAATTGTGAGATCTCCTTTAGGCACAGCGGGATGAGAAACTGTGCATTGCTGGGACAGCATGCGTGAAAGCATTTGCTCTATCTATGAATGTTTGTCTACCTGTTTTCACTTACACTCAGATAAAAGTTTGATCTTCATCTTGCTTGCTGTATCACAGACACAGATGCTTCATTTGAGTGGGGGGAAAATGCAGAAAAAAGTGGAGAATAAAAACGATTTCTCTGTCTTCTCTGCAGCAAATCTCTTGCGCTTGGGGGTGAACCACATCCCAGGAGAGGGGAGATCAGTGAGCAGAGCCTGCAGTGGAACAGCTCAGCGCCGTCAGCCTGCTTTCAACCTGGAAACCCACCAAATGGAAGCATCAGCAGAAAAAGAGCTATGTCCTCAATCTGTTGGACTCTACTTGTTGACTAACTTTGAAGAACTCTGTGTTTGACAGACTCACCACCAGCGAAGCTGTGGGTCTTTTTTTGTAACTTGGAATCAACCTTCTTTCTATGAAACATACTCACTAAGACTTTGTTTCAGGCAGCTTTAATCAAAAAGACGTGATGTGCATAAAGGAAAAAAGGCTCTCGACTTAGAGAAACTGAAACAAGGATTCAGCAGCTGTACGTTTTATGGCTAATGCTTTAAATTGAAACCCAATGTCTGTCTGCAGCTCTGTTGGCTAGTCTGCTAGATACTAAAACTCAACTAAGACTCAAACATCAAAAAGTACTGTATATTTCACTTCATCAGTTAACATTGAACATGAGCTCACACATGTAAACACGCTCTATAACCATAATCTATTGAGTCGGTGAAGGCTTGCAACGGTTTCGGACATACATGAGCACTCCCTAGGGAGCTCTGTCTAAGGGAAGCTATTGGGGCTGCAGTAGAGAACAGCTCCACAGAATTTCTCTGTAATTCTCTTCCACCCTTCATCATTTCCTCCCACTCGGGACCTCTAAGAGATTAACTACAGATCAGCTGGGAGACAGCACTGCAGAGACAGTGACTCACTAAATAGCAGAAAAGAGAGGCACACTGTGGATGACATGCACTTTATGTGTGTATTTTATAGATAGAGTACACATGATGTAACAAAACAGTGTAGGTCACACGCATTAGCTGTCTTGTTGATTTTGGCAAGACACACTTCTAGTTGGTTTTAAGCTACATATACAGTGGCCACTGAATCCACACAAGGTTTCATTGGATTTAAAGAACACACATAAAGTCTTGCTTGGGTTTAGGGAACACACATACAATGTTTGTTTGGATTATGGGAACACAGATATGATGCCTTGTTTAAATTGCACCTGTTTTTAGTTTCTAGTTAGAGAACACGTAGTTAAAATTAGATATAGGGAACACACACATATTGCCTTGTTGGGTTTAGGGAATATGCACGGGCCTGCCAGACTGAAGAGGCTCTGCTCTTGGGCAATAAAGGGTAAAAACTAGCCAAAGGACTCAAACAGATGTGACGTTCCTCCTTGTAGATGCTAAAGTAAGTGAAGCAAATGTGTTTTTGTCACATTAGTGACCTGGTATAGTTGTGATTTTATCTTTTTATTGAATTAATATGATTTTAATTTGGGAATAACTTGTAACTTTGTGTCACATTCATGCTATGTAGCACATTAGCAGCTGAATTATCATCCTCATCAAAACAGGCATGACTAGGTAAATACATCATCTACAAACAACATCCTGTACACATAGACAAGCTTCACACCAGCTTTTTCCCAAAGGCCATAGAATCTGAGGCTCTAATTCACGGTAGGATCATTCATTCATTCACTCTTTCAACCAGAGGTGAGGTACATTGCCATTTCAGCAGGTTGCCCACTGCTCAACCAATACATATTTAACCAGCTGTCTGCACCAATCTGGAGCTAAGGCTCAACATTTCTGTGGAAAATGGATTTAGTGTGCTGTGTAAGAAAACTTAAACAAGTATGAAAAATGGATGAAAGGTTTTGACCATATCCTTCCCTGCATTTGGTATCGTAACAGAATGGCTTTGCTTTTCTCCAGAGCTATAAATTCAGTTCTATTTAAAAATGAGTCTCAATCATTTGAAGATATGTGGCGTTTACTCTTAAATGAGAATAGACCAAAATCTGCTTAGTGTCCACAGACTGGATCCTTTATATTTTAGAGGGATTAAATGATGACCTTAAAGTACAGATTTTTGAGGTATGCATATTGCAAAAGAAAGTCCTTCAGTAAAATACCATCAAGCAAGAGGATAAACCCTTTATCACATTTGCCAAAATGCATCTGTATCAATTTATTTAAAAAGTGCTTAGCTGCTGTTAGAAACTCCCGACATGTGTAACTGAAAATCTGCCATCACACATAATCAGAGATATTATATTTTGGGCTTACATAATTAATCAGCAAGTCAGTGAATACCTTGTGATCCAAGTCATAAATTATATTTAACCAAGTCATTACAGGGGTAAACTGAGGAAACAACTGCTTTTCTCACATGAAAGTAATACGCTGGGTTGCCTCAGCATGTCTTCATTTAGAAAACAAATTAGCCATATATTCACTCAGTGTCTCTCAGTTTATGCAAATCATCTTGAGGTACTTTTAAATGATCTCTTCTGTTTTATTATACACATCTTGTTAAAGTACACAAAGCAGTAAAGGCTGTGGAGTGGGGTGCTGTAGGTCTCATAGTGTGTGTTAGCCTTGTACATGACGTTCTGTTGCTCCAGTTTGCATGAGACTTGTGGATGTGCCTAGCCATGCATGGAAACCTCTAGGAACTGCATAATATATGAGTATAAATCCAATTTCCAAGCTTACAAAATGCATTGATGATTATGCAAATCTTGTTGTTTGAGGTCAGAGATACACCAAGCCAACGTGAAAGAACTAGCAGCGATGAAGGCTGACTTCTGCCTTGCCTCACATCAGCTTGGGCCAGTCGGGATGAAAACGTAGCACTGGAACACACCACACAGACTACAGCCAACTAGCAAGTACGTTCTGTGCCTACATGACAGAACTAACTCCCCCTACCAGCAGGTGGCAGTATCTGTATTCAACTTTCAAAAAGGGAATGAAGAAGAGCTAGAATGCAGATGTATGAGCCAGAAACAAAGCAGCTCTCTCATTCAAAACAGCTGCCGTTTATAGCTGCTTCTGATCAAGAAGATGTCTGATAAGAAGCTGCTAATGACATTGCTGTTCTCTGCCCTTAGTCTTTTGGTTGTGGAAGAAGAAAGGAGGTTGGGGAGGTGAAAAACAAGGTGAAATCATGGATACCACAGCAACAGGCTGTTGGGACTTTCCCAAACCGTTCTCGTTTCATTCATTGATTTGCTAAGCTCAACACCCAATCAGAGGGGTCGTTCTCTCACTGACAAGGCCTGACTGCCGACACCAATTCAACATGTCAAACTGGCCAAAAAGCCACCAACAGAGGCTGACTAGTGCCAATGGTGCGAGACACACCGGGAAAACAAGCCCTGACAGATGCTCACTGACAACCCACTAGCGGCCGACAGTGCACCGTCGGCTTGGTGTGTCTCTGCCCTAAGATACACTTGTGTGCCAAATTTATGTGTAATCAAATGTGACCTGCAAATTAGCTAAATAAGCTAAATTTGCCATATGGCTCTAATAAGCTATAAAATTTATGTCAGTACCTTGCATAACTACAAAGGATTCACAAATTTGAGTAGTTAGAGTATCGTGTTAGAGGTAACAGAAATAAAAATGTGGTAAGAGGAAGAGCTGACCCATAAGGACACAAAACAAAAGAAAGAATCCGAAGCCTTCCTCCAAGAAGGAGCAGCATCAGAAGCATTATATTCTTTCATTTGCCTGGAGTAGATGCACGCGTGAATAGTCTCTTTACATGCAAATCCAGTCTGTGTCTATGAGTGTGTTTTATCTTGGGGGCTGCTGTTTGCTAATCAAGAGCCTTGTGAAAGCCAGGGGAGCATTCTAAGAAGCCTGGTGTAATGTGCCTGCTCACAGCCTCTCCTCTTTGAACACACACTCATTTTACAGCCTTTTAACTTTCAATCTGCCTGTTGTTGATTTTCTATTCTTCACACGCTTTTGTTATTCTGCAAGTCTCTCAGTTGCTCTTCAACTATATGCACCATATTAACTTGAGATAATGTGTATCAGCATTGCTCGGAGCTACTGTACGCCTTTTTTCATGTAAAGATGCAGAGCAATTGTAGCACGTTGTGTTGAGTGTATGTCAGCGAGTGACTGACATCAGAGTATTATGATGTACAACCAGTGACAAGATTATGTCTTAGCTAAAATTCATTCCCCCACTTTTCAAGGTCCTAGCCAGTATCAAGGAGAAAATATAACAGAGGGAAATGGATGAGTGTTTCTTTTATCTCGACATGCCATCAGTTAAATGTACTTAGGAATTCATGTCCATGACTAGTGACTTTAACCCCACATAGTTTTGTTGTACACTGTACCTCAAATATTGTGGAAAGTTTATATACAAAAAATAGTTTTGTTGTACACTGTACCTCAAATAATGTGGAAAGTTTATATACAAAACATGTGGATGCTGTGTGGCAAGTGGAGATTTTCTACGTCCCATGGCGCAAGTGTGTACTGAATTACACTGAACAGCATATTTCTCTTGCATAATCAGTAGACACTAAACACATTCCTAGATTTCTTTTTGATACTTTAGCCAAAAATACTCCACAGCAGCCATCTCTTGCTGCTTGTCCTGGTTTTCCATAAAATAGATGAGATTACATACAAAATTAGTTTCTCACTTCCGGCTTCAGCTGCCAAACTGTTGGAGCATTGTGTTGAATCACTGATCTGTTTTAAGTACGTTTGAGACATATTTTGAAACGTCAAAGCCGGGGTCAACTTCTAAAGCTACTGCTTACCTCCTGGACCATCTACCAGCAGAACTTTCAAACGCTATCTGGACAGTTTTAGTCCTATAATGCCGAGTATTGTTAATATTTCACTTAAAACTGGCATTGTCTCCACTTGCTTTAACACTTCTGTGGTTAAACCTGTCCTTAAGAAACCACCAGAGTCTCTGAATAAGTATTGACATGTGTTTACCTTGCATTCTTTTCAAATAAAAGTTGTGTATCAGCAGCTTTCTGCTCATATCAGCTGTAAGTGCACGTTAAGGCAAATGACCCTTCTCAGTGTAACAAGTTAGAGGCTTGCTTGTTTGCTATGAAAAGCTGTATGGCATATATTTTTGGCCCCTAAATTCAGACACAGCTGAGATGCTGATCATAGGTCTGGCTTGACAAACACACCAGCACCACATCTTAATGCCTTATCTTTTTGTTAGCGGTTTAAGCTTTTGTTACTTCAGGCCTTGTACCTGTTACCATTTCCCACTGGCAGATTGGTCTCGGCCTCACCAAATCTGTTAAATCTAACATGTACAGTACAGTCCATGTTGTCCTGGCAATGAATTTACTGTAGACCTTCTGAAAACCATAGCCTTTCTGTTTGTTCCCTCAAGCACTTGAATATCCAGTCGGTGTGCCTCGCTCTCGTGTCTCACTTTCTCTCCCTACTTTCTCCTCCCTGTCTTCTCCTTTTGGTCAGGATCTCTGTGCTGGACCATCCTTTCTTTCTCCATTAGATTTTGGTGCCCCATATAAAAACAAGAATAATATTTCACTTGACATGTTCTGAGATATGCATCTGCTTCTGAATGTAAATCAATACTTTGACTTTGAGCTCTATTATTTATTTACTCTGAGAAAATGTTTATAATGAAAGGTAATTCTTAAACTACAGACAGGGGGCAAATGAAAACCCAACATAAAGTGTCTCAGTGAGGTGCTGGGCCACCACATGTCACCAGAACAGATTCACTGCTCCTTGGCATTGACTCTCCAAGTCTCTGAGCTCTACTGGAGGGATGAACACTGTTCTTCTAACAGATATTCTCTCATGTGGTGTTTTAATGATGATGGTGGTGGAGACGCTGTCTAACACATCACTCCAACATCTCCCATACTGTAGGTGTTCAACTGGGTTGAGATCTGGTGACTGTGAAGGCCACAGCACATGATTCACATCATCTTCATATTCACCAAACCATTCAATGACCCCTTGTGTCCTGTGAATGGCGCCACTGTCATCCTGGAAGTGACCGCTCATTTATTCGGGGTTTTCCTTTAATTTGTCATCTGTACATACAGTGGGTATGGAAAGTATTCAGATCCCCTTAAATTTTTCACTCTTTGTTATATTGCAGCCATATGCTAAAATCATTTAAGTTCATTTTTTTCCTCATTAATGTACACACAGCACCCCATATTGACAGAAAAACACAGAATTTGACATTTTTGCAGATTAATTAAAAAAGAAAAACTGAAATATCACATGGTCATAAGTATTCAGACCCTTTGCTGTGACACTCATATATTTAACTTAGGTGCTGTCCATTTCTGCTGATCATCCCTGAGATGGTTCTACACCTTCATTTGAGTCCAGCTGTGTTTGATTATACTGATTGAACGTGATTAGGAAAGCCACACACCTGTCTATATAAGACCCTACAGCTCACAGTGCATGTCAGAGCAAATGAGAATCATGAGGTTAAAGGAACTGCCTGAAGAGCTCAGAGACAGAATTGTGGCAAAGCACAGATCTGGCCAAGGTTACAAAAAAATTCTGCTGCACTTAAGGTTCCTAAGAGCACAGTGGCCTCCATAATCCTTAAAGGGAAGACGTTTGGGACGACCAGAACCCTTCCTAGAGCTGGCCGTCCGGCCAAACTGAGCTATCGGGGGAGAAGAGCCTCGGTGAGAGAGGTACAGAAGAACCCAAAGATGACTGTGGCTGAGCTCCAGAGATGCAGTCGGGAGATGGGAGAAAGTTGTAGAAAGTCAAAGAAAGTCAACCATCACTGCAGCCCTCCACCAGTCGGGGCTTTAGGGCAGAGTGGCCTGACGGAAGCCTCTCCTCAGTGCAAGACACATGAAAGCCTGCATGGAGTTTGCTAAAAACACCTGAAGGACTCCAAGATGGTGAGAAATAAGATTCTCTGGTCTGATGAGACCAAGATAGAACTTTTTGGCCTTAATTCTAAGCGGTATGTGTGGAGAAAACCAGGCACTGCTCATCACCTGTCCAATACAGTCCCAACAGTGAAGCATGGTGGTGGCAGCATCATGCTATGGGGGTGTTTTTCAGCTGCAGGGACAGGACGACTGGTTGCAATCGAGGGAAGGATGAATGCGGCCAAGTACAGGGATATCCTGGACGAAAACCTTCTCCAGAGGGCTCAGGACCTCAGACTGGGCCGAAGGTTCACCTTCAAACAAGACAATGACCCTAAGCACACAGCTAAAATAACGAAGGAGTGGCTTCACAACAACTCCGTGACTGTTCTTGAATGGCCCAGCCAGAGCCCTGACTTAAACCCCATTGAGCATCTCTGGAGAGACCTGAAAATGGCTGTCCACCAACGTTTACCATCCAACCTGACAGCACTGGAGAGGATCTGCAAGGAGGAATGGCAGAGGATCCCCAAATGCAGGTGTGAAAAACTTGTTGCATCATTCCCAAAAAGACTCATGGCTGTATTAGCTCAAAAGGGTGCTTCTACTAAATACTGAGCAAAGGGTCTGAATACTTATGACCATGTGATATTTCAGTTTTTCTTTTTTAATAAATCTGCAAAAATGTCATTCTGTGTTTTTCTGTCAATATGGGGTGCTGTGTGTACATTAATGAGGGGAAAAATGAACTTAAATGATTTTAGCATATGGCTGCAATATAACAAAGAGTGAAAAATTTAAGGGGGGTCTGAATACTTTCTGTACCCACTGTATATGTAGTATACCATCTATTCATCTTAAATAAGCAGATACTAATGATGGGCTTGTGATCAACAACTCCTTGATGGTCAAACCTGTATGAATATGAACCAGCACTGTTCATGGTCACTAATAGTCAGTAAACTCTCTCTGGCTAAATAAAATGAAATAAGTGAAAGTTAAATTATCATGATTTAGCGTAACATGATCTGACCATAGTTCTCCATTCATACTGAATGTTCTCCAGCCCATGATGATGGATACGGGCTCGTCTCTGCAGCTCTCTCATTACACAGAACAGCACAGGCAGCTTTTACTGCAGCCTGCCGTCAGCCTGCTTATGCTGCCTTCTGTGTTTACCCTCTCTGTTAACATTGTGCTCATTATACTGTGTAGCTGCAGATATGTGTGGAAAACAAGCTGAGAGAAGTCTCTCTTTCTCTCCCTCTCTCTTTATCAGTTGCTCACTTATTCACACATTCTAACAAGCGAGGTCCTGGGTGGGGAAGCCGTCCCCTGTGACAGGTTGTCATATTGTGTCAGCCTATTGAGCACCACAGACAAAACATCACCTCTGCTAATGTGGCATTGTGTGACACGGCCTTCGAGGTTGAAAAGTCTGCCACTTGTGAACAGTCGGAGGGTACATAACCATATGGCCGCATGTTGGAGACAGCCTGAGTGAGACCCAAGGAAAAGTGAAAGGAGGGAGAATGAGCTTGGTGTGAGGGGAGGTGGTTATCTGGGGGACTTGGCACAAGTGATCACTACAGCTTCTGGGGTTTGGTGGCCAGGGTGCTAATAGCAGTGTGACCAGTGGGAATACTTTTCTGTCAATCTTTGCCTGTCCTCAAGTTATTTACCAGTGGATGTGGCTCAGGGTGTAACACGGTCTTCCACTAATAGGAAGGTCAGCGGGTTGACTCCTGTTCTTCCCAGTCCACGTGTCAAAGTGTCCTTCAGCAAGACACTGAACCCCTAGCTGCTCCCGGTGGGCAGGTCAGTGCCTTGCAGAGTCAGCGCCACCATCAGTGTGTGTGTGTGTGAATTGCCGCCGCAGATGAGTGCCTTGGTACCAGAGACAAATTCCTTATGTGTGTAACATACTGTATGTGGCCATTAAAAGTCGGCCTAAAAGCAGCCATCCTGTTAGAAAGTGTCATAGCTCAAATGCCCTAGCAACCTCTTATTAGTGATTAAAGTTATATGCATGTAAACTGCAAGGAAAAGCTATGGCAGTCACACAGACTACCCTTGACTGCTTCTTTTTGGGGATACTTTGACACTAATCCCTGAGCAATTAATTCTACCTTTCTTGCTTCTCTTCCTCTGCTGAGCCACAGGTCACACAGCAGTCTAATCACTAGCTCACCCTGTCGTGCAAATCATGCAAAAGATATAACAAAGTTGTTTAAATATTAATATTTTACATAATCCACCCAATTTTCTTTAAAGGAATGCACTGACCTTTCAGCAAATAAGCTTTTTAATTAACTACACTTTGTCTGATGAAAAGACTTGCAGTTTCTCATTTGTGTGTTCAGTGTTTAATGCACTTTAAACTTGCATAGGTTAAGCTGTAGTTCAACATTTTGGGATATACACTAATTTGTGCATGTGAAGATAAATACTTTTTACAGATCTGTGTGTTAAAGCTGGAACTAGGAGATAGGTAGTTTAACAAGCATACGGGTATGAAGACTGGAAGTAGCCTGAGGGAAGCGGCTACGCTGGCTCTGTTGAGGTAGTAGTATCCTTTAAAACCTCTACTTAAGACATTATATCTTGTGTGTTTAAGTGGTACAGAAAACTAAATGAAAAAATACAAATTTGTTTTTTGTTTTTACCCGGGGGGGTCTTATAATATACTGTATGCCTTTTTTTGTTGACAATATTTAGTATTAAAGGACAATGCATTTGGACTATAGGTACTACAACATATCTACTGAGTATGGTCATCACAGTGATAAAGTCACATAACATCCTCACCTTATCTTTCTACCAACTGGTGGAAATTGAAGCCAGGGTCTGGGGAAACACTGACTGCCTTCGGGGTCTTATATAAAAAGCTCTGGTGTCACAACATCTGTTGTTGTGATTTCAGGAGGCAGAGAGCACTGTTACTTTAGCATCAGAAAAAGCAACCAGACATAAAGGATCAATAAAAAACCATTATGGCATTTTGCTCAAAATGTTGAGCAATGCCTGAAACCAAAACAAGAAATGTGGGAATTCTTGACTGAAGGTTTTTCGGAGTGTAAAAAAAAAAGGAGAGAGGAAAAAAGAATGAGAACAGAAATATACGTATGTCCCCGTGGCTTACAATAATTCTAAGAACTGTAGTTTTTTATGATGACTTTTAATGTGACATTTAGCCACATCAATCTCTTAACTCAATTTATTTCACTAAAATAGCAGGTCACATTGCTAATTTCACCCTGAATGATGTCTGTAATAAAAACCCTACTGACTGTTCAAGGGCTGCCAATAAATTCAGGTCTCTCATCCACACAGCTCTAGGGCCAATCTTTCTGTTTGATTAAACTTTGCTGTCCAGTGGTATGAAATATCCAAGGCACTTAGATTTACTACCTACTCCTACTACCTGCTACTTAAATTATTGGCATTTCACTGCCTTTCTTATCAGCTTCTTAACTAATCCCCTCTTGTTACCTCCCTTATTTAAGTCGGTGACTTCCATTTAACTTTCAGTGATGAACTACTCTGGATTGATTCATTACTACTCGACAGCAGCGACTATGGGTATGTTTACATTATACAAGCTATATCTGATTTGCTCCTGTTAAGTCTGCCGGCCTATAAATAATCATCTGTGTTCAACATGAAACAAACAGCTGTTGTCTCTGAAGCAAAGATATGCAGCTCTGGCTCAGGTGTAAATCTGAATAACACAGGCTGTGCAGATTGAAGGCAGGGAGCAAAAACAAGAGAGATGGAGAGGGAAAGAAAGAAAGACAAGGAAAGACAGAAAGAACCGGTAAGAGAGAATAAAACGGCAAGAGATGAAGGGAATGTGCAAGGAGGCTCTCAGGCACTGAGGATGTGTAAACTGTGTCTGTGGAGTGAGCAGGTTAATTTTTCATGTGGCGGTTTGCAGGGCCCAGCCTTGGCAATCCTATAGCTGGCCACAGTTTCCAGAGAGAGAGCTTGTTGCTCAAGCCCCCGGGTGGGTTCCTTGTTGAGCCTGCCTGTAAATTGCCACCAAACTACTGAATTACTCCATGATGTGTCACAGAGGCAGCCGAAAGCCTTATAGACATAACACTATGGACTTATGTTTTCCCTCACAGTAATTCTTCAGTGATGGATAGGACAACAAACTGTGATGTTTCAGTTAGAATCCAGCAGCTCTGTATTCAAAACAGCTGGTTGACACTGCTGCTAGAGTTTCTGATGGATTGAATACATGGCCAAGCTGTTTCTGGTTTAACAAACAATGGCAAGTCATTCATCCATACGTTATTGATCCCACTTATCTTAGGGAGGGTCACAGGGGGCTGGAGCCAATCCCAGGCTCCGCTGGGCAAGATGTGCAGTACACCCTGGACAGGTCACCAGTCAGAGAGTTTTCCCAACAAAAACATGCCAGCAGCTCTGTGAGACTGTTTAGACCTTATGCAGAGTCATGCTTTGGGCCAGATGCTAACAGTGGCACACTAACCATGATAGTCTAGTGTATGAACATGTAAACATTAGCAAAATACAGCTGAGGGTGATGGGACTGTCATTAGATCATAAACCAATTTCTGAGCCACTTTAACATTTTGACCTGATAATGGCACTAGAAGAAAGATTGAAGTACCACTAAAATAATTACAATTAATAATAAGGGGAACATGAATGTCTGTGACAAGCCATCCAACCTCATGGTGGCACAAATAATGAAGAAGGCACAGGGATCATCCAAGTCAATGAGACTTGTCGTCTGTTAACCCTGAATGTCTGTCGGTCTAATAACTGTTGAGATATTTCACTGAATAAGCAAAACCTTTGATTTGCAAGTTTCTGGGAACATGAGCTAAATAAATGCCTAAATAAACAAACACTGTATGCAACAACAATCAGATCATTCTTGCAACAGTAATTTGTAATAGTTGTGAAAGGCACTGATAAATGATGTTCTTCTATTGATAGGGGCATCAGATCAGAAAATACTTTGTCTCATCTTATATTTTGTTGTTTAATTATGCACTAATGTGATTAATGTTTCTACCCCTCACCTTTCCAAACAATAGTCATTGCAGGATTAGTTTCATATTTGCACCCAGTGAGCTGGTAGGATTTCAGATTTCAGAATCGCTGGTGATCTTTTACAGTATTCAAGTTAAGAATAAGATGAACTTCCAGTGCTCTTCTTTGTCTCAAGACCCTAACACATGTCAAAAAAACTCAAACTCTACCAACAACAATGAACTATTAATAATGTCTACAGCAAACAAAACAACACTGTGGCCTTTATTTAACCATGTGACCTTAAGTGTCTTACCTTCCCCATAATATATTTGCCATAACAATGATCATTACCTTACCTGAGCTATACCATACTTGCCATTCACAGACATTGTAGAAAGAGAATTAAAAAATAAATATTTACATCGTTCAATACTGTCCAATAGTGGTGTTTTCTGGGCAGAAGAAAATCTGCCAGTCACACCATTGCTATGAGAGATGGCTTCTGCAATTGATGAATGGAGTCCTAATATACTGAGTGTGCGAAAATTATGTTGTAAGCCCAACAAAATCATTTTCTTTACAGCAGTGTAGGGATTTGTGTCTTACAGCTATCTAGTGCTCTGGTGTGAAATCTAGGCTTATTGATTTCTG
>NW_018127892.1:2435247-2435632 GCF_001952655.1 Monopterus albus | reverse complement strand
TAAGATACGGTGTTTACCTGAGGAGAGATTTCTTTTCATTGCTTTCCTCAGATCCCTCACCTCTCAATCCCATGTCTACACCACAGAGTACACTCTTAGAACCCTTAAAGCAAGAAGCACTTTGACCCCAGCGACATCAAATGAATTCTTATCGCAGTGGCAGAGGCAAAGAAAAACAATTCTGCCCCTTAAACGTCATAAAAGCATGACACTCTCCCTCCCCTTAGCGTTGCGGCGCAAACGGGGCTAAGCATTTCAAAGAGACTAGTGTTTGAATGACTGCGATGGGGGAGCTCAGAGTCTGTAGCTATGGATTGAGCTCACAGCAAATAGTAGCATCTAAGAAACAGAAGTAATCTCTTCCTTCTCCTCCAAAGCCCTCTCG
>NW_018127892.1:2417852-2434971 GCF_001952655.1 Monopterus albus | reverse complement strand
CCCCCCAACCCCCTCCCCCCCCTTTATAATCTCCTTACTGAATTTGTTCTTGCAAAGCTGCTCAAACAGAAAGGGGTTTATTCACAGTGGTTACAGGGGTTAAAGTAACATGAAAATGATATGTTCTCAGGTTCCCGAAAGGTCCATTTTCTCAAAGGTTGATGTGCTATCCACATGGTTATTGTTCTCCAAAGCAACATACAGGTACAATGCTTGCCATCCTCCTCGAATTCATGCCTTGGATGGAACATGGGGTAAACCTGGCTACAAACCTTGAACCGCAGCCAGGTAAGCCAAGACTGAGTATAACATTCTGACATTTCCATATAGTGTAGATTATACAAGGGAACCTTTTGAGGCAGTGTATCATAAAAACTTCACCATACCCACTCTCTCAGCACAGCCTCTGGTTTAATCACCTACAATGCTCTAGATAATTTACCCTGCAGCCCACAGTATTTGCATAAAAGCAGTTTCATTTTGCATTTTGACATGTTCCTTCGCAGGTTCACACAAGACTCTCACTATAGAAGAAAATTCCCACATCTGAACCATTGTACTAACTGACTAAATATTTCAGTCTGGCTCTCACAGCTTTGCTTTCACCGCTGCTTGTACTGTAAAGATCAAATAAGTCAGAGGAATATTGTCATTCTTCTTGGGCTTGCACACCGTCTCATGAGATCATTACCAGTAAGCTTCTAATATTAACTGTTCAGTGTTTCTCCGCACTCGTCTCCATCTGACTATTACTAATGAGAACTGTAAACAGTCACAATGTAGTTCATAGGTCACTTTTCTTACTAGATAAATAGAAGCATCTGACTCAAAAATCAATGTATTATGCGCATGGATCAGGTGACCCTGAGCCCTCCCTTAGTTATGCTGCTATAGGCCTAGGCTGCTGGGGGGCCCCATGATGCTCTGAGTTTCTTTCCCCTCCCCTCCTGCTCTCCTCTCCTCTCCTCCCCTCCCCTCTCTCTCCCTATGCTTCTATATGCCACCATTACACATCACTAACTGTGTGTCTCCTCTCTCCTGTAGTGTGTCCTCTCTCTCTCCCTGTACCTTTCTGCAGGTTGCCCTGGGCCTGGAGCTCTATGTCTCTGACGAGCAGTCACCAGCCACATCGACCTGATCAGTGTTTGATTGTTGTGTCTTGTTGCTTTTCTTCTTTTGTCTCTCCTCTATCCACTCGCCCCAACCCGTCGAGGCCGGGGTCTGTCAGAGGTTTCTTCTGTTAAAGGGGCTTTTTCCTCCCCACTGTCGCCAAGTGCTTGCTCAAGGGGGATTTGTTGGGTTTTCCCTTTGTAACAATAGTGATAACAGTAAGGTCTAGACCTTACTTTGTAAAGTGTCCTGAGATGACTTTTGTTGTGATTTGGAGCTATACAAATAAAATTTGATTTGATTTGATGTATTTGCATCATACAGGATGTAAATGTATCTCATCTTTCTCACTTTTCATACTTTGTCATCTTTCCTGTCAAAGTGAATTGTCTTTTGCCAACATGCTTTAATCTAAAACACATTCCAAGTGTGTAAATTATCCGCTCAGTGGCCCTGAGGTTCTACTACAATCTGTCCTACCCATGAAGTTACACACAGCTTGGCGGTATACAGTATGGTCTGATAAAGTTAAAATACAGTAGCAGTAGGAATTGAAACCTGGCATAAAATATGGCAGGTTCATAGCTGAAGGAAACCTCCTTTATTCAAGCGTGGATCAAGACAGCAAGTTTCCAGTTTAGAAAAGTATTATGCAAATACTAACTAGGCATTTAGAAGGGAGGCACCGCTTTCTTGACTTCATATGTTTCCCCTGAAAGTGAACATTACCTGCTACGTAGTCGAATATCTACATTACTGTCATCATGAAAATTAGTTTCTGGGTTTATAGTTTCATGTGATGTTACAGGTGATGTCCTGTATTTAGGTGTTGATAGAAAATGACAGAGGACAAGAGAAGTCAGTCAGTAAGGGTTTTCTCATTTAGATATCTTTTACATTTTTTAATAAATTGACTGTTCCTCCAAAATAAACAAATACATATATATAAAACAGCACATAGTTTAATAAGACAGCATGGAGTATGAATTCAACCTAGTGGCTAGGATGCATGCACATTCTTGATAATGAATTTCATACTTTCATAACTGCTTGTTGCCTATGTGTCCATGTTAGAGGAGGGTGAGTTAAACTTATAATGAAAATAAATTGTTACACAATACAGTGATTATATAATGCCACTGACCTAATTCTTTCTGATTGAACAGAGATAAATTAAGCTTCACTTTGCAGAGGACTCCCCAGAGCTCCCAGAAGGACCCCTGGAAGTCCCCACACTGCAGACTGGGAAACACAGCACCGCTGCTCCAGCGTTTAAAAGCCTGGGGTACAGGGCAGATTAAGGATGAATGACGACCCCTATTTCAATATTTACTATACACTCCTGAAAAGGTGACGTTACTATGACTCTGAATGCAACTTTTTTTTTTTTTTTTTTAAACCTTGGGGTGTCTGCTGGTGAACTCAGAGAGTTGGGCGACAACATGGTTAGAATGGAGAAGTTGTCAAAACATGATAGATGAGTGTGTGCGTGTGCGTGTTTACCATGTGTACCGGTGACAGCACAAACAGTCAGTGGGAAACGCGTTATGTGGCATCGGCGCAGGCAGACTAAAATAGTGTTTGGTGTGACAAAGTGTGCCCAACAGTGAGAGAGAATGATTTTCCCCCTTTTTTCTACACTAGCTTCCTTCCTATGGTAAATTGTAGGCCAGAGGTGGCGGAAATACGTCAGTTATGTGGGTTCTCTGAGGCTTGACTGTGTCTCTTAATTTTCGGATGAAGGGAATGAGAGCGGGAGAGGAGATTTTAATCACTCCTGTCGCTTTAAGGACACTTATTAAAGCCTTATTATGCGAATAGAAAATACCACGAGCTGCTGAGCAACTGAGCAGCCAGGGGACGGATTGGAGTGGATTTACAGGAAACTCAACACGATCTAAACTGGAACAGACCGCTTCGTTGCCTTATGGAGTTTGATTACACACTGGATGGTTGTCTTATTCGGACGCTTCGGATCATTTAGGAAATACTGCGCATAAGTAGCTCTCTGACCTGGGATCCTTTGCCACTGAAGCGCAGAGGGGAATATGGTTTAAAACTCAACGCGGACGGGATTATTCACTCATCTGACAGCCACAATCGATACGTACTTGTTCGCCAGGCGTTTTGTTTCGGACGGATAGTATCTGGAGCTCTTTATTTGACAGCCTTGAATCATGGATTGGGGTGGTGGAAAACAACAACGGGCAGCGACATGATTTCTCTGCGCTGTCTGCGGTATGCAGCGAGCTTAGGCTTTTACATTGCTTCTTACTGTGCCGATACGACAAAAGTTACAAAGCGAGTGTAATGCGTGGATTTTAACAGTTTCACCGTTTTGCACCTGCTTTCACGGATACCGTCGACATAGTGCAAATTCGTGACAAAATAACGTGTGGATCCGTGCCATTCTGCTTTCTCCCTATCGCCCGTGTGGGATACTTGAACATTGCTTATCGGTGGAGGTTTATACTCAAGGTCATTGAGTATTATGAGGCTGTATTTGCCTTGTTATTTACACACATACAGCGCTATCTTCACGTTATAGCGCAGCCTACAATTGTCAGTCCAGTGTGTGTTAGGCTATTTGTCATTACACGGTGCGTTTAGGCGAGCACCCGCTGTGGAGTTATATTTGTATTTCTTTTTGACATTGCAAGCTTTCTCTAACAACATGGATGGGAAATTGAAGCAGGGTCGGAGATGCCGGTCCAAGCGGGAGAGGGTGCGGAGGTTGCGTGAGGCAGGGAGCAGAGACGCCCGCAGCCCCGACCCCAACTCCTCCTGCTCCGACAGGGAGGGACACAGTCCGGAGAGGGACGCCGCCTCCCTGCCCGGTAAAAAGGCGCCGCACCCCGCAGCCGCCGCCAGAGCTCCGCGTCCCCCCCGGCGGAAGAGACGGGAGTCCAGCTCGCAGGAGGAGGATATTATTGATGGATTTGCTATCGCCAGTTTCAACAGCCTGGATCGTCTGGAGGTAAGGAGGAACCGGATCGTTACCTATTGATGTCTGTGTGTGTGTGTGTGTGTGTGTGCGCGGGCGCGCGCACTGCATGCTTCATCAGTGGAGTGGCTGTCAAAGTGGGGGATCCTCGAGGCCCCCAGTCACTTGTAAGCAACGTGAGGACTAGTTTAATTTAGCTATAGAATCTATTGAGATGATGCCAATTAGAGTCTGGATAGGGATCATTCTTCTTATCATGTTGTTGTAGACCAGGGGTGCTCAGACACTCAGGGACCCCTCAAGGGGTCTCTGATCGGTCCTTGGTTTGGCTCTCCTCACATAGGGCTGTTGACAGCTGTGCAGCATGTTGTCTTTTAGGGGAACCAGCTCTGTGTCTACTAATGTGTGTTTATTTTGAAGTCACTGACATGAAAGTGTTTGGACAAGAACTGCAACACATAAGTTCAAAGCTTTGCTAATAAGATGTTAATTGTTGCTAGGATATGGTTTGGTGATGCTGCTGTGTCAGCAAACACTCAGGCTTGTATTTTATATTCTGATTCACTCTGAGTTGTCAGTGTGCACTGGACATTTTGCTCTTTGATAAACTGCCTTTTGCAGCATTCATATGTTACAGGCTGATAGACCACGTGCTGAGAACTTTGTTTCTGTCATTACTGTGTGGTTTGTGTGATGACAGAGGCATGATTTCTGGAAGAAAGGAGGTTCTCTTGTGACATCCTCATATCTATTTTATCTCATTACTTTCAAAATGACAAATCAAACATTGTTCCCTGCGGTACTTTAAACAGACTGACAAGGCAGGAGGGCCTGGGTTTTCCATTGCTCATTCTGGGAGTGGTAGCACTAGTTGACATATAAATCAGTGGCTTTAATAAACATATTACATGTTCACTGAGGTCTGTATAGTTTAAGATGATGAGCTTATTCGAAAGCCCATGAATCATACCACAGGCCACCTCATTTCAATGACAGCCTTCCATTTACAGTAACCCTAGTGATGGTTTCAATCAGTCGTGACTGAATCTGTCACCCATAGTGCTTCATCATTATAATGGTTGATTGCAGATTTGTGGCATGAAACATAAACCAATTGTACGCTCTCATACATAAAATGGAAGATTCATTCACTTGGAGCTGATCATCAATTTGCCACCTCCCATCTGTTAATAAGTTTAACCTGTCCGGGTCATCAGTAATTATATTACTGTTCCATTTAGCTCGGCCCTTCATGGTGCTTAAAGTGGGTGTGGAAGCAGATAAGGGAGGAATAAGGTGACAGCTGTTAGTGGGAGGTGAATGTGCATGGATCCCAAGCACGAAGAACTATTGCAATGTTGTAAAATAAGAAAGATAACAGACACTTCACATCACTGGAAAATAACTATGTAGCTCCTATGGATTAAAAACATGACACTCTTCTATAATCCTACGATTATACAGTTAGTGCAGTAGTGCGTCCTCAGGATAAACTCGTTACATGTTATCGGATGTGCTTAACATATTTATGTGTGTGCCCTTTCTTGTTCATTTGCATGAGTGCATCTTGCTGTGATGTGTGTGTGTGTGTGTGTGTGAGTATTTTGTGCTGTGTGGCTGCCACTTCTGACAGCTGCTGACTGGGAAAGACTGAAGATGTCATAGCAGCAAAGTCCTTCTTACTGGCATCTTCTGCCTCGACTGCTGTCAACACAGTGACCTGCTCTGTTGACTTGTGGAAACAGCCTCCTCTGTGTGTTTGGTGCTAACAGGGCCAATATTAGTTGAGAAGTTTCACAACTCTTATTGTTCTGTTTGTTGTTGCAGTATGGGTTTCTCTTTGGATGTTTCACCATATTAAAAATGCTGCCTCTTTGTGTTTGAGAGGGAAATTCAAAAGTTTTATTTTAAACATTCCCAAGCAGTAATGTTTTCCTTACTTAAGTGCTAAATCAATGTTGAATGGACATAGAGGGAACAGTCTGCTCTACATAGAAGCTTATGTTTCAAGGCTAAGCAAATGAGGCATGATACATCTCTATGTGAAATGATACTCACATGCTAGCTACTTGTTGGTAATTGGTTTGACTTGCATGCAAATAGCTTGTGCTTATTAAATGACATTGGTGGATCTGAGTGTACAGGCATTTTGGGCTTTGCCCCTTGAATGAAATGAACATGTTGACTTTGTTTTCATATACTTTTACTGTTAGTGACAGCAATAATCACATTTGTTTTCAGCGAATAAGCTGCATCACTGTTAATGACATACAGTCTTTGGATGTCTCCTGACCGATGGTGACTCATGCTTTCACCTGCTTACTGTATGCTTGAGTGGAGCTCTGGACCTATGCTACCTGTGCTAATTGCTCATCAGTTATGAGAAGGACACAGCAGCATTTGGCCAGGGAATAGCTCTGACCTATTCCATCATGGTCCAGTAAGCTCACACACCCGTGCCAGAGGGAGTGTGTGGTCCTCTCGACCTCTGTGAAGTGACTGATGGCAGGCACGGCTGTGTTTATGTCAGGCTATACAGTCAGGCTACTGTCTCATTAGTAATCTTCCGACATCAGTATCCCATCCTCCCTGGGTTCAGTGAGTCCACATGACCACCATACTAATATTTAGTCTCTATCCCTGTCACCTTTGGGTTACTGTCACAGTCATTTGACTGTCCTATTTTACTCTGTAACTTGTGCACAGCTGCTACAGTTCGTTCATAAGAGCTGGGGGTTATGGCTTTCTCCCAGAGCAAGTTGACTGTAAACACACTCGACTGGTTGCTGCTGTTGATATTCCAGCTCTGCGCTGATAGGATCAAGCTCCCCTGATGAAGGCTTAGGCTATACCGCGGTCTCCCTGCTCCCGTAACCTGTTTCATTATGGCCGAAAGCAATTTGCAGCCTCGGCCGCATTTGATTACAGCGTGTTTATTTGCTTTGAATCCCCTCATTTCTCAGAGGAAAGCCGCTTACTTACCTGTGCAAATCGACTGTACAAACACAGCCGTCTTGCTTTGCCACAGGCACTTTATTGAGATTAGCAAAATGTTGGGCATGATTCAGTGATGACTCAAGCATGGTCAGTTTGTTATTGTGGGCTTTTGTTGGAGAAAATGAAAACCTGGGGTATCTAGTTTAATTGCTTTTCATATTTTTTTTTATATTAGATCGAAGGATTAAATTATTTTGCATGAGTTTAGAAAATGTGACAAGTGCTGCTTTTCTTGTAGAGATTCCACTTCAAAACTAATTGTATATTAGAATGATTGACATTTGGCAATCCTTTCAATTGCTGAAAGGCTGATTTCCTGGAGATAAAAGCATTTCACCTGACAGCAGTGCTATAAAACAATTACCTGCTTATGCCTTAACCCCGCCAGAAATCTCCCTGTGGGTATCGAACAAGTGAGCAGATAATAAAATGACACAATTATCCATCTGTCAGCGTATTAATAAGATGTTTGATTTGCTCCAATTGCTGTGTGACTGACGTCAGAGTGGCAAATCCCCGCTTGTTAATCCACAATCATCCTGTTTATCTGTTTTAACATGAATTTACAGATTTGTTTGGGTTTTTCGTTCCGCAGCATGAGTTTCTAAATTCATTCTAATGGGGATTTAGGTTTAGCTGAAATAGTGATATTACAACAGTGCTGAGAGTGCTTGGTGAGATCTGGTATCTTTCTCTTTATTTATCCAGGGAAGTTTTGCTAAACACACTTGCTCTTTTTCTGCACGGCCGTGCTTTCTACAGTTTTACACACTAACCATCATCTGCCGTTGGCCACTGAGCAGCTCTACCAAAGCAGCATGGGGAAATTAAGTTTCTTGCCCAAGGGGGGTGGGTTGATAGCAGTTACTGCTTCAATTTCTCTTCCCATATTTTCCCAGCTGGTGCATGGATGTAAGCCAACATTCCAGTTACAAGTATGTGTCTTTGTATTTCATCAAGTGCTGTGATGAAAGGCCTCAAACCGCACACCTGTTAGAAGGAATTAACAAACAGACTACAGTCCACCCTCAGCACATAGGCGGAGATGTGGTAACACTAAGCTTGAGTTGAAGCTAATGCCTTCTTGAGATTAATGGCCTACATAAGATCCAAGGTAGTGTGTAAATCCCATCTTTTCCCACTTTTTCATTGTTGTCAGCTGCGTGCTCCTGCTCTGCAAGTACACTATCTGATTTCTAGTTGAGTAACACAGTGCAAACTGATACCGTCACCTAAAGCCACTGCAGTCATTGCTGTAGTAAGACTTCTTGCTTCTGTGGTGAGCCAGCAGGTCTGTTGCAAGGGTTGTGGCAGCCCTGCTTCGTGTTTTCTCTTTCCCCCAGTGGTGATAATGCTGTGCATCATATGCCGGCTCTGACAAACAGCTCTGGCTTTAATTAACAAGGCAGCCTCCTGAGGCCGCGCTGCTCGTTGCCTGACGCATCCCATGGGGAGAGCTTTCTTAATGCCGGTGCTGCGTCCCCCAGCCCCGGCTCTCTCTAACTGTCACACACTGGAGGCAACAACATGGCTGATGAATGCACAGTCACATTCACAAGCCTTCTTTCTCTCTAGCACACAAACACAGGATTAAACCTCCACTGTGCATTTGTCCCAGCCATCGACCACTGACCTAAATATATCCATCCAAGGAAGGTTCCGGTTTGCCGTGGACATGTGTTGATGTAGATCTGGAAGCAGGTCAATCACTTGCTCACCCCTCGCTGTTACTACAGAACTACATTTGTCTTCAGGTTTGGAGGATTTATGTGACAATAAAGGCAGCAGGAGGAAATGCTCTGGTGTACAGGTTTACAGATTTTCAACAAATCAATTATTAAATCAAATCAAACACTAAAAAGAAGTCTGAGGGCAGTTTAGAAGTAACACATTAAGTTAGGGATTACCTTTTATTATTACTTTTCTTGATTAATCAATCAGTTGTTTGGTCAATAAACATTTGATAAAAGATACTGACTCTGCCATTTAGATAAAGGTATTGGGATAAAGTTCTATAAATAACAGGGGGTTTGACACTGGGGCCACTGGGGTGGTAGAGATTTGGTTTATGGCACCATGTGGAGTGTTGGACCACTAGTAGCACTATGGAACAAGATGTTTCAATGAGCGGATCCTTGCTTTGTTAGTATCGTGCGTGCAAACACGGACGCCCATGCACAAGCTTGAGCAGGGCGCATACAGTACACATCTCTACCACCAATTTCATGCTATTTTGCTGATTTACAGTTGGTTGCAGTAAGAGTCCTTTTTGATATGCTGTCACTTGACTCTTTTGAGGTTCCACTTCACAGTCTGACATTAACAGCACTCACAGAAGCTCAGAATAAGAGCCTCATTTTTTTTCAGGCACTGTGGCTTGTGAGGAATTGCTGGAAGGCGTAGACAGTACAACATAACTGACACACATTAAGTGGCACATAACAGCACATGGGTAAGCTTGTTGTTGGCATATATATCCATTTCCTGCTTGTCGTCCTGAGCCGTCTTCCATCTTCCTGTCTCAGTGTTTTCATTGCGGTGAATGACAGGATGTAATTATGCTGTGATTAAGATGCTGTTTCCGCGCCTTCTGGATTAGGAGCTGCACTGTTAGAAGGTTCCCCGGTAATTATCCACTGCTGATTTGTCCCCCCCCCTTTTGCCTTTCATAACCCCTCTCCGGTTCCTCCACTGCTTGATTAATGGGTGTTATTAAACAATGTTGACAAAAGACATTTCATTTGACCAGTATGAGAAAAAGAAATGATTTGGAGATTGAGTCATAATCATATTTGTCATTCATCTGGGGTATTTTCCAGCCCTGTGATTCTGGTTAAAATATAACGGCATACTTGGCCGCAGACGCTCTGACTGAATGACTACTAGGCAAAGGTTGTGAAGGATTTATAATAAAAATAATGAAACCTAAATGGAGAGGGCACTGTTAAGTGGCTCATTAAGTAATAGCTGTTTTCCTTTTCAGCCGTGTCCTTCGCTGACAGAGAGCAGATGAGAGCTCTGAAAGACTGGCTTGCTTCAACCTTCAAATTATTTCAATCCCTTTTCAACATTTTGTTTGCATGCGAGTGTAGGTCACTTTTTTCCAGCCTCGCACTCATCCGACACAAGGGTCTGTTGACTGGTCTCACTAAATCGTGTGCACTCGGGAGAAAGTTGTAATAGTGATTTCAACAATGGCCCCCTTTAAACCAAGGTGAACACAGTAAGGTGGTGTGCTTCTTTTGCAGGTGCTTTTAGTTTTAGCGTGTCACTAGCAATCACCGTATCTGATCAAAAGCATCAGATCACTGGACCAACAGCCTCTTGAAAAATAAAATGTTCTTTCACTACAACCTCCCAATTGTCCCCCATAGCATCAAAGGACAGCATCAGTGCTGTTCACAGGCTTCTCATTTTTAGAATTTCAAAGGTGAATCAGCACTGTGTTTGTCAGCCAAGCTAGAAATGAACTGTTGGCTCTTGCCTACTAAACATGAATCATAACCCAGTGTTTGTATGCCGTGGCAAATATTATTTAGCTATTTTATATTATTTTGATATTACAAAAAGTCAAGTAGTGATTACATGTTTTATATTTTAATCACTTTTATCTGGATCTCCATACATTCAAAGTAAAGCAGAAGCTTATTCTGTGAAAGTATCATGTTAGCTAACATTAGTTCAGCAGCTAAAGGGAGTTTGTCATTACCGCCTTGAGTGTAATAGCAGTCATGTTTAAATATAATGTCACTATTTTAATGTAATGACTAGAATGATGAAAAAGTAACTTAAGATTTACCAGTAGCAACGTAGATATTATCAATAAATGTGAGTCAGTTTGTCTGATTTTCAAAATGATAACCTTTGTAGATGACTTTAATTAAAGTACTAATAGAATATTTGTTACTTGTAGAATTATTCCTGATAAAAGAGAACTATAACCTTATTTTTATGTATAATATTTCTTTAAATAAATCTGACATTTTAAGTGTAATTAATTGTCAATAAAACATGTCTAATGACAGTTCTTGTGTTATATTGATATTATTTTGTAGCATTCATTTCATGTAGAGTTTGTAAAGTATTGTTTATACCCGAGTGAAGCAGTAACTCCTCAGAAAAGTACTAATGGACCATTGTAAAGTCTTTGTAAGTTTGCCTGGACAGCATGATGCAGCAGTGGTTAGCACTGTTGCCTCACAGCAAGATTGTTCCAATTCGAGCCTTGGCTGATCCGAGGCCTTTTTGTGTGGAGTTTGAATGTCCTCTCCGGGTACTCCAGCTTCCTCCCACAGTCCAAAGACATGCAGCTTAGGTTGACCGGTGACTCTAAATTGGGTGTAGGAGTGAGTTTGTATGGTTGTTTGTCTACATGTCAGCCCTGTGATAGACTGACCACCTGTCCAGAGTGGACCCCGCCTTTCGTCCAATGTCAGCTGGGACTGGCTCCAGGCCACCACAACCCTGTTCAGGCTAAGCGGTATAGATATTGCATGGATGGATGGAAGTTTTCATGCCAGGTCATCAGAAATAAATGGCATCAGAAAATAGCAACTTAAGACACCACAGGACTCTTATAATCGCCATATCTAGGACTACAATGCAATAATTAATTGTATTCAAGATCTGAGTTTTGATAAAAATGAAAATGAAAAATGAAAACCTTTACTGAGCTAGTGATGATTCTGCAAAATGGTAATGCTGGCACAAATCTTAAGTCATCAGAAACACTGTGCATATTACAAATCAGCCTCCAGCCCATGTGGTCATGTTTTAAAGTAGGACCTCATTTTCAAAGGCATGACTCATGCAGATATGACATTGTGAGGAGTATTGCTGCATGTTTTCTTAATAGATTGCTCTTGGTGTGAAAGCAATTAGAGGTAACAGTTGTCGACATGCTCTACTGCTACCGACACTCGCTACCAACACCAGCTCTGAGGGGAATAGTCTTTATAGGCCAAGTGATACTGACAATAATTGCTCAGCACTCAGTTCCCCATCTGAAATAAGATACAGCAACACATTAGTCCGCAATTTATTACTGCTCATTGTTTGTTGGTATGTTGTCTGTATTCGCAGCATTGAGCCTTTTCTATGTGTCTCTGTGTTCATGTGTGAGTGCAGGCAAAGCCAAATAAGGGCTGTTGCTTCAGTGTTTTGTGTGATAGCTTTGGCAGATATGTAGCACGCCGTGGCCAAGATAATAGAGCTTAGATAGGAGGGTGGTTATGCAATGTGGAATTTCTCTTCCATTCACTGTCAGAATGACATTTGCTTGACAACTCTGGACGGAGCTGCCACAGTCAGTTTTCCTGTTGAAACGAAGAACCTTGTTGCTCATCCACACTTTGCTCATGGAATCTGAATCACTGTTTGGCAAGGAGCTGTTTGTCATTTCTGATTATCGTCCTCTCACTCAAATGTGTATATCAGCTGGTCATGGTCATCGACTTCTGATGTGATGGCTCCGATGCAGTACTTCACAGACATATGTTTAACTGAGCTGATCCTTGGGACATTCAAAGTGGATTCTTGTTTTCTTTTTACAGTGGAAAAAGCTATGTGGGCTTTTTTTCTTGTCCTGACTTTTCCAAGATGAAGAGCTAAAAGATTTGTTTCCATTAAATATCTCACGTGTGATGTTTCAAGGCTATCTAAATACAATACTTGTATGCCATCTGTTCATTAATAGAGTTATTGTTGACTGGATAAGGAGCTAAAAGAGGTAAAAGTTGTAAAGTTTTCTCTAAGTGGAACAGTGGTCAAGTGGTGAGCACCGTTGCCTCACAGCAGGAAACTTCCTGGTTCAAACGACATCTGTCTTGTTTGACAGATGTGATCGTTTTCTGTTCATGGTTTACATTCATGTTTGTAAGTGACATGTATCCAGCTCTGTTCTGTATCTCCACTATCACTGTTGTTGCTCTTCTTCATGTTTGTTTTTTCCAGTCTGTGAAACCTGACACTGATTGATGACGACAGGTGATATGTGCATGTGCAGAGGAGTGAGATTCTGGAAAAGGCACATGAATTCCAATCTGACCATTCTGACTGAGGTTGCATGGTTAGAGATCGGATATCAATCAGATCTAGGAGCACATATACAAGTGGCCCTGATCCGATCTGAAAAATGTGGATTTGGTTTGTTCACATATCTGAGATCAGAAGACCAGAACTGGATTTAAATCACTTTAGCATGTATGAACATAGCATATATATCAGCCCTGTGATAGACTGGTGACCTGTGCACGGTGTACCCTGTACAGGATAGGTGGTATAAATAATGGATGGATTGATGGACCCACAACTGGAGCACATCAACAGCTTGAATGGGCATGAAACTCTCCTGGTTGAATCATCAGTACAAGATTAACAATGTGTTGAAAGACTTTTTTTAAATGTATGTTTTTGTTTAAAAGTAAGTTTTAAGTACATGTGTTTGTACATAAGAAAATAAGGATAAATGTTAACTATGACTCCCAAATTCACACCGCGTTAAATATTATGTATTCCACCAGCAGTATAGGCGAAAGCTAAATATTATGTTGGTGATACAATCCATGGCTGGGATTCTGGGAAAATTTTATATGAATTCAACAACAGTGGTGCCGAGGTGGCCATAATGTAACTGTAATGTGATTGTATAACTGGATCATTATCTGGGAAAGTCCTGTGTTTCTGTTAAGTTATACTGAACAGATCATTCAACATCTGCCACATCTGAAATTTGAGTTATTATCAGGAATTATGATAGCAACCAATGTATGTGATCATTGTACATAAATAGAGCCTATAATTTTAGCATTATTACTATTATTTTTACAGCGGTATTAGCTGTAGAGGCAGTTGTACTAGTGATCTTACCATGGGTTTCAGTGGAGAGCGTCTTGTGGTCTACATGCTACATTAGAGGCTTTCCAACCATGCCAAAATTAAATTATAGGAGAAATACAAAACCCTTCTGGATTTGTTATTATGTATCCACTTGGCAGTATTAAATTTTAACTTAATATAAATATAGTATGTATAGTAAGAAATGCTGGAATTCAGGTCCCCACAGTTGTCAAACTTTTGTTCAGGAAGCGTATTTTACACATCAGTTCTCATGCTTGTGTATAAGATATCATCAGTTTTTAACAGGCCCGACCTGGTGCCAACTCTGACGCTGATCCTCCCAGTGTCTCTGAAAGCCAATGTTGCAGCTGTGTGCTCAGCAGAGTGAAGAGGGAGAATGTGTTTGAAATATAATGGGATATATAAATGAGGTATATGTAACATAGCCACTGCAGTAAAACTGGCTAGAGCAAGGCAAGCTCTGTCACCCACAAGGAGATCTGGATGACAGATCTGCCAAAGTATGTATGTATCATCTAGAGTTTGTCTTTTGCCTGTCACTCTACTAACTCTCCTATGTACTGTACAGACAGTACATAGATTAACTTCCTTTGTTTCTTTTAATCCGCAGGTTAGAAAGACTTAGATCAAAGGCAATAAAAGGCAATAAAATGCATTGGCTCCCCTCTTGCAAATAGGCCACACAGCTCAGTTTAGAGAGACTGTTTTGTCAGTGTGTTTGAAATGAGGACATGCACCATAGGGCAGAGACACACTGAGCTGACGGTTGTCCGTTGGCCACCGTCAGGCTGTCGGTGAGCGTGTGTCAGGGCTCGTCTGATTTGACACGTTGAATTGGCGTCGGTCGGTTGGGCCTCTTCAATGATAGAGTGAACCCCTCTGATTGGGTGCTGAGCTTAGTGAATCAATGTATGAGAAGAGAATGGTTTGGGATAGCCCCTTCAGCCTGTCGCTGTAGCATCCATTAGTTCACCCATTTAGTAAGGTTTCTCCTTGTTTTTCACCTCCACAGCCTCCTTTCTTCTTCCACAACCAAAAGACCAAGGGCAGAGAACAGCAATATCATTTGCAACTTCTTAGCAGACATCTTCTCGATCAGAAGCCGCTATATACAGCAGCTGTTTTGAACGAGAGCTGCTTTGTTTATGGCTTACACTTCCGCATTCTAGCTCTTCTTCTTTCCCATTCTGAATGGCGAATACAGATACCGCCAACTGCTGGTAGGGAGAGTTATTTCTGTAACCCAGTAGCAGATTGTACGTGCTAGTAAGCTGTTAGCTATGGTCTGTGTGGTGTGTTCAAGTGTCACTTTTTCAACCCGGCTGGCCCAGACAAAGCTGACGTGAGGCGACGCAGCAGTCAGTCTTCTTTGGTGCTAGTTCTTTCACGTCGGCTTGGTGTGTCTCTGCCCTAAGAGCCAGCAGGGTTTTTACCAAAGGTGTGGAATGAGATCAAAACACACACGCACACACACACACACACACACATACATACACTTGTAGCCAGAACATAAAGACTGTTGTTGATGTCAATAAAGAAAACAGTGTGGGAGAGCAAGCGAGAGACCAGAAGCAGAACTGTGCCAAGCTTCTGTTTGCATTCCCCTTCTCTTACCTTCATTGCACAGAGGTTACTTTAGCTGTGTAGCCTGTAATTCAGGAGTGGATATGATCCACTTTCTGCCACTCAGTATGTTTGGCTGTATTTCACTGAGAATGTTTTATACTTGTGACATGTTTGTATCACATTAGCTTGGCTTTCAATTTCAGTCATAAGAGCAGACTGCAAAGCAGACGGCACACTGTCTCAATATTACTGTAATTTCAATCTCAATTTAATTTATCTTAGTTATGACCTTCTGACCTCACCAGGGTCTGCTGGGGCTGCAGACTACAGTCCAGCACATGCAGCTCTTGACAATAGTGATAATTCATAGATCTTTAGTATTACATAGCAGATGGTCATCTTGGTGTAATCTGATTTCAAGAGCAAAATTAACCTCATTATTATATGGGACCACTTTGTTTTGGCCCAGCCACACCTTGCTTTGAGTACATGCTGTAAATGGACACCTGATGTTCTTCCTTAAACAAGCTGGCATCTACCGTCTGTAACAAGAAGTTGTTAAACTGCTAATGTTAGCGATTGTGTGCTAGTAGTAACACTGAGTGTTGAACATATCCAGTATTGTCAACTATATTTTGTGATTGATTATTTGCTTGTTGTTATTAAGAGGCTACATCCACAGTTGTTAAATTACTAATAAAATGACAGCTTAAAAGGCAGAGGTGGCTCCACAGTAGTGTTTTTTTTTTAAAGGGGGTCACCGTTCCATATTTTGATATCACAGTTTTTTGGTTTTTGTATTGTATTGTGGTTTCCGCTTTTGATTCAGAATTGTTACACCCCTAGTATTTCAGGCCTTAGCACTGAAACAAAGTACAATGATACCGCTTTTCAGGACTGCACTGAACATCATGCTGATGATTGCATTAAAAACTGCCACTTCTCAGAGGTCATAGCAGGTAGGCAAGACAAGGCGCGCTGCCTAGCTGCTGCTGTATGAGAACTGAGCATCCATCACACAAGTCAGGAAAAGGAAATGCTGGAGATTTTGAGTCAAGCTGGTACACTTTTCTGATATTATGCCACTTTATTAAATGTTGATTTTTTTTTTTTTTCAGGTGAGAAAGTAATCATTTAGATTGAGAATAGGTTGTCTCTCCCACCAAGTAATGCCAATTTACTCCAATCTTTTCAGACATGTCAGTACCTGCTGTTGGACCAATAGCAGGCAGCTGCTGCTCGGTCAGAACAGAGTCAGATCAACCAATCAGGGTACAGGACACACAGCTCTGCACACCATGTGAGAATTGGGAGGTGTCGGATCATCTGGCACAATCAGTGACCTATGTTTACCCATAAGCCCCTTGAGCACGTAGGTACGCACTGACTCCTACCCGTAGTTGTCTAAATTAAACTTTATGCTGCTCCCTCTCTAGCTGGATCGACCACTGCTGCAGTAGTGGATTTATGGCAGGCAGTGAAATGTGGGCACAACTAATGCAGAATGGCTGGAAATTGGTCTGACATGTAAATCAGAGAAGTGTTCATCCTCCGTGCAAAAGGAAGAACAATGTTGCTTTTTGTCTGTCTCGTGTGATGTTGGATATTGTGTGAATGTTGTGGCTGTACTTGGCTCATTCCTGC
>NW_018127892.1:2389473-2417821 GCF_001952655.1 Monopterus albus | reverse complement strand
CACAGCAGCTCTGTGTCTGAATGCCAGGAAAGCAACTGCTACACGGTCACATGTAGCCCACAAATTCCCGGCTACCATGTATAGCGAGAGACACAATAAGGAAGACAGAGAGTGGGAAAGTGATGGTGTTGCAGAAAAAAGAGTGAGTATGGGGGGTAGTATTCAAACTTCCTGCTTAATTACTTCCTGGCAACAGAGGTAAGTTAGTTCTCAGTACATAAATCCTCCTATTTTCATTTATCTGCTCCAGGTGTTGATGAAACAATTCCCCTGCTGGATAATCATATTTCCCATTCCCGCCTGCCAAGACGCTGTGTTGGGAGATGGAGGGGACCCCCCCCTCCCCCCCATCACACACACACACACACACACCACTAGATCTCTGGGTATGTGTGTGTGTGTGTGTGTGTGAATGGCTCTCCTTGGTGTTTCAATTTGCACAATAATGCAAGAGGTGGAAAACAGTTACACACACTGACAGGCTACACCAAGGGGGTGGTGAGTGTCACTGTGTATATATTTGTGTTTGTGCTCGGTAGTGCAATCCACAACAGAGCAACCAGGTAATCTGTCATTCGCATTCAGTTCAGCTGCATTCAATCATTAAGTCACCTTATCAGTCGGCTTGTCAATCAGCCATTCGGTTAGTCACTTGCCAGCAGGTTAGTCTGTCAGTCTGTTATAAAGTTTTAAAGTCAGACATCCATTCAGTTGTTGAAAGGCATAATTGTCACATTCATAATTATCTTATGCATTTTACGCTTGACTTGCTGTAGAGTAAATTATAAGAAGTGTTGCATTTAATTCCACAATTTAAAAGAAAATTACAAAAAGTACTACTCAAAATAAAAGCTGTGAACCACTTACTATGTATTTGAGTTTTGTAGTAGCATACTGAAGACATAAATGTGTTTTAAATGTAAAACTCTTGATTTATGCACTGTCCCTTCCTCTCCTTATCAATATTTCCCCTTCTGCAGACTCGTATGGCATAAAGCGATGTTTTATGACTGTCAGAACAAACCTTTATTTCTAGTAGTTGCCAGTCATTTGGTTGCCTATGGCATTGCCTTTATCAGTTCTGAAGCATATAAATGTAACTGAAGGTCACATACCTCTGGAGGCGTCTCCAAGCTTCTATAGCTGCAGGCAGGAATGTTAAAACCAAGGGCAGGCTTGGTTGTGTCTGTGTTGTATTTGAATAGAGATGTACTGCTGTGGATTCATATAAAGGTACAGTGCACCTTCCTGTAGAGCTTTATTTATGATAAAAAGCATTCCTATACATTGCTCTGGAACATACTAGGTGCTTTTGGACCAAGGAGTTGTAGGGACTCGGTTCTAGGGACTACCTCAACAGTCATTTTCTCTGTTTACATTTGCACTGCCGGTAGGAATACCGACTAGCCAACAAACTCACAACGGTTAACATATAAAGACATTACATTGCTGGTAAGTATTGTCTTCATATGTTGCTAACATTAAGCATAGCAGGAACAACTAGTCTTCTGTAGAGGCTTCAGTTGGCGGAGTACAGCTCCTTGTGCCACAGGTGATGGCTGTTGATTGCTGTTGCTCATTTTGCTCCTTTCCAGCCATTTCATGTTTAATCTTCGGTACTTCTAGATTAACTTGGCACCCCTCATAACTCCAAATAGTCTGCAATTATTTCAGAATCAGACAGCCAAAAAGCCACTTCCTTAAAAGGATAGTTCATGAACGCGCACAGTTCCTGTTGCTGTTGTTGTCACAAGTGGGCAGCACAGCAAACTGTGACAGCGTTAACTGTTATGAATTTCTCCTCCACAGATAGGTAAGCAATGGTATATATATATATATACCGATGAAAAGAGATTTGTAACACTCTAAACAAAGTGGGTAATTGAGCAACCCCATATTTGAACTGGCATAATGCAGACATAGTAACTTCTCCAGCCTTACAACAATTGGCCTGGATTTATGCCCATTCAAAGAGACCCTTAAACTATCACATAATACTTAATTTTGTTAGAATAAAAGTCTCACGAGTGAGACTTGTATATACCGAGTTACTTCTGCATAGAAATACTAGAACATACGAACACCAAATCTTTTGAGCTTTAGGTCATGTCTAAGATGATAATTCACTGTTGTAATACTGTAGATAAATCAAAAAACAAGGAAAAACATACCACAGGCCCTTTAAGTCACCCATGGTTCCTTTTGTGCTAGGAGAGTACCTAACCTTAAGTAGGAGCTAAAAACATCCCTCAAAACATTGTTCTAAGAAATATGATGATCCTCAGATCCTGCAGTGTGGACACATAAAAGGGCATATTTCTTCCAACAGTTCTAAGAACTATGAAAACATTAACCAGTTCACATGTCCACCTTGATTTGTTGATCTTTCAGATACAAGGTTTATTATTTTCCCATAGCCTCAGCTACTTGACAGGAAGGTAAATGTGAAGGCCAAAGCCTCCAAGGCAGAAAGCAACTCAGAAACCCCTTTCAGACATGCATCCTATCCAGGAATTTGCCTGCTATTTCACATCTAGGTAGTGTGTCTGAACAAAGCCCTGCATCTTGTAACTGGTGAAGTGTTACCAGCAATTTTACCTGGTCGGAGCTAGTCAGGTATCTAAGTTCTTACCTGCCATGTCTTGAATCGGTCAAATTGCCAGTAAAGGCACGCTCAAGATAAAGACAGTCTTACCTACAGTAAGATGTATTCACACACAACGCATGTCTGTGTGTGATGTTGGATAATGTGTGAATGTTGTGGCTGTACCTGGCTTGGTCCTGCTGTGTTTTAAGAAAGCCTTGCTGGGATGTCGCACACAGCAACTCTAAGTCTGAACACTAATACAACAACTGCTACTTGGCTACATGTAGTCTTCAAATTCACGGCTACCGTGTCTGAATGGAACTAGGATCTTGCCCAAAGGCACTTCAGCAACACACAACCCACTTGAGATTGTGACAGGTCCAAAACTGTCATTAACCAGTCCAGTGTTAGTTACTGGCCTTGCAGCCAGATCCATGACAGGAATCTACAGCAGATAAAAGGGGCAAAGTGAGCTAATGTGTTGTTTTGGGCCCTTCGGCAGAAGAGCAGGCATTGTTTGCTGTAGAAGGCACAATGGTGTTTCTGTTCAAAATCAGCACAAGTGAAAGCTTGTCAGAGCTGAGGGAGTGAGGGTGAAAGATAGAGTGGGGGAGGGAAAAACACGTGCTGTCAAAAGCAAACTGTTAGAATGCTGGCTCTAGTTATTTAACCTGCAAGACACTGCTCTCAAGTGTCAACTGCTGTTTAGACAGTTTTGGCCACTATTTTTCTGTAACTAGTTTTCTCTATTTCTTTTTTCTTGTTGCTTTAGGTTTCTTTCCTTTTTACTCTCTGAATTTATCCTTAGTTTTACATTAAAAAAACACACTGAAATCAGTAGTTTGATTAATATTGGACTTGTGTTCACCTCTTAGGAAAATTAGTGTCTGCTACACCACTCAGTGAACCAGATGTTTGTGGGAAGCCCTTATTCTATTTGATTCCACACAGCTATGCATTAAGCATGCCCTTTTTGTCTCTGTTCTCTATGTATCAATAGATGAACCTGGTCATGTACATTACAAACCTTTTGCTTCTGTTTGCTGCGCTAACATATGAATTTCTGACTTGTTGGGACAAAGCATATAGTAGGACCATTGCTATTACCACTGCTACTGAAAGCTCACATGCCTCTCCATCTGTTTTATCTAGCTTCAGGCACCAACCATTTCAACCGTGTTTTTATTTATTTATTTATTTATTCATTTGCTTATATAATGCAGTAGTACGCTAATGGACTATGTTGGAGGTGTAGTGGAAAAGGTCAAATCCCACCTGAAATGAAGTTCAAATTCAGATTACCCTGTTCTCATTTATGAAGCGTTATCTCATAACATGTTGGTGGAAATATTGATTCAAGTCAGGTTTTACAATACTGAGAGCTATATTGCAAAACTTATATTTCAAAAGTGTTTCTGGCAATGTTCATGCTTAAAGATGCGCCGAAAAGATTAGCTTATTTTTGATCTCTTTTATCCATGTAAATCATAGAGAATAGCATTCCATGCAACCCCAGTGATTTTGAAGCCATAGATTTCCACTTTTTTCTAACGGTACTCAGCAGTGATGGTTCTTTATTATTTCAGCTGTGTGGTAGCATGATATGACACGGATATTGTCAGGGGTTGAATGTTACTATAGGTGTATTACCACCTGGTAGCGGCTCGGCTTGACTCTGTCACAGCAACACCACATGAAACTGCCATGGAGGCTCAAAGCTGTTATAATTTTTGTCCTAGGAATGTTATTATACCATTTTGATATTTTTTCAGGTGAGGAAAATAACCATCTAGTTTTTTTAATATATGGTCAATCTATCCAAGTAATGCCAATTTAGAAATTTGAAATGCTGCTTCAAAAACTTTGGCACTTGTATTTAATATAGTTGCTTCAGTTTAATTTTCGTGGATTCATTGTTAGAATTCCCCAAATCTCGACAGAAGCCTGTCAAGGCTGCATGGGCAGTCTCTCTTGTGGAAATGCTGTCTGGTTTCTTTACTGCTTGTGTTTGTGGTGGGTCTGAGAGGCAGACTGTCAGAGTTAATCAGCCTACAATGACCGGCTAAAAGCAGACATCCTGACTGCAGTGTGGTTCACATGCACACACACACACACACACACACACACACACACACACACACACAGACAAAAGCAGGCAGACAAACATGCAGCCTCTCACGTACTTGCTGATGCTCATGCGTTGCAAGTATAAAGGGAGAAAAAGGAGTTGTTAAGAGATTTTTCTTCCACTGGCAAGTCATTAATGGAGGCTTGGTTAATGGTGACTGCGACTGAACCTGCAAAGATACAATGCTGTGCTACAGTCCTTGAGCTAGAAATTCAATGGGATTGGAAGCCTGAAGACATTTATTCAAACAAGATGAACTGTTGTGTTGATCCCTTCTGCTTCCCTGCAGTTTCTCTTTTCTAGTGTAGTGTTGCCACAAAAGGGTGAAAAAAGAGAAGAGGAAAGCTTTTCCTTTCTGGCTTATATTACTTACAGCCTTGTAGTAAGTCTGGATCGGTAAAGGATGCCAGTGGATAAATTGCTTCTAACAAACGTATCTTCTCCAGCAAATTTAAGCAATGAGGTTCGTGGTAAATGTGGTTTGTCAATATCAACGTCACTGACGTGTCATTGACATTACATATTGTAGCACCACTGAGCAAGTAATACATACACGGTTTCAATGCTGTTGTTAGTGTATACATGTGCAGTACAGTGACATTCTTAGCCATTGTTAATCACACATTTATTTGGAATTGGCAAAGAATCACACTTTAAGTGGTTTTAAATCAGCTGTGGCCTCAGAGCAGAGCAGCCACATAATTGTCCCCATCAGCTCCAGACTGAACACTGCAGTGGTGAGTCTCCTGATAGTTCCCTGTTTGTACATACAAGTCACTATGAAATATCTGAGGAGGGTAACCTGAGGCCTAGTGTGTTTGTTTATACTTATCTGTGTGTGTTCGTGTATGTAGTAGACCCTCTCTGTCAGGTCACCCTCAGCTCCAGAGAAACAACCAACCAACCCCCTTGTGAAATGTCTCCTTGCTTTGCTGTTAATCAGCCTCTAATTGGTATGCAGGCCAGGCAATAGAACACTGGCATCAGCCCACGTTTGTAGGGCCATAACAGTAGATTACACCCATGCAGAAATACCAGCAGAGGAGGTATGTTGAGCCAATGTACTGCAATGTGCAGACACAGAGCCAATAATAATGAAAACAATGAGTAGCATTGTAATAATAGCTAGGAGTGACTCCAAATCTCTGCAAACACTCAGTAATTATGGTTTGTTTATTATTTGTCATGTGGATATGATTGTCCAACAACATATAAACATGAATTCCATGCTGGTTAGCAGATGACTTGTTGGACTTTACTGCCAGCACATGAATGCAGCATCATAGTTACATCTAAAAGAACTGAAATTTGAGCCAAGGACACTCTCTTACAAATTTCACCAGAATCTAATGCTGTTGCTGTAAACACTGACCGTTTCTACAGATATGTGGTGTAGGCTGGCTTTGATGATTCTGTTTACAACTGGTTAAAATCATAGATCTGCAGTAGAGTTCTATTGCTGCCAGTGGTTTCAAATCTAGTCCCTAGATGGTTAATAAAGGGTCCCACACTGATCAGTTTTAGGCCCTCCACCATACATTTTCCAATTGAGAACATTAGTGTATATTTTTATGCTGACAATACCAAAGACCAGGTTGCAGTCTGCCTTTGATAACCTCTTAGGCCTCTTTTATTAGTGCAAAGCTTGTTCCTTAGTCCAAAAAGACAAAATGATGCATTTTCATAAGAACACCAATGTTCCTGTTCTGACCTAATGTTGAGCAAGTTGATCAGAAATAAATAAATAGTTCACTTTGTATTTTTTAAACCTTACCTACCTTGTTTGTCCTTCACTAACATAAAACACTATTCTAAAGCCCCTCTTCAATCTACAGTGGATTAAGGGAATAGCCACTGTGCTTATGCTGCAGTGGCTACACTTTTGAACCAATCCACTTTTGACTGAATACACTACTCCTTTTGTTCTATTTTGAGATACTTAATCAATTTGAAAGTGAACAATCTGAGTGATTTCTACTAAATAGAATAAGATCATAATACGCTCAGGGAGGTTAGCTGTTCCAGTTTCCTAAATAAAACAGGTAAGGCAAAATACAAAATGCTTGTATTTTTTTGTTTTTGTATGTTAAACATCACATTCACGGTAATGACAATAAAATATCCATCCATTCATCCACCCATTATCAACCACATATCCAAGGCCAGGTTGTGGAGCAGCAGGTTCAGTGGAGTGGCCCAGATGTCCCTCTCTCCATCAACATTCTCTAGCTCCCCCTGAGGTACGCCCGATGTGCCCAGAAAACCTCCAATGGATGGCATCCTAACCAGATGCTGGAACCACATCAACTGGCTCCTTTTGACGCTAAGGAGCGGTGGCTTTACTTTGAACTTCCTCCAGATGTCTGAACTCCACACCCTGTCAGGCTGAATTCAACCACCCTACAGACAGGACTAATTTGAGTCTGTATTTGTGATCTCATTGTTTGGTCACTGGATACATTGACTGGTTAACTGAACGCTTTGCATTCTAGCTCAGCTCTCTCTTCGCCACAGCAGCCCAAACCTTATTTGCTGATGATGCTGTACCGATCTGCCTCCATTTTGTCCTCACTCATGAACAAGACCCCAAGATACTTTCACCCCTTCACTTGGGACATCACCTCATTCCAAACCTGAAGGGAGCAATCCACCATTTTCTGGCAAACAATAATAATTAATATCAATTGTTCTGCACTTCTATCCAGTGACATCATTACAAATAACAACATACAGAAATTTCAATTTAGGCCTGTTAATAAAAAAAAAAAACAATGCAAATTTGTGTAGCACTTGACAAAAACTTTAATAATTCTTCTGAGGAATTTGGGTCATCAGAGCAGCAGAGAACTCAGATACAGACAAGGACAAGAAAAATATGGAGAACTAAAGATATGACTGAATAAATCATCCATGTTGAGATTAACACTGCATTAAAAAGTCAACATAGGCCTATACAAAATTCAGATGGCAGGCAGAGAAGTACATAGAGCCTGTCAGAACAGTTGCAGTCACTGTTTTGGTGATTCTGTACAAGCTGTGGAAATATAACATAATAATGTGATGGGGGTGTTATAGATATGTCATATTCATACAGTACAGGTTGCTCTTAGACAGATGATGATCTGATCTGATTTTGGAGAATGTTGCTGCACACATACCGTCTTTATGAAAAAAAAAAAAACATTGTTGAAACTACAAAGATACAGAGTTCCTGGTAAACTGAAATGTGTACAATAAAAGTTGTAGCTGTTTTCATTTTACCATGTCATATTTGACAACTTATGCTAACAAACTGCAAAATATGCATTCTCTTAAAGCCCTAACTTCAACATAGAGCACAGAGAATTTCATGTTTTCCTGACATATTTGGAATATTTGATCACTCTGGGATTTCCATTAGAGTTTAAAATACAATTTTTGGTTTGATTCAGTATTCGGCTGCATAGTGTGAGTTTGTACTGACTGTACTGACCGACCATTTGGACACTGGGATTTCAGAAGTTTCATAGAGTTGAGTTCCACTGCGCCTTTAACTCTTGTTGCCGCTGTTACAACAAGCTGAGAAGTTACTTTTAAGTTCACTTTGTGGCAGTGGGGGTTTCTATGTTCATTTGTGGCTTTAGTGCTCTTTGTCATTTGGATTTCTTATAGTATAGCATTATCCCGTTACTTCACCTCTTTTGTGCTTTGTAAGTTAGGCTGCATTTTAATGTTATTGTTGTTGGTGTTGCTTTTGTTTCACATGATCTGGAAAACTGTTGGCAGCCAGCAGTACTGCTTTGGAGGAAGAGTTCATCTGGCTGGGTAGCAGTTTCCAGACCCATGCTGGTGATGTGGGTTTGTGGTTTATTGGTTTTACTGACTTTTTTCCATCTGGTTGATGACAGCATTCTAAGACAATGAGGCTCAAAATGACCTGGGTTAATATAAGACAATACACAGTGCGCTCTCTTGTTGGATGCCTTTTAAACCAGTGCGGCTAAAAGGCCATAAAAGTAACAGGGAATATCTATCAGGAATTATTTTAGAAAAATACCAAAATATGGTAGAACACCACTATAGTATTGCAGTAACTGCAGCCCACTGTCACATTACAAACACTCTCTCTACTTTGACCAGGTAAAAACACACACACACATTTTAATATGATCAAATGCTCAATCAATTCTATACTTGAAAATGTCCAAATGCTTTGCTAAGGTACATAGCAACTACCAAAATAACAAAAATGGATTATGCTTAACTAAAGCAGTACTTTCCATATGATTGTTCTTGTAGAAATTCACTGCTCTGTGTGTATGACTTCCTTTTTCCAGCCAAGGCTGAACAGCAGAGTGTAGAGTCTGACTCTTACTGTTCATGAACATTTTTAATATTGCGCTCAAGTTCTCAGCACTTATTTGGTGCAGAATTAAATGTACCCGGAGAGCTAAGAAACTGTCAAAAACTGCCAGGTATCAAAATTAATTATTGAATGCCTGATTAGATTTCCAGGGTTCTTTACTCATCCTTTAATTAAATATTTACTCATTTATCATTAACACATAATTTGACAATTTGTAGATTGTATTTTAATTAGGCAAAGTTCTTCTGTGCCTGAATTGTGTTTAGATCCCAGCAGAAATAAGCTTTTGGCTCTTATTTGTGTTCTTTTATTAGCTGGTCACACGAGTTCACTCCTTAATGAAATCACTAATAATCCCCACAGATTTAGTTTCTGAAAACAGGAAGAAAGGCTGTCCAAGTTCCACTCCGAGTTATCCTCACCCACTGGTGAAGGCCTCAAAGAAAAGGAGCATCCATTCGCAGTGAACTACTCTGGTTTAAATCTTTGCAGGATGTTTCATTTCTCATCTTTGTCCTTGTCTTACTCGACTTTGCACTTTCTCCCTCTTCCTCCTCTTACACCCGCTCTCTCCCATCATGCATTCTTCCCTCAAGCGTCCTTGTCAGTGTCAGAGTCAGCTGATGCTGTGGAGAAAAGAGGCGAGGTCAACAGTTTGTCTCGCTGCTTTATAAATAATGCGACTGAGAGGCTGACAGAATAGGTTTGGGTGGCAGCAGCGGGGATAAAATGGCTGGAATATTTTCCTAGCTGCCACGACCACGACTTCCTGACTTGACTTGTTTAATCTAGGTGATAAATGCTTGTCTGTGTTTCTTTTTTGTTTGTTGTTGTTTATCTGAGTTTTTTTTAGTCTTTTCCTGGCTTGCTGGCATTTTAGCAAAGAAGTGTTTTGTTGCCAAAGAGCCATGTAATCACATTACTCCCCACATATGTTTTGGTTTAGAAAGTCAGTGCAGTCTGGACTGCTGCGGGAATTTCAATGCAGCAGGATTACACACACACAGACACACGCAGACACAGCAATGCACTTTACTTTTACATGTGTTTCGAAGCACTTAGGGTAGATTTGTGGGTTTGCTCATGCTTACATGTTGATATTTTGTGCATACGCACATGAACATGTCTGCAAGTGTAAGTGTTCACCAGTGCCGTGGGGTGTACTGCACACGTTTCATTGGGATCTCAGTGTTACAGTCCAGCACCCAGGAGAGTTTCACTGTGCTGTAACGGAGCAGCTCAGGGGAAGGGAATGGTGGGGAGTTGGAGGGTGGAGATTTCCTGTGTTACCCATGCTGCTTGGGGTGAACACCAGTGTCAAGCATTGGGTTACAGCTCAGTGCTGTGGATTGTGAGCACAGTGCTTCACATTCACAGTGATTCGGCCTTTGCATTCATCTCAGGAACTTAAACTTAGGGCTGTTTTCCTGCCAGCACAATTTCTGCGTCACCTCATTCGCAGCCCTTATGCAGTTTTTCTTGGCTGTATGTCTACATTTTTCTGTGCATTACTGTGTTTGGTATTTTCCTGCCATGAATGAATGGGCTTACACTAAGGTGGGAGGAGAGGCGCAGTGTGTATGTTGACCGTGCATTGTAATTTTGGTCCTCATTTGGACCCAAAATAAGGATAATGATAGCACCTGCCCAGACCAGCTCTTATCTCTGTTGCAGGTGTATTTGCATTTTTCCTGACAAGCGTATAGGCTGGGAGGCACAAGATCAGATACACACATGTATTCTTATGACCACACCGTCATAAAATTAACCCTTAAATCTTCACCTAAACTGCTGGACTCTGAATAGTCCTTGGTATGTGGCTATAGATGAAAAGGTCAAACAGTGTCGGGTACTTACAGGATGAGGCCAGAGGTGATCTGCAGGTGTGTGTGTGTGTGTGTGTGTGTGTGTGTGTGTGCATGAACATGCGACATCAGTCAGTCAGGGTTCCACCCTGCTATTTAACGAAGATGAGAGGTGCTGGTTTGACTTGCCCTGACTCCACCTGCTCACGATGTATTCCTCCCTCTAATAATGTATTCCGCCCCCCCACAAAATGTGCTCAGCAATTCATGGCTGTGCACAAAAGTGTGCTGCGTCTGTGGTCACCAAAAATTGTAAAACATGCCCATATTCACCTTGCGCCTGCAGTTTAGACACTAGTTTAGTGCTGCGCCCTCTTGTAGGAAAATAGATCTCTTAGTCAGTTACATTGAGCTATGCAGGCGAGCAGGGCTCCAACTAACCAAGGATTTTTGTTATCAGTTAATCTGCTGTTCATTTTTTTCATTATCTTCATCTTGTTTTTCACATGATTTTGTATATAGAATGTTATAAAAGTAGAGATGTCCCAAGCTGATCCTAAGAACCAGCATTTTGGCAAGCTTGGGCATATATTAATGGATCTGCTACATTTACTGTATTTTTATGTGTTTTGTCCACCTCTGTGCGCTGGCGTTGCAGTGCTGCTCTCCTTTACCACAGCTGGACACAACTTGTATCAGAACGACACCTGAAGTGCCATTTGTGATTGTTATTTGTCATTTGGGAATGTGAGCACACCAGTGAAAGTCACTGAAATTGGCAAAATGCAGAGGTATGTTAATTAAACTCTGAGGCAAATGGATCAGTTATTGCTCCTATCTCAGTTAGCAGAAGGTTACAAAACATTCAAAGACATGAATGTCATCTGTGTTTTATCATATTAGCTGTTAATGTTAATTCTGTGAATGACTTGATGCCTGACCAAAGTTAAACATGGCTGTTGTCAGGTTTCAGTCTTCTCTGGAAGCCAGTGTCTGTACTCAGCCAAAGATAATTTGTGAGGGAAGAAGCGCAACAGGACTTTGTTTATGTTTCCATAAGTCTAGGTGATTGCATCAGCTTCAGGAGTCGCATGCTCCCAGTTTAACCTCGAACCATATCAGATCAGTAATTCAAGTTTATCAGCTTCATATTTTTGAATGGATGAAGTAGCTGAAAATGAAAAAATAAGCAGGTGCATTATGATGCAACCCCAGTACAAGGAGCTCCATTGGTGGGGGTGGGGGGTTTGCAGGGGGAGTGTCACAAAGGCATATATGATATGAGACTGAGTTTGGGGCAAAAGACTGATCAGGATATCCCTATATAAAAGAAATAAAAGGAATAAAAAACAACCTTTTATAACTTCCCAGAGTCAAAGGTGACATCTTGACTTGCCTGGCTTTGTCCAACCAAAAGATATTCTGTTTCCAAAACAGAGAAAAGCTGCAAATTCCTACATTTGAGAAGCTGAAACCAGTTTGGAGTTGTAGCTCCAGATGACTAAAATGACAAAGCTTTTGTCAGTTGGAGAGTTTATTTAAGCTCTAAATGTGTGCACAATGCAAATTCAAAGCACACAAATGTTCACCATCAATGGAAAAATGTGTTCCTGTTCAAAGACCTATGAATACATAGACTCAAGAATCTTTACACACATAAAGAATGAATAAATGTGTAAATGTATGAACACGTGCACACACACGCTATTCATATTCAAGCACTGTCACTAATCTGAGAAGGGTGTCAGTGACAGTGTCATTTGACGACTGCTGTGTTAGGCGTAGCATCTTTGTCAGTCTCAGGGAATGCTGCTTTGCTTTCCTGGGTTTGGTGGCCGATTGAACGTTTTCTTTCCCTTGGTCTAACATTTTAATGCCGGGGTTTGAAATGCCACTGCAGCTCCAAATGGACTTTTCAGGGTTTCTCCACTTTTCCCATCTGTCATTCAGCATTAAGCTTAAATGAGAAATCCAGGGGCCGCACTCGCCGCCTTGGGCCTGGAAACTAGAAACTGCTTCAGTGCGTTTTCATCTATTCACATGCTACTTAATGAAGCTTTATTGAGCTTTATTCTTTAAGTAACACAGCAGATAATGCAGTGTTGTTGAACCTCACATCCTTATAGTGTTCAGCAGTGGGAGCAGGTTGTGGGGCTCACAGTGTCAATGGCCTCTCCTGCCTATTGAGCTAACAGGAACAACCTCAGCTAATTACAATCACTGCTAGAGTAGTGGGTTCCCATTATGGTTATGGTAATATATTTTGCTTGTACTTGCTGACTCCTGTTCTGGTTGCACGGTGTGGATCACACTGCACAATTCATGCCGTGCCTCATTTGACTGAAGGTGCAAGAGAAGGGGGTCACAGGCTGATCTGATGACCACACAGTTCAGGAGGCTCTTCAGCGGTTTCCAGGACATCTGACAATTTAGCTGTTTATGGCTCTGAGCATAATGAATGGTCCAAAGTGTGATTTAAATGGTCTAGCTCTGATCCATTTAATTGCTCCCCACTCAGTGTAATTATAAATCTCTGTGCACTTTGCTTGGGACTTCATACTGGCAGCAGGTTCCAGGGCTGCTGTTTTAGTGTTTTTCTGTTACTGTTTGTATTTTCCCCTGCTAGTTTAGCAGTAGGGCAAACATTTCCTTATGCAGTAATTAGACTGTTTTCCACAAAGTGACATATTTTAAGATTAGCTTAGTTTACATATAGCCTGTTTGTGTGTTTGGTGTGCTGCTGTCTGTTTATTCATTTAGCGCCCTTCCTATTGTGAAGACAGTGGGCCAGTATGAAAGAGCAGCTTCATATTTTCATCTTACTTTTCTCTTAAATTGACTAGTTGTAAATTGCTTGTTTTGGCTTGATGAATTCATCCTTTTCATGAGGGCGTGCACATTTTGCTTGACAGGGCGACTTGTTCTGCTTCATTTGTGGGCAAATTTCATTCACAAAAATGTTGCCCAAGTGTAAAAAGAAAAACCTCCTAAAGTCAGAAATCAGCGGATGATGACAACACAATTACCAGTGGCAGTAGTCATATTAGAGGATCCAATATGATTAATGATCACTACAGCTGCCAACAGGTTGCCAGCATTTTAGTGTGACAGAAAGAGGGAATTGTTTGACATGAAATTCGATGCAAAAAATGTCTTGTTAAATCAAATTGGGTCATTATTTAGATGAGAGGCAGTCAAAGGAATGTGATCATTAGAGAATACACTATATACAATAGTCAGAGCAACAGTCTCCCTGTACAGTGACTCGCATAAAGAAGCAGCAGCAGATAGAATGAGACTTAGTAGCTTTAACTTAGCTTTAAATGATCAACTGATATGCTCACAAATTTACCTGCTATTCAAATCATTTCACACCACTATTTTATTCTGTCAAATGTAGGAATGATATGTGTGAATATGCATTTCTAAGCCTGCTTCCTATATATAAGCCAGTGTGCTTGTGTGTAGAAGCAGAGCAGTAGTGGCTCTGTGACTGTGTGTGTGTGTGTGTTTATCCAGCTATGGGTGAATGCTCCTGCAGGCAGTCTGTGTGTGTATTGACAGCAGCGTCCCAGGAGACTTGCTCCAGGCAGACGAAGTGTTAGTAACAGACTGATTTACCTACATACCGCTGCCCAACTTCCCTACTGCTCCAGGGAGCTGCTACTTATCGGCTGACTGACTCTGCTGCTGTAATGCACACTCGCACACAGTCCTTAACAAAGCAGGTGTCAAATACAAGTGGCACCTTTGTCAGTCTGTGTCACCCTCTGGGAACAGTAAGTGACGAGGCGAGCATTCAGCAATTTCAGAGCAATGGAGGTGGTATCAAATTGCAAATAAGTCGTAGAAAATAGCACGATTAAGATGTAAAGCACCACCTGTCTATAGAGCAGTTACACCTCAGCCCCATGCTTTTGCCTTGCAGTAAGGGAACAGTATACAGTATATGTGTTCAAACTGGGCTTATGGATCGCTCTTCCCCCATATCCCTCTCAGGCAGAGCGGCTTTGCTACATTTGCACTCTGGGTGATGTTTGTTCTCAGATTATTCTGAGCCCGGTGGCTTTTGAGATGCTGTCAGATCGTTAGCAACGACTGTGTCATGTATTCACAGCAGGGTGGATAAAACACATGTCTCAATTTGTCATCAGGAGCCTGCAGCAGCTCCGTCAAAACAGCCTTTCAGAGACTCTGACTCAATCAGTTAGTCTTATCTGATGCCCCTTCACTCAAAACGTGAGAACTCCACTGAATTTTAAACCTAGATTAAACAGATGTGTCAGTACTTAAACTCTCTGCTTAGAACACTCAGTATTCATGCAGCATACTGAACTATTCTTATCCTAATATGAGTTTATTATCCATTAGAATGGCTGATGGAAACATTAACCCACATCCTGCTCTATCCTTCTTCTAATTATAAAACAGTACAGAAACAAGTGCATCATTTGCCTTCAGCCATTTTTGGATCTAATTATAAACTGGCTGTTTAATGAGAAAACTCAAATAAAATACACAGATAAATAAATGCAATGTGAAAATAAAAATAATAAAAAAATAAGTCACATACTTAAGAGTTTTAAGTTCCCACTTCACACAACACTTTGGCACTATTTGGACGATGCTCACAGATAACACCAACTCGCTGTCAAAAGGTCAGCAAGTGAAACCTGCCCAGTCAGAATGGATTGACAGTTACTGAACAGCACGGCAGGTGCGGCCTGAGGCATTTTATCAGTTGTTTTACTTATAAAGTCTGGCACAACCGCTGCTTTCTCGAATGTCTGGAGGTATTTTTCCTCCAGCTGAAAAGGTTTTCTGTTTTGCTAAGGCACTCAGAACACACAAGCTAAAGTGTGGGTGTCAGGACAGCTTCATTTGCAAGCTCCAGTATGAGTAACCTACTTGGCAGCTAACCTGTTACAGATACAGTAATACTGGTGCCCCTAACAGTCGCTGGTTGCTAATGTTCGGAGGCAGCCCTGTAGAGAGATCAGTGCTACAGTCAGCCAAGACAAGCCTAATTTTTTTTATAGCTTGAATGGAAATTAAAGCAAATTTTTTTAGAAGAAATATCAGAATTTGGCTGTTTACGAGGGATTTTGGATTTTGTTGCTAGAGTTGAGGTCACACTGGCTCCTCAGATTTGAGCGGCTGCACCGTCGACCTCATTGGTTTACATAGCGTATGCCAAGATGGTTGACATATTGGATTTCGGTGGCTCCTCAAATGGAAAGGTAAGCATGGAAAAAGCCTGTCTCTTGGACTAAATGGCCTCTAGACATTTATGTGTTTGATTTATTGTATTTGTAGTCACTGGGCTTAGTTACTAGTATGTACTGTATACGGTAACAGTTTGCTTTAGAATTACATGTCCATTTCCTGCCTGTAGCTATAATTGAACCTTGTTCTCTTTAATTATATTTGATGTGTGAAGTCATACAGTTCACAAACACATCTGCTCTATATTGTTAATTAATTTCTTGTAGTGACCTTTACCTCATTCGTCATCTCCACATTTTATGCCACCTTTTGTAAGAAACAAGAAGCTGATTAGTAATAAGGAGGTAGATTTGTGCACTAAAGGCGAAAAAATGTTTCTCCAGGATTGTATTTAATGGTTTGTTTTTGTTTTTTTTAAATCATTTTTGCTGCAATTTATAATTTAGTCCATTAAAAAAAGCACAATAAACAATAAATCAATGTTGATGACAGTAATGTAGAAATGCATTATGTAAACGCATACCATTATACTTTAAAATACAGTACATTGTACCACCCAGCCTGAGGAGCAGGGCAGCCAACAGCCAAGTCCTGATCTGTGTGTGTGCAGTGTTAGGAGCCCCGCTGCTCGGCTGCCTGCCCCGCAGCCCAACATCTGCTGAGTGCAGGAAGCATTTGAAGGATAATTAAAAGGACCGACTTCCAACTCATTTCCCGCCTCCCATGGCTAAGCAGCAACATGCTGCTCAGCAACGAGAACTGCAATTACTTTGTGAATTAAGAAGAGAAAGCAAAAATCAAATGTGAGCAACAATCGGATGTCTTCGTTTTCTTGTTCCAGTAATAACAGAGGTTTGATTTTTATTTTATTTTTTCTTGCTGGTGGGTCTGATTAGTCACCAGCCTAGAGGGGTCAGTGTGAAAGCTGTGTTATTTTATATGACAGCAGGAACACTGCTCTCTTGTTTAGCTCACTCCAAACATGCAGTTGACTCAGGCTTGATTTGTGAGGCCAGGCTTAGTGGTCTGTGAAGCTAGCTGAAGCTCACGAAAGGCAGTAAAGATGTGCATTCTTTACCCCTGACTAGGTCTTTTCAAGGAGATAGTCAATAAAGCATTCCATCACTTGAAAGGGGATGTTAGCACGTGCTGTGAGACAGAGAAGAAGTGAAATATCACATCACCTGTAATGAGCTTTGAGTTGCCTGAAAGACAATAATGAGTGGGTGTGAGTATGAAGTGCTGGCTCACACTGAGATGGTAATATAGTCTGGTTCACCACAGGCTCAAGGCTATGCTTTGTCTTCCCAGCAAACAGAATAGGAAGAGGAGGCTTAAAACTGTGATTTCATTTTTAAAGGGAGGTTATAAAGAAGGATGCGTTTTACTTCCTACTATACAATACTTAAATAGCTAAAACCACTTATTAGATGTTGCCATTTTCGGGAGCTGTTTCTTTATGTATATATGTCAAACTGAGGAGATGTTATTTCTTATCTTTCTGTTAGTCAGAAAAGACGTGCTAACTGTTCTCTCTTAAAACTTGAGATCATGCAGCTGTGTTGTAGCCCACAACAGTCCAGCTCCGTGAGTGAAGTCTAGGCCAGCCTACAGCCCTACAACCTGCCTCCTTTGTGGGATACCAGTCATGTGAATAGGGCCCAGAATGGAGAGCCAGCTGTCCCTTTCCTGCCAAGTCATGTGCAAGTCACAAAGAAGCAGTGCCACTTGAAAGGGAAGGCAATAATCAATTTTGCAGAGTTAGCCTATGAAAGACTTGTTTTGTTGTCTGGGCCTGGCAATTTAGGACCAAGAGGCCAGCAGTGGTGTTTGTTGTGTTAATGGAATACGCTGCACTATTGTCCAGGACCCCATGCTGCCTAGCATATAAGTCCATTTATGTGCTTCTGTATGATCACCACACATTTGAGAACTCTAAATTTGCGGTCACGTTATGCTTTTTTGGCATGTCAGTGAAGTGGTTTGTTTACCACTCACTCTTCCAGTTGAAGACAGTGAAGAAGTATTGAATACGCTCTGACACTCTCACGGAACATAGATTTTCAGCGGGGCAGCAGACAGAAACCAAGACTCTTTTGTTGAGCTGGTATCTGTAAGTATTTATGGTTACCACAATTGACTTTTGTTGGCAAACATGTGGGGGTGGGTGGGTAGGGGGGGGGGGGTTGTGGGGATTTTCACACTGGCTTTAAAGTCTTTTGTTGGAACCACGAGGGCATCACTCAAGTGCTGCTGCTGCTACTGTTTGCAGTAAGATGGGGTGGAAAACAGCTTTTCTATTTCCCTGGGACATTGTTTATAGGATGAGTATAGTGTCTGGAAGCTTAGAGAGACTGCTTTGCACTCTGTAAGGCTGGTACATATCAAGCAGAGGCATTTGCTTACCTAACTTCCTCAGGATATGTCTGGTAGTCTGTCTGCAGGTGAAGTGTTCCAAAGAGAGGTTCCCACTCAGACACCGCTGATGTCTTTTCCAGAGCAGGATCACTTAACTACAGCCTTTGTGTCCAAAGATTAGACAAAAAAAATGACTGATTTAAGAGCAGTGTCAGTGTTACTGATGGCATCTCCAAAATAGACTATCCTAATCAGAGCTTACCTTACCTGAAATCCATGTTTTGTCTGTTTGTTTCAGCAGGCTTCATGCATGTCCAGAAATAACCTTTGTTTTTGCAACACTCAAGAAAATATTTCATTTCTGGCCAACATTATAATTGATTATATATCATTGTTCTGGCCAAATTGCATAAATCTGACAATAAATAGGACAAATTGTTTTTGCATTTATTAAAATATTATATTAGTGGTGTCCTTGACATTACTTTATTTAAATAACAGTCTGTAGGCAAGCTAACACAGCCACACAGAGCAGCTCACACATTATAATTTAGCAATGATAGAGGGCAAACATTTGGTATTTGGTTAATTATTGGACAAATTACATTTTTGACCTGATTACGGCACTCGAAGAAAAGTCAGGGGATCACCACAGGAATTCAGACGTATTTTCTGGGGGCTGAAACATTGTGAACATTTTTCATTCAGCAGTTGGAGCAATATCAATGTAACGTTAGCGTTCAGTAGCGCTGCGCTCAAGCTGACACGAGCTTCAGACGGACAGGACAGACTTTATCACAGCTCTGAACAATTCACAGCATTTCACATAAGCTTAAAATCATGCTAATGATGTGCTTAAGAGTTTAACTGGGAGCTTATGATAAGTCTGTCCTCCGGCTGCGTCTTTCACACTCACTGACTGCCAAGCTACGTACTAGCTATGTGTTTCTGAAGATCAAAAACACACAGCATACATCTGATTTTTTTTAACTCTGATCATTTTTGGCCAAGTGTAAATAGTTCTGTAAGGTAACCTACAGAATTAGCAGCAATTATTTACAGTCGAATTATCAGTGACAGTAATGTCATTATTGCAGTTGTCAGCTTTAACTTTCATTTGCTACAGCTTGTTATAGTAACACTGTTAATTATTTAAATGCTAAGTAATAATTAACAGGCATAAGGCATATCTATGTTTTCTTTGTCTTTGCTTTCTTTTTCTTATTATGTCTAATGAAATCATTGCTGAAAATAGTGCTTCTTGTCATGTTTGTATAGTTTGTATAGTTATACAGACTCCAAATAAATTTCATGCATTCGTTCATGCGAACAAAATAAAAATTCCACTCTTTTAAATCATCATTTATATATAAGAATAAATCATTGTACTGTTCTGAACATATTGGAATTGGTTCCCAAACAAAAGGTCCAAGATACGTGCAGATGCAGAAACTGCATTATTTTCATTCTTAACTGATGTTTTTAATTATTTGTTACTTTATCAATTGCTTATAGAAATGCCAAAAAGATTTTAAAACATTTCCTGAATAGTTGCCACGGCCAAAGTCATGTAATCAAACTATATGTATTTTTATGTATTTATTTGTGTTTTTGAACAAACCAGGAACCAGCCTGGTAAATCAATTATCAAAATTGTTGTTGATTAATTTTTTACGATCAACTAATTAATTAAGCCACTCACTGTTTCAGTCTTGCTTTGCTGACAGCGTTTTAATAGCCTTACCATGTTGGTGTTGCACGTTTGCTTTCCCCCTGTCTGTGTCCGCACGTGGCCGTGAAGTGTTCGCTGACCCATGACCAATCGCTTCTATTTAATTACTGTGATCACACATGCAGTGTGTCTTTGGCTTGATGACAAGGTTTTCCCCAGGGAACTTGAGCAGGATCATGTAGGTCAATGTATCACTGAAGGTTGTCTCCCCTCCTCCCCTCCCCCAGACATATCCCTTGCCCCTGGGCCAGCTGGGTCCTGTGAAAGCACAACACACACACACACACCAGCACCTTATATACCAACCTCCTTTGCTATGTCATGTATGCCCTTCCCCTCATTCCACTCCTCCAGTCTCCTTGCTTCAGTAACATTGCAACGGGTTCAATTAACACAAGTTCTCGACCTCCTCGCCCCGCTACTCTCCCCCAGGAAATAGTTGGAATTGTGCTTGGCTGCCTCGACCCTGAAGATTTCCTCTTAGTGGGATGGAATGAGAATATACTCAGCAGCCCACAATGGCTCCATTCCAGGATGTGCCATGTACAATAAAGCTCTGCTATGCTCAATATGATGGGAAGCCTCTTCGGAATGTAGTAATTGAGAGAGGGGTCTGTATTGGAAAATGTTGCAATTGCGACGCATGTTTTTGTGCTGTATTGCAAGGCTTCTTTTGAAAATTTGATCTGTTGGCCGTGCTGCCTCACAGACCTGCACTTGGTAGCAGCTTTTCTGTGAGAGTGAGGTATTTTCAAAAGCAATTTAATGAAAGCATTTGACTTCTTCCCACCTTGCCTTCTCTTTCTTTTTGCTTTTGTTATTGCTCTTGTTTCACTGAGCGGACAGGAAAATGGAAGTCTGATTTGACGTGTAGGCGGACAAGTTTCTGTTGAACCACACATTGCTGCTCACTTCCACTGAGTTTCCAGTTGTTTAAATGTATTTAGACTTGCACAAAAGAGGCTACCCTATCCTCTCAAATTTCCTGAACCATTGTTCTTCTCGTGTGTTGTCAAAGACAAGTCTCTAAATCTGCACATATATCTGCACACCCCAGTCCATTTGACTCTTATTACCGACTGCTGATTTAGTGAAATGCATATTTAATGTTGTGTGTTGAATGGGTTATTCATCCCTCATCAGGTTCAGAGGCTCAACCAGTCCTGCTCAGTGATTCTGCTAATCCCCAACCTGCTGAGTTGACCTTTTGAGAAACCAAATGCAGTTTTATTCATTTTTTTTAAACCCTTCTCTTTTCATTTCTACAAACCTCCTTGTTGGAAATAACTCAGTGCACTTAAAAACATAGCACAGCAAATTTGTTGTTATAGTGTGAGTGCTGTTATCATGTCTATATTTGGGGGATTTTTAAGTTGCTTATGCTTCAAGCAAAGAGTCTTTGAAGTGTAAATCTTAAAGTGTCCACAATTTCTCTTTTGTTTTTTCATCTAGTGTATTTTACTGAAAGTCTGTGTGTATCTGTAAACCACTGGAAACAGTGCAAATGAAAGTTTTAAAATTTCCATTTGGTCTACAGACATAACTGTCTGTCTGCCTCATTCTGTTGAGCACAGTATCTCAGGAACGCCTTGAGGGAATTTGCACATTTCCACTTAGACTCAAGGATGAACTGGTTAGATTTTGGTGGTCACAGATATTATCTCAGGAAGGTGAGGGTCACAGTCTTGGTCATCTATAAGGACATACTGTATGTTTGTTATACTCAGATAGAATTGTAATTAGTTAGATGTGTTGAATTGGTTTAACAAAACAGAAAAATTTGTCAAATGTCATTGATGGGTTGAAGTAGAACCCAGCTTGCTGCAGCTCGAGGAGTAGTATTATCTGCGGTGACTAATGCTGTTATTCTGTGAGCGATGTTGCTGTGTTTTGTGTTCCCTTTACTGAAATAGATAAGTCCAAGGCTTGGGTCAAACAAAACAGACACATATAATGGAGACACATATACTTTTATGCAGAGGGATTTAGAACAGGTATCAGCTCAGTCTGACTTAAAGCTGTGGGTCACAGATATTTCAGATAGAATATTTCTACATTAGACATTAGACAAGTAGTCAATTCACTGATCAGTCGATCAACAGAAAATGCAAGTATTTTGATAATCAACGTTAACTAAAGTCTTTTTTTCAAGTAAACCATGGGGTGAAAGGAATGGCAATCCTTCTTGGACTGCAGCTTCTGCGTGGTGGGGATTTGCTGTTTCTTGGTCATAGATCATTGTAATTGGAATATTTTTGGGTCTGGGACTGTTGGTTGGAGAAAAACAAGGTATCTGTTTGGGGGCGGCTGTGGCTCAGGAGGTAGAGCGGGTCGTCTCCTAACTGAGGATTAGCGGTTTGACTCCTGGCTTGTCCAGTTAACATGTTGAAGTGTCCTTGAGCAAGGCACTGAACCCCCAGTTGCTCCCAGTGATGACACCGGTGTGCGAATGTGTGAGTGCAAATGGGTGAATGGCCAAATGGTGTGAAAGCGCTTTGAGTGTGCTGCAATGCATAGAAAAGCACAATACGAGTATAAGACCATTTACCATCTGAAGATGTCTCTTTCAGCACTGGGATGTTTTGATAATAATGACTGATGGTCATTAGTCACAGCCCTAATATATTGTACATCAGTGTTAGACTTAATGGGGCTTTTGAATTATCCATCTAAAGGGGTTAAAGCTGCTTTTTGAATTTGATCTCACCACTAAGAAAGTTGAGCAACAGTTACAAAGGTACTAAAATTGGCTATAAAAAAGACAGCAAAGCAGTGCAGCAGAGAGAAGAGCAGTCAGAAAACTGTTGAGAGACTAAAGTGCGATTTACACTGGACATGAGCGACTTGTGCAATTTTTGTCTGTGTTGCATGGCTAAAGCACAAGTGTTTTGTTTCACACCGCCTCCAGAACACCTTCCTAACAAGAAATACAGTATGTAGTCCAGAAAGGCAATTAAATTAAAGTCTGAAAGGATGTCTATATTGGGGGAGACCAATACTGACAAACCATCGGCAAAACAAAGGAGAGCTACATAGCATCCAGCCTCAGTCAATCAGAAAGAGTCACTGTGGATATGTATATAGTGGTTTTAAGAAGCAAAGTTTTTGTAGCCCTCTAAGACTACAACAGTTGCATCATCAGACAGTGTTGGAATAAAACACTGAGAAATATGGAAAAATGTGTTTAGCTGAAATACATTTCTGAAAGAAGTGAAAGGGTTCAAAAGGATGAGTTTGTATGTCTAAGTAAAGAGAACAGACTTTACATATTGTATAAAAACAGAATATGCTGTGGTTACAATTACAGTAGTTCTAAAGTGTGAGTCGTTAACCCACAAGTCTGCTGAACTGATTAAAATGAAAGTTCAGTCAGGCAGATGACAGGAAAATGTGGCTGAAATCATCCATTGCCTGCCACATATATATTTGGCAAATCTCAATCTTCCTATGAAAATATCATTCCTGACAGAGCAGAAGAAAAAAAGAGACAGCTGTTGGGTGGAAAGTGTGAAGTCATTTATCATGGTTGTGGGTGGTGGAGAGGAAGGTGGAGCGGAGCGGGTAAGGAGTCGTCCCAGGGGATTCCTCCTGTGGCGGCTCTGATCTTGTCTTGGAGTGGGCTGGGTTGGGATAATAAAACCTTTACAGCTATTAACTGAGTGATTCACTGTGGATTGTTCCTAATGCCTGGCTTGTCTGGGGCTCTGAAGATACAATGAGATAGAGCGTCCTCCTGGTTGGCTACACTGCAACACATAGGCCTACCCCAGCTGAGCTCCAACAGCAGAAAACACTGTGAACACTGTGTTGTCTTTGGAGTCATGCAAATGCACTGAACAAACTTCGGACTGTGGATCTGCTCACAGCTGACCAGACATGCCAGAAATCCATCTGATCGGTCAGGAGCTGGCTCATCGGTTGTTTGGGTGATTAATCGGGGGCTGGGACCCTGCTCGCACTGTACATCAAACAACAACTGATCAGGTCGATATTCGGCCCCATTTTAAAAGTAATCAGGGACAACTGAATCAGGTCTATAATCATGCCAAATTGCAATAGGTTGGTCTCACGTGCAACTACTGCAGTTGCAAAAGAACTGATGTGATACTGGTATTTCAAATTCCAATGTGACTGCAGCCCCTTGGCTGCTCTTCGGTTAGTCAGATAAATGCCAAATTGTATTAAGTGACAGGTATGTTGCTTTGGACTGGCTGAAATACACCTTTCTTCACCTTCTCAGAGCATATTGATCAGATACCTGTTTCCCATTGCAATGCTCCATATACTCTAATTCACTATTAAGAATTTCAGCTATAATAGACTCAGCCTCACTGCGTAGTATGTAGAGTGTGATACATTTAAGTCATTAGCTGTTAGCAGTACTGGTATGGCTAAATAAAATCCTTGATTTTTTATTTATTTATTTATTTTTTTGCTTTCTTCAATGGCATTAAGCAGCTTCCTATAAAAATATCTATTTCAGGTCATAAACTAATTCGGCCTTTGCACAAAGCAATGAGAAAATAATGAGTTTAATATTGTGGAAATGCATTTTGAAACATGTTTATAGTGAGAACCAGCAAATAGACTATCAAGGAGAAAAGTCATTTTTCATTTCATTAGGACTTAATAAACTATTTGTAAATGCTTATTTTTCTTTTGTGTAACACCACCCAAATTGTGACTGCTACATTCACTGAAACCAGCTGTCAGCATGCAGCATGTTTTTTCCATATCTCAATGTTGCAAGTGGTTTTGACAGTGAGACTGATAAGGCATGACTTTTGGCATGTTGCCTTAAAAACGCACTCACAATATGTAATGATAAGATCCTATCTGGTTCAGGTTCTTACTCGCATTTCAGCTGATAACCATCAGATCTGCCCATTAGTTTTCTGTCAGTGTAACAACAGAGAGGCTTAATGCTGGAGACCAGAGGATTTTAGAGGAGCTAAAAGTAAGTGCCTCTTCTTCAGGGATTCAGGAGTGACACTTTAACCCTGGTGTTAGACATGGATTGTAGGAATTATGGTAACAGTGTTGAGCTTATGAAGGAACTGATGCAAGGATGAGCCACACAAAAACCAGGGTACTGGCGCTACTAGGTTTCTCATTCACTTGACGTTTAAGATATCAGATTACTGAAACAAACTCACAATACCCTTAAATAGCTTAAGCACCTGAGTCTTTCCGTAATGTGCTGAGGGTTCAGGTCTGCTTCTTACGCTCTTTGAGGCGGTTTCCTACCTGTACTCTATATTTAACACCAACACATTAAATTTTAACCATGAGCCTTGATTGCTTACATTGTGAAAGGCTCTCATCTCCCTTAGCAAAGATGCGTTGCCCAGGATATCATGTTCCTTGGTGTGAATAAGATATGATATTACATTGGACTGTTGAAACTGAGACAAAATAGGAAACGAGGATGTGGGCAGCAGTGGAATTGTTAGTCTTACAGTTCAATTCATGAGATGACAAGAGAACATATTCTGTGATAAGATGATGGCTTAATAGGCTAAAAAGCATTTAGTGTGTTTTAGTGTTCAAATGAGTATGAGCTCTAGATGTGTCATCCCTGTTTCCCATTTTTCATCTCAGTGCACTGATTGAATTATTTCACTGAATTAAACTTGAGCATTGAATAAAGTAAAAATGATTTTGTGTTTAGTGTTGAATGTGAATGTATTTTCTCAGCAGAGAGTGTTAACTTTGTGTAGCTATAATCACGTCTGCTAGTTGTTGTTTGTAAAACCACATAAGGCCACAAAAGCATCAGAGAGGTTAAAGCTGCAAACTGCAACTTGGCTAGCATCTAATAAGGTTCCTTACAATCCAGCTGCATGTGGGTGTTGTACCCTTTTGTTTTTTCACTACAACACAATGCTAAGTTGTTTTGAATAGATTAGATCTGCTGCATGCAGAGCTGTGCTGCAGAATCTTTTTTTTAAGTAAACACCAGTAGTTTACTGTTATGACTTTCCTGCACTGTGGGTGCTCTGCTGTGGTTGTCACTGCTTTGAGCAGGCTATATGGTACGGTCAAATCAGCAACATTTAGTCATATCAGTTGGAGATTTAGATGTGCTTATAGATGGGCTTGGTGCTCAGTAGCATTTGTTTGAATCTGATGCACGCCTACCATACTGAACCTGAATTCTTTCACATTCTAGTTAAATGTAAGTTTCAACATTTGTACATGGCTTGAGCCATATAAATGACTACTTGTCAAATCTGCTAGTGTCTTTTGACATGTTTGAAAATCAGTTGTCAGGGCTTTGCTTTGTTTTACATGGTTTTTGAAGATTCTGAGAATCTGTGACATTATGTGACACCATGAGACACACTTTTTTATTACAGAAAGCTCTCCATTCACCAAACATGCAGGCTATTCACAGTCATAATAGCATTACAGCATGTTTTTATTTTTTTGATAGCTAAGTACACACACTAGCTGCAAGAGCATACACTAACCAGACAATACCCAAAAGTTTTTCATTTGCGGATTTTAAGGGCTGTGGAAATTATCATTTTAATGAAAGCTAAGGGTCATGGCAACAATTATAAATTAGTTCTTTAAAAAAAGGATGAGGTGAGATTTTGAAAAAATGATGAGAGATTTGTTATGAATTATTTTAATTTGAAAAACTGCTTAAATCCTGTTTATCGGTTTTATAGCAGCAAATTTTAAAAGTAAGGTAAATCAACAATAAAGATGTGTTCACACACAGATGAATTACCTCTGTCTGGCTGAACCTGTCGTAGTTCTGGGCTGCTACCGACGCTGGGAACGATCCAGCAACAGCCAGTTCTGTCTCACTCGCTCTCTCTCGCTCTGTCTGTTTGTCCCCGTCTCCCAGCAGCTGACAGAAAGCCACAGGAAGCTGCTGTCAGCTGCCTCGGGAGCAGAGCGAGCGATGCAGGAAGTGACCATCAATCCCTCCTCATTTCCTCCATTCTGGTCCCTGGCTGCTGATTTTGGACGGCGCTCTCCTCGAGCTGCACACCATCAATATACACTAATGATAGGAATTAGCAATGAACCACTGGACACTGACATGAGACAGACCAACAAGATTGTTGCTATATCTAATGGTACAGGGCAAGCTGTTAGGGCATAGGAGCTGCACCCTGCACAATTTCAGATCAGACTGATTTAGCTGTGGCTGGACAGGTCTTGTGGTTTGTATGGTAAGAGATTACATGTGGTGAGGCTTAGAGAATTGAATGGCAACGGAAACAGAACAGAGCTTACAGTTGGTTGAAAAGCCCTGAGTGGTCTGCAAAGCACATTTTTCCATGACCACCTCTTCGTCCTGTCTGTAACAAAGGCAGGAAACATCAGAAGATGTCTGCTATTTTATAACTGCAGAGAGCAGCCTCCATCCAAGCTCTTTAGTTGCAACCATAACAGATTTACATGTTAAGAATTTAGCTTTACTCAGTTTACTGTACATTATGCAATGTGACATTATGAGACATAAAGTTTGCTGCATCTGCTGGGGCTAGGTATTATATGGGTGTGAAACAAATAGGCCAAATGGGATAAATTTGCCAAAGGGGCTTTTTTTTTAAACTTTCAATGAGAAATATGAACCTATTTTCTTGTCATTGCTCATTTAACAAAACAAAATAAAATTCCAATATAGAGCAGCTTTAATAACCTATCACAAACAGCCATAAAAATGTTGCAAAAATGAAATGGTATAAAATTGTGAAACACAACACTGACATCTTAAGTTAGTATTATGAATCTGGTAGCTACAGTGTCATCTTATTAGCACACCATACAACAGTTACAGGGCAACACTGGCCTGTATCTGGAGTTTCTGTCCATCTGGCCAACTGAGCTGCAGTATTGTCCAAGGTTAACATTACACCATGCTTGTCATTACGTGGAAAGTGTCTATGGGAGTCTGCTGAGCTGAATGCGCTGAGGAGGTGCACTTCATCCTGTTACTGAGAATCGCTAAATCATTGCACAATAGCCAGTTTCTCATAGGCGCATGAAACAACACATGAAAGCAGCTCATTTGCCATGATAACAAAATACCCTGCATATGCCCTGATTGATCATGTTTCAGGTGTAACTGACAGCAGGTAAATTCATTCAGACCATTGCACAATTGCACGCTGGCTTCTTTTGAGGATGTTAACACCCCCCACCC
>NW_018127892.1:2378169-2389456 GCF_001952655.1 Monopterus albus | reverse complement strand
TAATGTGAATGCTGGTCTTGTCCTTTTAGCACCTGTTTAGACAGCTCCTATTCATTCCTATGAAAGTTGCTCAGTGGCACATGACTAAAAAAAATTGTCAAGCTTCTGGATTCTGATTAGAAAAATTGACCTGGATATTCCGCTCGTTTCCACATTTTTGGGTCCACAGAGAATGCACACTTGCATTGAGCTGAATCTCCCGCCAGACAAGCCAGGTGACTTCCACTTGACTCCACAAACATGAATGGGATAACATTTTAATTTCCTATGGCTAAACCAGACTTTCTAAGTAGTATTAGGTCCAGTGAATCTAATTCTGATGATAAAAAGAGGCACTTTGTGGGGTTTGTGATTGAGAAAAAATGTGTTCATCTTTTTTTCTTTTCTTTTTTTTTATTTTTTTTTTTACAGCCGCTCCTTTTCTGCTGATTCTCTATGGGAAACCGTGTTGTGGGCCAGTATGTGTCACATGATGCACGTGAAAGTTGTAGTAATGTGGTTTGGATGCTACACCAGATTTGCTTCACAGACAATCACTGTTGCTGGGGGCTTGGGAAATACAGTAACTTGTTCTTTAACTTCTCCTTTAATGCTGCGCCTTAACCACTAGCCTACCAGGGACGGCTCTCTTTCTTTCTTTCTGTTCTTTAACTTCTCCATGCTTTGCTGCATTCACTAGCTAGCTGCTAACTTTGTCTGTCTGCCATTTGGTGCAGGACAGGTGTTGTACAGTGGGTCTTCACCCAGTACAACCTCCTGAGAAAAGCAATCTGGATGTATCAATATGAATGACCACTTTAATATTTCACATAGTCATTTGATCATTTGTAGAAATAATAAGCACATTTTGGTATTCAAAACATTAATGAGGTCTGATTCCTAGAGTCTATAAAAGGTTAGATGTGTTAGAATAGTGCTATTGATAAAGAAATGAGAGTCAGACAAAGTTATAAAATGACAAATTAACCTATTTGTTTGGAAAGGACAAATGAGTTAATAATATTTAGCCTATTTAGCTGGAGTCAATAGTCAATACTGAAAAGTACTTTCTGGATGAAGAGATATTTCTGCTCCTGGTGATCATGCCTGTTGTCTGTTATTCAGTGGCGTTGACCCCATACTGACCCATAGCTGCAGAGGATGATGTAGCCCAAGGCCAAAGATGGCCACTGTGAACAAATTCTCTGGTATTTCTTTTTATTGAGTTTGCTTGGGAATTTCAGTGGGAGGGAAAGGCAGATGCCCTCAAGCCAAGCAGTAGAGCAGCCTGAAAGTGAAAGGGTAAAAACTTAAGTGCAGTTGTGAGAACAGGCCAGTTTCAACCTTGAAGAGTTATAGCATTGTTGTGCATATTGGATGTTTTGTTCATCTTTTTCAATAACCTTGTGCTATCCCTGTTCCTTTCTCACTACATTCTTATACTGGCAAGTTACTGTCTCACTGGCAGTGCATGACTCCCACCTGTCATAAATATTGCAGGCTTTTGCCTTTTGCCAGTCGAGGTAAGATACTGTCGAGATATTCTGTACGTTTAGCACCAGAAGGACTTCCGCTTCTCTGAAGCAGGTGGTGCAGGAGACAAGAGTGTAATTGCAAGGGTGGAATGTGCTGTGCATCAATTAATGGCAGCCTCCTTTGAAAGAGGAGTATTGTTGGGGTGGGGATGACTTTCTGCTGCCATTGTTGCCTCCTGATGGAGGCCTGTTTGAGAGAGGAGGGCTGAGCTTGTTGAAACATTTTACAGCTGAGGTTCCACATTGCACTGAGAACACCAAGAGCTACAGGCACTGGAGGAGACATACACTCAGTAGTGATAGTCTTAAAAGATACTGCTGGCACATCATCAAGTTGGCAATTTAAATGTTGTATTTAACAAGGTTGCTGCTCTTACTTTAAACTGAGTACTCCCTGTGGTCCGTGGCTTCATCATGTCTTCTCTACTGGACACAATTCTGCACTGCTGTAGAGGAACTGCTCAGCTTCAGCTTCCAAGGCCACAAGAATTCAACTCATTTTCTTACACAGAACTCATTAGACTCCAGCATAAACTACTTAAAATTAGCATTTGTTTTCTTCTTGTTCACAACAGTTTGCTACAATCGGCATAACAATCAGTATAATGAGCATCGTACGGGTTTAGTGGGTGAACGGAAGCAGGCATTTTGACCGCATGAAGGCGTCGCATTTCTGCAAGTTTATGTTCTGCTTGATGTTTGATAAGTTACTCTCTCCATTATTGCTTTTTTTGCACATTGAGCATTGACATCTCAGTAAAATACAACCTCGTCTCTGCTCCACTTGTCTATGAGCGCCCCTGCATCCCCATCTCACACAGAGCAGAAGCAGAGCTTGTTGTCGGCTTTACTTTTGTCAGTTATCTGCAAACAGCTGAAATGTCTCCTCCTCTGCCTAATAACCTGCTCACCTAGAGCAAAGTTGATGTAATATTGCTATAAAGTGGTATCAGTGCGTAGTACTGGACAGCTTTTACAAGTACTAGTGGGTGCTATCAGACCCAATACCCTACAAGTACTAGAGGGTGCTATCGGACCCAATACCTGATACTGGTACGGGTATCGGTGCATCCCTAGTTACATCACACACCTTAGTGGGTTGAGACCTTCAAAGGTGATGCAGCCCAGTTTCTTGGCTTTCTCCTGTTTCAGAGTAAGCCTGTCAGTTCTCGGCACTGCAGGAGCCTCATGAAAGCCTCATGATCCACATCAAAAAGTAAGACTGCCACAGAGAACGTGTAGGTTGTTTTATAATTTTGCTAACTGCAGCATGATGGACAGATTGCAGTGTTTCTCATAATCACACCTACACACAGCATGTAAAGCTTTCAGTTTTACAAGGAAGTGATTTCCACTCAAGATCTCTGAGCAACATGAGGATGTATGGATCAAATATCATTTGTTGTCTGTGATACCTCAAAGATGATTGATTCTTTCTTTGCTGTGATAGGCTCTGTTGTGTTTTGTGTAATTCTAGACATGTGTGATAATTCAGTGAAATACATCAAATATTCCTTAAAACAGAATCCTGGCTGTCAATCCCTCTTGAGCTCATCTTCTTTGAGTCGGTGGGTTATGAGCCCAGCAGCACCTTATTGTGCATCAACAGAACTGAATGTTTAAAAAAAAAAAAAAATCTTTTTCTCGTCACAAGGGAAACTGCATTTCTTTCCATTGTAACAGCAGGCCTTTCAGTTTCAAACCAAACATTTCTGTTGATGAATGCGGTTGCTGAGAGTGTGGAGCTTTTGAAAAAGAAAAAAAAAAGCCCCTGAGGATCAAGTCAAGCTTACCGTGCTTTTCAGTGTGTGGGAAGAGATGAAGAGGAATGTATGAACCCCACAACTACCTCTGGACTGCCACAGCCTTTCATTACCCAGTCTGCTGAAGGAAAGAGGAATTGAAAGGTTTGTTTAGGAAGCTCAGCTGACAGAAGGCAGACTACTTGTCAAGCGAGCCCCCAGCTGTGTTGTAGGGCAGTTGATCTGGTCCTCACAGCTTCATGGATCACTCTGCCTTCCAGCTATGATTTTAAAGCTGAGCTGTATTTACAATTGAATGGTAATTGTAAAAGAAATCGTTAAAAGATTTGAGCATATTGTTCAGAGTTACATTAATCCAGTTTATAGTGTTGCTCTCCATCACAGCCTTTAAACAGCTTATTGTAAAGTCACATAGGCCTAGTGGAGAGTAAGGGAGCCACCAGTATAAAAGCATTTGGCTCTAATAAGATGTCTTAGTAAAGTCAGTTTTAGCACATAGTGAATGTTAAAAGAACAGTTCAGCATTTTGCCCATGCGCCCAATAGCGCAGGGGCAACAATGGATCGGGTCGGGCCCATCTCTATTAACCATTAGCAGTTCTGTTCACACTGTTCCCTTGTGTGTACATATCTATCATGAGGTTCCTTTGATACTATGAAAAACACACCAAATTACATAATTTGTCTGTGTTTTTAAGTGGATTCATGTATGTTTACCTGTGATAAACATTTAACCTTTGACTGAGAAAAAGCATTGGGATTTTTTTGGACACCAAGGGTTCCGGTCCCTAACAGCATCTCTGAAGCCATGTAGACTAGATCAGTAATGAAGCTATTTGAGTGCATGAGTGCTGAATGACAAAGCTCGTACTGAAATAGGAAAGGCAACAATTAATCACATTAAGCTACTGTCTGTTTCTTTGCCAAGACCGGGGGCTGTTACTCCAGCTCTGTGCTGTTTGCTCTATAATTCAATTATATTAAAGCCAATATACTGTGCTTTTTAGGTTGTGTCAAGTAAAGCATCTCAATAGTCTCGTGTGATCGGAACAATGTTGACGCAGTGCTGATTAGAGCACACTCAGAAAGAGAGCTGTGTGCTTTGTTGATTTCTTTTGTTGTCATTAAAAGCTGCGTTATTGCCTTGCTGCAGGAGGATTTTCATTTCTCTTCTTCTTTTATGGACTAAAATGCCTGTGGCCTATTTTCAGCTAATGTACTCTCGGGTGCTGGAGGCCTATTGTGTTTCCTGTAGACAATCTTTTTAGTTACACAGCCTTTTGCTCCGATTATACTGCTTCCACTCTGTCTGTATGATCTGCTGTCATGGCAAACCACTCTGCTTGATATCAACACAAAGAAAAGGCCCACAATGCACCTCTGCCTGGAAAGAGAAAACTCTTAAGGCTTGTTTGCAGTGCCAAGCATTTCACACCCTGCCAGTATCTGAACCCATCAGTTAACATATTGGCTCCACTTCCCCTATTATGTGCCTGATGTAAACTGCCAGCCATGTGCTGTTAGCTGTTGAAACATGTAAGAGGCTGGCTGATGGAGGGGATGAGCATCCTAAACAGGCTGCATTATTAGGTACACAGCTGGAAGCTCACAAGCTTGTCATTTGTAGTGCCGCAATGGGAGCATAAACAACAGTGTAATCCCCCCAACTTCAATGATGTAATCAGCAGTAAAAACTGACGATAGGCTGCTCTGAACGAGCTGGTCTCAGCGCTGATGTAACATGGCTTGTCTCGATCAGTGTTCGCCATCATGTCCTTTTCTGTGCTGTCAGTGTCAAGAAAAATATGTTCTACAGCTGCGTGGGGCCGGTTAGAGTCAGATAAATGGCTATGTAGTTTTTGTGTGTTGATATTTGGTTTATTATCCACTTGGAAATTCCATAATATGTCCAATGGAATGTACAATTAGTAAAGGTGAGCGCGTACTGTATTGTTGACTTTAACAGTTTATACAGTACATTACTTATTTCCTTGCACCAAATGTGTCTGCACAATTAATGAACAGTCACTTTACTGTACCCAGTGTTATAGTATATCCTCTAAGCCCTGGTCCTCCTCTGTCAGCATGTTGGTTTGAGGAGCTTTTGTTGGCTGCATGTCAGTGTTTATACAGCCTCTGATTGGCTGTTTAGGGACCCAGTGAGCTGTGTGGACACACAGTCAAGTCTCCGATTAATAAGGGGTGAACTGCAGTCTGCAGGCCTATTACCGAGCTCATTAACCTGCCAGATGCCCCAGAGTACACAGCACACATACACACATAAGACATGACCACACACTGTGCTGAAGCAAATTCTATTTACTGTAACAAACTCTGGTAATGTCCTAAATATATTGTCATCCAGCAGTATATGTACATGACATATAGTATGCTAATGATGTTACAGTCAAGACTTACATTTTTTTTATTTAATTTTTTTACTGGCTCATTAGTGCAGTGTCTGTTTCTCCTGTGAAATGTGAGACATTTCTATATCTGTGCAAGATGGGCTTGCAGTTGTCTACAGAAAGCAATGAACATAAATAAAAGGTGTTGGTGGCATTTTCATATCAGGAAATGTCTATTTTCTTACTTTGTAAGAATAACAAGTCCAGGGAAGCTACGACTAAAGCTGCGACTCTAAACAGCAGGCATTTGTGTGGTCTGTTCTTCTACAAGTCTTCTGGAAGACAGAAAATGATTTGTTTCTATTGCTTATATTGATTTCAGGTGTTTTTGGGCCATTGACCTGCATGGTTCGGGGAACTTAGACACAGTGTGAGCTTTTTGAGTTTTGTCAAGAAAATGGACATCAGGACTTGCCAGCTTGTTTAGAGTTTTAAAAAAAAGGAAGAAGAAATACCAACATTGTAAAAATCTAGAAAAAATGAGACTAAGCAGCTAATCTAGCATATGTTTTCTAAACACGGGCAGCACGGTGGTGTGGTGGTTAGCGCTGTTGCCTCGCAGCGAGACAGTTCTGGGATCAGGCCCCGGCTGACCTGGGGCCTTTCTGTGCGGAGTTTGCATGTTCTCTCCGTGCTTGCGTGGGTTCTCTCCGGGTGCTCCAGCTTCCTCCCACAATTTGAAGACTTGCAGCATAGGTTGATTGGCGTCTCTAAATTGCCCGTAGGAGTGATGCTGTGTGTGTGAGTGGTTGTTAGTCTGTGTGTGTTTGACCTGTGATGGACTGGCGACCTGTCCAGGGTGTACCCTGCCTCTCACCCGCAGCCGTGACCCCGTTTGGGACTAAGCGGTATTGAAAATGGATGGATGGATGTTTTCTAAACAACACCGAAGATTCACATTGTATGCTGCAGTGTACCCGTACAAGAGCGAAGCACTCTGCTTTACCAAACCAATTCTGCCTTTAGATGGATAGAATACATTTGTTACACTTGTGTTGTGTGGGCCCACATTTCCAAGTCTGAAAATGATGAACATACACATAACAAGAGTAGTGAGCAGACTTTTATTTTCACTAAACCCAAGTTGCACAGATCTTACATACCAATCATGTCATATCACTGGTTAAACCTACAGACATTGTGATTGTAGACTAGTGGTTGTGCAAAGACTATGTGACTTTTTCAAATGTCACATAGTCTGTTAAGTGTTTATTTACTCTTGGTATTGTATTGCTACATACTGGAGATATGACAAATATGCAAATGTCTTTGCTTGCATTCAGTTTTTTTTTTGTAGTGTTCAGAAATGATGCATGATGACATAATGTTTGACATGATTTAGTCCCACTGAAATATTTGACTGTTCAAACTGCGAAAGGAAGTTATGTGTTTAATATAGATTTTTGTATTGTGTACAATAACAAGGCTGCACATTTTGCAATAATAAAAGACTAAGCTGCAGTGGAAAGGCTAAGCGGGCTTTTCAGACTGATCCAGCAAAAACACAACTCCCTGCTGTGTTTTAATGGAAGGGGCTGCATTGGTCAGGGGGGTGAGGGGTTGCAGGGGGAGTGTTGTAGGTGTGTACAGTAGAGCCAGGTTATGACAAGCTGACACAACCATTCTCGTTTCCAGCCCGGGAGTTTCCATTGTGTTTTGGTTAGCCATGCTACTAACATAGCTAATGAAAATGTCGTGTCGTTATGGTGCGTTAATTGTGGCCTAAATTCAACGGTGAATAGCAGTGAATGCTCATGCTAACAAGGTAAACAAAAGAGTCCTCTTGCCATGGGTGTCCACGTCCCAATCCTCCCCTGTACATGATTGGTCAATGTAGCACCATTTGGTTGTGTTGTTTTGCCGGAGCCCCCTGTTGTGCTGGTGCCGGCTGCGATGAATGGAATGGAGAGAGCTGCGTTTTTTTCACACCTTTCAAACTCAGTCTAAACACGGCCTCAGACACAGACTCACTTCCTCTTATCTAAAGTGCTTTGATAAATGCTGACACATGCGTCTGCCAAGCCACTGAGTGTTAAACTCAACTGTGTACCTCTCTGTTTTGACTGTTGTGAGTGTGAGTAGATAATAGGACACTTTTTATTTTCAGCTCAAACTATTTCTTTATCTTTCAGCACCAGAAATGTTTAGCGCAGTGCTCTACTCAGTGAGCCCGTGGGCACTGAAGCAAACCTTTCTTTGGAACAACTTGGCTCAGCTGACAGGCAGCAGAGAACAGCCTAGCATGCCCTTTTTGACCTTTAACGCTGCTTTTCTTGTTATACTTATTTGCATATTTAAAGCGAATGAGTAACATGTTGTTTCAGTGGCACTGAGTTGAAATTATAGCATCGCTATTTTGACTGTGTCTGGCTGCACCTCATCCAGCACATACTGTACATTACAGAACGTTGTGATTACCCAGCTTTCTCTCTATTAACTTTCCATGACAGTGGAATGTGCAGGCTGGAAAGGTTGCAGAAGAGATAAGTACTACTTACCATATTCAGCGTCGTTTGAACTAGGTAATTATATTCAGTCTGAGACGTTTCTCCACCCTCTCTCCCACTATTTCTCTCTCCCCATTTCTTCACGCCTAGTTTAAGTGCTGGTGTTGAGCTTTAACAAGGCCGCTTTTGTCCCAGATAAAGCTTCTAGACAGCACTCATCAGTGCAGTGTAAGATCCCTGCCTGCCGGAGCACAGAGCACTGCCCTGGGGGCATCTTATCACTCCGCCGGCAATCACAAATACCTGCTGAGATAGATGGGCTTCTCACTTCTCTCTGTGGGAAGCCCTTCAGCTGAGAACGATGGCTTCTCTCTTTGTGCAAACACTCATGACTGGCAGCTTGGCGGACAGACAAACATAAAAATACAGAAAGCAAGAGCTATTGACAGACAGATGCCAGCAACCCACACAGAGAAGTGCTGGGCTCTTTCTAAACATGCACTGATTGGCAGATTGGCAGGCAAGATGGGGATGAAGGTTGACAGAAAGCTAACATATGCATAGAACACACATGATACATTTATGCTGTTGTACACACACACACACACACACACATGCACACACACATGCACAGAACGTTGGTGTGCCCTGCCATTCCTGCCATATTTTTCTTGGAGCCTGAGAACGGAGCGCTCCACACATGGATTTTTATGCACAATGTTACTGAATTCAGCACCAATTCCAAATGGCGTCCTCACCTTTTCAGGCTGTCACTCATCTTTACTCACTCATTGTGCTATCTTAGCAAAGTGATCGTGGTGTCTGTGAAAAGCGGCACATTCATGTGGAGTGATGGCAGGAGGATAGGTCTGCTGTGAGAGGAGGGGGTCAAAAACTAAGTTACATAGGTGACGATGGCTGCAGCCTGAGAGCGTGGAATGTACTTCTCTTCATGTTGTCTTGTACAGTTCTGTTTAGCACTACGCTCTCATACATATCATATTGGGAAGGTTACTAATAGGTTACACATTATTAGTTACCATGTTTAAAAATGTTATCAAAGTAATGTAACTTATTATTTTTTAAAACTGTTATAAACTGGGCGAAAAATCCACACACAAATTTAAACCAGGCAGTGTAAGCCTCAGTACTCGACACTGATTAATGTCCAACTTTTATTGAAGTTTCTTCAGCTTCACTTACATAATATATTACTATTGGAACACGTAGCCTACTGAGCAAAAACCTTTTCTGATTTCAGAAAGAAAATGCTGTTGAGTTTTCAGCACTGAAAGTGTTCTTGTTTGACAACATGACTACTTGCCTTGGCGTTGTCGGCTTGCCAAAGCCAGGCATGGCAGACCCGAATTGCTTAGAGTTATGCAGAGATTCAAAATTTAACGCGTACTGCCAAATGAATCGAGCCTATAGGCATGGCGACAGCTCCTTGTACACCATCCTACCCATGATGTTAAATTTGTTGTTTTCTGGAAATTTACCAAAAGAAGGCGTTCCTGCATGGCCAAAGGATACAACGCAACAGAATGAATCTTATGGAATATATATTTTTTTTCTTAGTAACGGTAACTGATTACAATTCCATTTACTTTTAATTTAATTACAATAACTAGCTGCTCCCCAACACTGCACATTTATTGATTACGATGATGCTTCTCAACATTTTTTTTTTTGGCTGCCATATAATGTGCTGACTATCCTGGCACAGAGATTCATATGCTATTGGAGGAGAGCCAGTTCCTAATAGAGACATCACCATCTATTTTATTTGTTAATAATTTGTAATTGCATGCAGACACCCTGTAGTGCATGTATGATGTGATGAATGTATGTCACCTAGTGCTTTTTATGGGTGAGGGGTGGGGGGACAGATGGTGTCTTATTATGTTGTCACTGACTCAGGCAAAAAAGACAAGCCATTCGTCTCCATATCATAATGAGTCAATGTTTTGAAATAGTAATTAACTTTTGGACGACTTGACAAATGACGAGAAGAGCAGCTTACCAGTAGACACGCATGCACAAACGCCGCCGTATGCTCAAACACAAACACGCAGATGCAGCACATGATGGTGCCTGGGGTCGTGTTAACCTTTAACCCCTGCTGTCACATCTCTTCCTGGATCAGACCTCATTATGTGCAGCCCCCCTCCCCCACCTGCCATTAATATCAGCTTCATCCCTGATTGTGTTACGATTCTAGATGAACTACATTTACAACTGAAATGAACTTCTCTTGTATATCTACTGAAAACAGATTTAACTCTGTAAAGCTGGCAACACACCCCCGCTGTAATATTTACATTTATCCTGATTGAAATTCCTGTTCCAGATAAAAATTATTATGAAAATGACTCAGATTTGCCTGATTTAGGTGATTTCAGGGCACTTTAGCTTATTAAATAGCAATTATAATTGCAAAAATAACTTCATCTTGCCATTTGTTATGTTTTTATTTCATATAGAACCTTATTTTGCCCAGTAAAGAGCCACTTCTGTGGGGATATAACAGGCTTCCAATAAAAATGAACTTTTTTATAGGAGTCTATAAAAATGAGTGTCTCTACCTTGAAATAAGACTAAGAATAAAGCTGGTTACTGTACAAGAACAAGAGAAATAGAACTTTAGAAAATACTTACTTTTTGCACTGTATGTTGATATTAATGTGCCTCTGACCTTTTGTGAAGATTTAACAACTTCACTGCGTTTTGTGCATCTGGAACTGGGTTTTATATACACTTTTGTGTTTTTTGGATCTTGCTCTGCCCCAGTGCGATCCAGTCATGCAGGCTGCCTGTCGGGTTTAACAAGGCTTACAGAGCCTCTCAGCTCTAAGTGATGTAGTGTGTTCACACATCACAACACTCAGAGGAAATGATGAAAAGCCATTGTGTTTCTAAACTCCCACAGAAAAAGAAGGTAACATTTTATGCTATTAACTTTTAGGAAGGTCAGCCATTTATTCATCTGGAGTTGCTAGTGTGCAATCAATATTACATGTGTGCTCTTTTCACTGCTGAGATTTCTCCTTTTCTTACAGGGTGGTTGTGTACCCTGACATCTTCAGCAGAGGATCTGTCTTTGTGTACTGTATATATTTAGCATAAAGCTTATGTAACTCCAGCTCCTCCGGGGGA
>NW_018127892.1:2344823-2376959 GCF_001952655.1 Monopterus albus | reverse complement strand
GGGGGGGGGGAGCCCCGGCCGCCAGGCGCTCGCATTCGAGCCCCAACTCCGAGCCTGTGTTAGGGTGATTTTCATTTTGACACCTGGCTCCAGGGTGGGGTCCCGGCTCCGCCCTGCCGGGCGACGTCACGGTCCTTGATTTTAATCTATTCATAAAGGGCTTTTGAACTGCTCTTAGTCTGACCCGTCACCCAGGACCTGTTTGCCTTGGGAGACCCTACCAGGGACATATAGCCCCCGACAACATAGCTCGTAGGATCACTCGGGTACTCAAACCCCTCCACCACAATAGGGTGGCGGTTCAAGGAGGGGAGAGTGGGACGCGAACCCATGGGGCCCGCATGCAGGCGCAGCACTTTACCCAGTGTGCTGAAGAGCCTGACTCCCTTGTCTAAGACAGGGAAATTAATAAAATAAATAAATCAGAACATATAAACACTGCTGATTCATCGCTGATAAGCATAGATGAAAACAATTTTCATCCGGTTCATTTCTGCTGTCAGTCAGCCTGGTGAAAACCATGCTGTCCTCCTGCTGACAGACAGCTGTTCTAACGAGAGACGCTGCACTGAGGTCGGAGTCATTGTGGACTGACTACATCGAACACGTTGTGCATATGATATGCACCGCTCACATCTAGTGAAGTCCCAGTTTGAAGTTAGTAGCAGCTGAAACTCACCATCAATCCTTCTTTAAGTAGCAGGTACTAGTGACTTCAGCCCAAAATAAGCTGGCACTAACCAGGTAAGTGAGAGAGCTGGGCTGTGCATGAAGTCCAACACAGGCATTGCCAAAGAGCAGAAACTCTTCTTCAGAAGGAAAACAGACTACAAATAAATCCCGTACACAAATGGCAAGACATGCACGCAATTCATCCGTTTATACCTCAGTTCTGACCTGTCCAGGGTGTACCCTGCCTCTCGCCCAGTGTCAGCTGGGATTGGCCCCAGCCTCCCCCCGTGACCCTCTTTGGAATAAGTGGTATAGATAATGGATGGATAGATGGATACTTTTGCTGAAATATAATAGCCTAATCTTCCTTCTCCTCATCGTCAGTGTCATTATCATCATGTTGACTGCTGGGTTATAGAGCAGGATGTTGAAAAAGAGCTGGAAACATGTTCCAGAAGTGATTTTCCCATTTACTGTGTTCCATAAATTTCCATCCTTGTGAATTATGCATAGAGGCTATGTACTTTGGATGGTTACTTAAAATAATTAATGAAAAATACAGATTCTGTTGCATTACATTGTAAAACAGAGGCACCAGTTTGAAATGTTAGTCTGGAGCCCTGCAGCTATCAAACAGGCTTCCTTCCACTGTTTTGACATAAACTGCACATGGAGAAGCTCCACATGAGATACTATATGTTCTGCTGTAACGGAAGCTATAGAGATTAAGTTTTATCTTTGGACTGCCGGTATCTCAAGGAATGTTTTGCAACAGTGCTGATAAAATGTTTCTCATCTTGAAAAAGCCCTTTTCAAATTGTGTGTGTGGAAATTAATCTGACCACCTGGTAAACTCAGTAGGCCAGTTGGGTGCTCCACATCAGGACAGTTCAGAGAATATCTGACAGATGATCACATTCAATATACTATTAGCTCCCTGTGTGCAAACCCCACCCATCTCGTATTCCAGGCAGTCTAAAACAGACACTCCAGTGAAAGCAGCTACATGTGGAAAAAACGACTTGTCTGGCTTCAGTAATGGTGCATGGAAGCTTTAATCTAATCTAGATACAGCTGTGCAGCATTGATTTTTTTGGCTGAATCTCCAGCAATAGGTCTGGCAGTGGTCAACTGTAAAGGTATTTATGATATGAGCAGCATATTGCTATGAATGGATGTCTTTCTTGGCTGTGAGACAGATTCTGGGTACAGGAAATGGGGTTACACCACTCCGACAGAATGTAATAGGGATAATATGGGATCCTAGTTGTGTGAAATCTAGGGACACGATTGGCAACACCAGTTTTGTAAGGCATGAAGGGAATAGACATCTTAAAAGTCTAACCCTAACTGTGATGTCAGAGAGATGATGAGAGTAAGAGCAACTCCCCAGAGAGTAACCGAAGATGTACTGTATTTTTCACTTCATTTGATGGTCTATAATCTTAAGTGTGCGTGTGTGTGTGTGTGTGTGGTTTTTATAGAGGATATAAAAGTGTTATTGTGTAAAGAGAGACAAATCCAGGTCAGCTGAGGGCTGGGCTTGTATTGGCAGGCCCAGACACATTACCCCTGCCAGCTTTCCCTGTGAAAATGTAAACAGACAGTCACAGCCAATCCACTGCCCTGTGTATGATTTCCCGTGGAAGGACTGAAGTGAAACCTGGCGGTGTGAGCGATTTGGAGGTTAAGGACACATTTTCCTCCATATAAATTGATTGCGTGGGCATCAAACTCCTGGCAGCCAGTGATGATGGAGGAAATGTGTCACTGGTCGGGTGTCACACTTCAGTTTTTTGGTGGGGGTTCATCTCATGAGCAGCCTGCTGCGTCTGAGAGCAGAGCCAGATCAGAGAATACACGAGTGGACAAATTCACAAGCTGCAGATGAATTTGGGGATTTGATCTTAATATTTCAGAATTTTGGGAAAACCCACATGCTCGCACTTGTACCCAGAGTAGTGTTATTCTCACCTCTTCCTAGTTTAGATATTTTTTTTTTTTTTACCCTGCACCTGAGTTCCTTCGCTTATCCATACTCTGTCTTTCTTCTTACCTGACTTTCAGAGCCACTCACATGAAAATTCCTTTCTTTCAGTTAATTGACTCGCGGTGTGTTTCCCTCAGCTCCCTCAGAGTTGTGAGGCAGAGTCAGCTGTCAGTTCCAGATTACAACGTGCTGTTGTTGGAGAGAGGAGCCCATTGTGTTTATTTGTAGTGACAGCTGGCTGGAGGCAGCTTGGGGAATAGATCTGTCACTGTGCCTAGTTTGTCTGAAATCTGGCATCTAACCACATGCTTCACCTTTGGCTGGGCTGACTCTGGCACACACCTCCGCTCTGTTTTCACTGACTTCTCCTTCTCTGTTCTCACCTGTCTTTTACAACAGCGTGGCCTTATGACCTCTGTTGACTGAGAGCGACTAGTGTTAGTGGGTATTCACTGTCTTTGCTTCTTAATTCACCATGTACTTACTGAAGGCCAGGCAATGTGCTTCACTCTGACCTGGGTTATACAGCAGGTGGGCAAATCTCCCTTCCTGCTTCTATTTGTCAATTACTGCTCCTCGCCTCCAGCATACAGACTGCCTCCCACTGAGCGGGAGTGCCTGTTCACTGCAATTATTTCATCATGCTAGCAGTTGAGCTGCAATAGAAAAAGCCAGTAAGAAGAATCACAGTTAGCCCTCTGCTCTGATTCTACTTTTAATTTACACAGAGGGGTGCTCGTGTAAATGAATCGCTGCCCCTGCATCAAACCCACTTGCAGGGTTTCACGGGGGGTCTGCCTGATGATTTGGCTGCTGTTGCATTTCTACACTTGGTGGGTCACGTTTTAATGTTGCATAGTCCTGCAATAATATGCAGTACATATGGGTGACAAATTAAAGGAAAAATTAACATAAAGTGAACAACATAGACTTGCAGTGTCTATGAGTAAAAAGACAAAATAATCAAGAAAATCATCAGCAGATTAACCAGTGACCCCTTTTCTTTTAAATTTCCACTCATTTATTCAGGATTTTCTTTTAATCTCTCCCCCAACTGTATATCAAAGCCGATGCTAGAGCACTGGCTTTATTCAGCTGCCTGTTTTAAAGTGCCACAGGGCAGGAAAAGTAGATCCTCCAGTGCGAACGAGCAAGGGTCGCCATAGAGGAAATTCCTCTATTTGTAAACTCAAAGGTTTGTTTGTTTTTAGCTGATTCACTAAGCGCTAGTCGTCTGTTCACACTCTTGCTGCAGTGTTTGATGTGTGTCTCTTTGCTACTTGTGTGGCGTTGTGTTGACATTTGACCAGAGTGCTTCCGTAATCTGTTTTTCTCTTCTCGCTGCCTGTGAGCAGGAGCTGTATAAACATGTCCTTCCTCCACAGGAGGCAAATGGATCACTCCTCATTACAGGGAAGGCAGGGAGACGGCAGGCACACAACCATGGCTGCTGTTTGATCCTACTGCGTGGAGGCAGGCCTGATGCAGGCACATGTGCCATGTATACTGAGACGCATACACGCAAAAACACACAAATGACAGCATACCTGGCAGGTGGTCCTGCATCTAAAGCAACAGTGAATACAGCTGATACAAGTAATAAACTAAAGCAGCCAGGTTTTATTTCTGTACTATGTCTAGTGTGTGATATATACTGTATCATCAGCAATATCTTAACTGTTTTAATGAGCTGACATTATTATGTCACTCAGTTCACAAAAACCAATCACTTTGAAAGTGCACGCAGCGTGCACATGGACACCGCACCACCAGTTAAGTTAGAGTAACTAATAGACAAAATACAGACACTACCAGCCTCGCAGTCTAATGTTACGCCATTAATTTATTGCTAGTCGTGGATCGTCCTCACTCATGTGGAGGTTTGGCTTTGAAAAGATGAATATGCGCTCAAAAGACGACAATTTGCAAACTATGTTGGCTGTCAGTTGTCGTTAAAGACAACTCTACAGCACAGAATATGAAGACTATGAAAAGCTTGGGGAGTCAGCTGGACTAAACCAGCCAAGGTACTGGCACAAAAACACACCCAGCAGACTTTAGCAGAAGGATTCAGCAAAAGTGATTTCAGTGTTTGTGTACTGTTGTACTTCAACACTTCAGTAAATAAATATGACCTGTTTTCCTTGAATGCGGTTTCCATTGCTATCATTAGTAGGCAACATTTAATATGCTGCTGTCTATGATTATTATGTGTTTTTTGTGTTTTTAGACACAGTAGACACATTTTTGAGGGATGCAAAATATTGTCTGCTTATTGTTATCGACAGAATCCAATAGAGTATCCAGATATCATTTTTGTCACACTTACTGTACAGTACATGTGCCCCAAAATGTTGTCAGCCGTACAGCTCACAAATGTCACCTACACATCCAGATTCTACTCATCTTCTCTTTTTTAACCTCAGATGAATTAAGCTCACAGTTCTACAGCAGCTCCATCACAGCCTTTTTTCTACTCTCTTGGTTTGGACACATGTTAACCACCAGTCCCGTCTCACCACAGCCGAGAGCGCAAGGACCACCATGCACGTCGGCCTCGCATCGCTGCTCTGACACTACACTAGCTGATGAGACATCATTCAGACCCACTGGGCTCCTCAGACTTGGAGCGCCAGTGCTGTACTTCTACATGCCCTGCTGGATGACTGACAGGGTGGTTCCTACAGGGAGGCGGCTTGTAGAGGAGGATTCAGACTCCAGTGTGGGAGGGTTAAGGGTGCCACTTTAACTGATCATCAGCCCATCTGGAAAAATGTGCCTGTAGTTGTTCTTCAATTTATCCTGGCTGCTGCTGACTTAGTGCTCATTACTTCTGCACCATCCTGCCTCCTCCCATGTGGTTTCTCATTAATCAGCCTAGTTACTATCTGTGCCATCTTTCTGTAGCATTGTTTGTATCTAAGTATTGTACGTGCGCTGAACTCCGGCATGAGCTTTCCTATTTGGCTCAATCTTCATGTTGAAACCGTTAGAGTTCACACAAGGATCACTCTTGAGAGCATAATATTCCACCATTAAATACAAGTGTTGGTAATTTTTTTTGTACATAAAAGGTCCAACTTGGAGCCAAGAAAGGTCTTGCTTGAAATGCCACCCATTAACATCAGATCTCTCCAATCTGTTTTCACTCCTGGGAAACAAGAAACAGCCTAAAATCATATTAAAACATTTTAACTGCTAGAAATCCCTTGAAATTGACTTTATACTTTTTAAAGAAATTTCCTTCACTTCCTATTCCACAGTGAAATAAAAAGCTTTCATACAGATTAAGATAAAATTTTAATGATCTCTATTGGGAATTTGGGTCATTCTAGCGGCAAAATCATTTATATAACTCGAAGGGAAGAAGAACAAAAGAGAATATAAATGAAAGTTTAACAAATGAGGGGGATTAAACATAGCAGATCTGTGATTTATACCACACAAGGACATATTTGAAGTAAAGCAATGAAATCTTAATCAAATTTAATAGATGAATAATAACATTTATGGCCTGTGCGTAAAATAACAGCAGAAGTACATGATCTCTAGTTTCCTTTAAAATATGCACAGATGGAAATGAGTTTTTCACACAGCTCTGGGGGTGTATGGATAGATGAATGGTGTATGGATTCATGAAGCTATTTTATTAATCTATCACTTTACAGTGCACACATCTAGATGCAAATGTTTAGGATCTGCAGGTTTGCACGTGTCTACTTAATGTAAACTTTCTGATTATTTATTGAGGGGTTTTAAACACAAATCCTTTCATTCTGAAGCCCTGCTTGGCTTTCATTCACAGCATTTGTTTGGAGTGTGACAAGTGAAAACTGAATGGAAACAAAAATCAATAATGTAATAACTTTGTTGAACACCCTCTTATCACGATACCATCAGCAGTGCATACATGTCATAGTGTCACTGGTTACTGTTATTTTTGTGACTTCAAAGGACGTTTGTGACTCTGCAGCAGGATGAGCACCACTTTTTCTCATGACCTACTATCAGTAAAGCCACTTTGCACTTTGCCAAAAACACTTGGTGATCAAAGGTCAAAGGTCACAGTGACCTCACGGCTGTCCCATTCCCATGAATTTGATTGGTTGACAGAGGCATGCTTTTTATTATGATGATATTTTTTGGCCAGAATAATTTTAAACCGGAACGCACTTTGTGCTTGTGCTCAAAATGCTATATAAATAAAATGATTCTTATTATTAATAGACCTTTCTCTCTTTCCCATCCCTGCAGCACTACTCTGTACCTGTTAAACACAGGATTAAAGTGCACTCAGCAGGGTGCAATTATACAGCAAGCACAGAGTTCAAAACAGTGCTCTCATGCTCTCTTGTCTGCTGCGGGCTGCTACAGCCTGGAGGCAATTGTATTGCTGTCAGCTCTTGGTTGATGAGTTGCCAGTGTAATTGCTTTACGGTTTGACCTCTGGTTTTTCAAACAACCTCCCCGGTCAAGGATCTGCACTCGACAGATGAGGGAAGAGAGGGCGGTTTCTGTTCTGTATGCATGTACAGTATTTCCCGTGTGTGTGTCTGTGATTATGGGAGTCAGGATAAATATGTTAGTCCTCTAGTGCCTTCTGTTGCCTCCCGTCTTCTCTGTTATTCTTTACCACATTTTGAAGTACAGTTCTCTGCCTCATTTAAAAATCAGCATCTGATTCAATTGAATTGCTAGGAATATTAGATGAATAGGGATTTGTCTTGGTGACACTGGTACAGAGGCACAGCGATGGCATACTGATATACACGATGCAAGGATAACAGGGCTCAGCTTGCAGCGCAGCCACTGTGCCAGATGCTACACACATTAGACTACATTTATATTTTGACATGCCATTCTTAACTTGGAATTGTCATTTTCCCCTGCTGTTCGTCTGCCAAGATAAACAGGATCTGAGCTTGTAATATGTCAACCAAGAACGTTTTGTACATTTGAACTATCAGTCAAAGCAATTTATCATCTTGGAGTAGTTTTTTTTCTGCCTAATCATCGCTTCAACCTACGGCTGAATGTGAAATCGTTTTTAGCAATTTCCAAACTGCAAAAGACGAGATTTTATGTGGACTGTAACAGACACTGTTAATAATGTTGTAACACAGTGAAGTGACTGATGATGTGACAGAATAGTTTGACTGAAATGACAACTGTTTCCAGCAGTAATTATTCAACATTAATTCTGTGAGTTGACCAGATTACCAAATGAACATTATAGCTGTTGTGTGTTAATGTTAATGTTTTGTGTGTGCCGTTGTCAGCCCTATTTACAATTGTCCAAAGATGGTTTTGACAAGAAAAAGAAAGAAAACCGAAATAGAAACAGCCTAGTGTGTTTTTGGCATTGAAAAAGACCAACAGAGTGGTGTTTTCATGCACATAAAGGGGCGAGCATTAGCTGACTGCATGATGTCGTTGTTCAGACAGTTAGCAGCTAGCTCGTTAGTGGCAAATTACAAACACCTGCTGTACAGTGGGAAGAAATTCCCAGTTACATTATTAAGAACATCACTTGATTTGTTTTAGGTTCATCAAATGCAGCAGTAATTGATTTTTCACAGCACTTGGGGCTTCATAACAAGCTGGAACAACCACACTGACAGGTTTTCACCACATAACATTGAATGTGGTGAATGTGTTGGCAAACATGTCTGTCTAAACGCCCGTTAGACGTGAGGTGGTATTAATATTCGTGTGGAGTCCTGTCTCTGGCCACCTGGTGAATGTAAGTCCAATATTCAGTCTGCATTTTGCTCTTTGATTTGGTCTTGTGGCTCTTTAGCTGCTGAATGTTCTACTATGCTAGCTCTAGTCACTTACCGTATCTGTCTCTTTGGGGCATGTAATGGGTTTATCTGAGGGTTTGTTTTGCTGTGTGTGAGAGCATGACTGATGAGAGCGGTGAGAGTGGGCCAGAGCAGTCAGGATTTTAGCTGTAAGCTGAAAAATGCTGAAATGGCTCAAATTGCTGATGATGATCTGTCTTCATCACTACATATACATCTTGTTTCCCAACTTATTTTTCCCATAAGCTATATTAAAAAAATGATATTGTATGAGAAAGGAAATATGGCCTTTAGCTTCAGTTATGTGATGCTTCCACGCACATGTGCTAAGGTGGTAGGTTTGATCACCTTAAGCTATCAAGAGGAGATGGATGGGGTGACGTGGGAGAAATTCCAGGCTGATAGCTGGAAAAGGAAGAGAACAGGAGAGAGTGTAGTGTTAAGTGGATATGTGTGACAGTAAGAGACCATGAGGAATGGCAAGAGTTTCTGTGTGTGGGGGTGGGGTAGGTATTTGAGTGCTTTTCCACAATTATGTATTGTGTGGGGGGAAAATGAGACTGCTGCACTTCATGTATGCGCGTGCAGATGAGTGTATGGAGCAACGGGGTGGAAGTGGAAGTGAAACAAGTGCACAGCTGTTGTGACAAATAATAATTGAAAAAAACTGAGTAGACAGTCATATAATGTGAAAATATTGCATGGAGCTGGTTGATCCTAATGAAAGCACACATGCATGCGTGTGTGAGTGCGTATGCAAGCAGCGTGGCTCATTCATCCAGCAAACAGTGTGACGGCATCGGTTCACTGCTGACTCAGTACGCTCTGGGGTGAGAGTGCTTGTTTTCATTGCCTCCGATGTAATTTCTCATTCTCTCTGTGGATGCTTGTTTTTCTCTCTGTTGAACTAAATCACCAAGATTTCTCTTTTGGTAGTAGTCTGAATATACATACATGTATAAGATTCATTTTTAAAGATGTGCTTATGCTTTTTGACCACTCTTTTCTTATAATGTCTCAAGTGACAACCCCCGCGTTAAGGAAGGGCAATCCTAAATCACTAGAGTACTCCTTTATCAGTCTTATATGCAAAAATAGCAAAAACAGTGTAATGCTGAGTTGTTGCAGGCTGAGGATCCATGAAGGGCATGTCCATTACAGGAACTTAACAGCCTGTTACCTGAGGAATGTCATGAACATTTGAGGAGTTGTGTGTCCTTGACACAACTGAATGAATGAAGAATGTGACTCCTTAACTTTCCAGCACTAAGAGTGTCTCAGTGTATTGAAGAGTTGGATTCATCACTCTCCAGGGCAGGTCTGGTTCTTCAACTGTAAACTCCAAATTAAAAAAAAAAATACATTGGTATAGTTTAGAGTTAAAAGGCTTTTCATGGTATTCACTGTAGTTTTTATTCCAGTTACACATCTTTTCAGAGCTTCACAATGTTACTTAAGTGCAGGCATAGTTTTTCATCTGAGTCATTAAGGGTTTAGCGGAGGGTTAGGATGGAAAACTTGAATTTCTATGTTTTTGCTTGATCTTCATACTGTAGGGGTGTTTAGGTTCTGGAAGCTCATCAGGCCCTTAAAGCCTAGAAATGAGTTTAAAGAATATACGTGGTGGTTACAATATGTTAAAAAGAGGGCTATTACTTTTTGGAGATCGGTGTAACACTGATTGCACTGATGCAGTATGAAGCTATAAGCAGATCTAAGGTTTCTCCTTCCCTGTCAGATGTGTCTGGCTGGGAGTCCTCTGCTCTCTCAGCCTCCCGCTGTGTGAACAAAGCTGACTTCTTACACCGGTTCAGCTCACAGCAGGATGCGCTCAGAAATTCAGCTGACGTCAAAACACTTCTACCCTCTTCTTAGTTATTCGGTGGCGGGAAGGAAACTTTTCATAATTTGTGTTTTGATTCGGCTTTGTAGGGAACAGACTGAGGAAAGGGCTGTCACACAGTGAGCGCTCAGCAATACAGACATAAAAATGTGTTTGTTAATGTTCAAAACCCTGTCATTTATTGTTCTTTAACAGGCCTGCCGTTAACATCCTCGTTGAGTTTTCAGCAGGTTTACCCATGAAAAAAAAAAACATACTCAACAGCTGGTACGGAAATATGCTTTGTGAATCAAATTTGTTGACAGTATGAGACCAACATTACACATGTATACAAGTTAATTTGTTATTTTGTTCCCCCAGTGGGATTAGCTGTTGTTGAGACAACACTTCCTTTCTTTAAAGAGAGCGACGAAAGGAGGAACCATGGAATGACACTGCTGTATTTTGGGCTGCAGCATGTGGGCTGAGGACCAGAAATCAGGGAGCTTCCTGTGACACTGGGTAGGAGGTTCACAGGACATATTGGCCTCTGTAGAGAGCCTCTTTCCTGTCAGGCAGTCCACTTAATAGTCTTCAAAGGAGCCTGTGGGCAGTGGAAAAAGTGATCACTGTAGCATGGGATGTCTGCTTTAAACCATAAGAATCAGACATTTTTGAATAATCACCTTTCTTGCTTTTGATAATGTTTGGCATGATCCGTCTGGCCAGTGATTGTCAAACAACTTCTTCTGTTGTAAGTGGCAATTCACTCAAAGAGAAAATTTGTTTTATGTATTTGTTTATTGTGTGATTTTACCAGTCAATGCACTGTAAGTGCTAAAGTTTATGCCCTGACACCATGAGAATGTCAGAGTAGAAGCTTGCGTAGATCAGTTCACCCAGGTGGGGTGGAGCCATGAAGAAACGGAGCCCACGGCCGCATGCTGGGACGGCAGTGGGGAGACAGATGTAGCATCATCATCAAAGCGATCTGCAGCAGATAGTGAGCAAAATAAACTGCTCAGTTGGCGTTGGCCAGTTCAGTCGATGTGTGGAACAGAATGGTCACCATTACATTACTCTAAATAAAATAAACAGTGATGCATAACAAATTTTAGAAACGCATTAGAAAATAAATCAAATCAGTTAATAGGAAATAGTAAATTAACACAAGCCAATTATAGCAAACCAAGAAGTCACGGTGAATAGTAACCTGTTTTATGTAACATGTAGTCTTGAAGTAATGTTGACTTAAACTCTTATAAGTACTACTTTAACTGAAAGAAGATGCATACTTACAATTTAAACTGTGATAAAGAGTGAAAGCTATAAACAGCTGAGGCCACATTTATGACACATACAATACCTCTTCAACAAAGAAGTCACATACTGAATGAGCACAGGCTGTGGAAATGTGGAGGTATTGTTATCAGACTCCACTTGTCTTCCTTCATCTCGCCTGTTGTGTCTTTTGTTCTTGTGGTGTTGAGTGTGTGTCTCTTTGCTCTTGATTCCTCGAGTGTTTGTCAGAGCTGCAAAACAGATTTAACAGATTTATTATTGTGCTGCACCACCCTGTTATCACTGCATTCCCCCCATTCTTCTCCCCCTCAGCACCCATTGGCCAGATGGTGTCACTCCAGGAGCTAATACACCCTCGCACATGTGTGTTACACAAATGCTCGCAGTCACATAAACACACTCATAGCAACCTGTACAGTTTTTGGTGAGACTTGCACATACTCATGCTACAAATACTTGCCTATAACAGCGCTGCCAGGTCAAGAGCTGCTGGAAAACCACCCAACAGCCTCCAAAGTTATCAACATCATCCAAATTCTGGAGATTCCTTCTGCTTGCCTGCACATTCTCTTTTTCCTTTTCCAGTTTGGAATGCAGCTGGTTTCATTTAGTACCTAACAAAATACAGAGACATACAGACTGAGAAGTTTTTCAGCTGTTTGTTTTTTAATATAACCATGTCACTACAGACATGACAGAGTGGCACAAAATCTGTCTGTTTTACTCGTCTGACTCATTTTGCCTTATGGCATTTGATCCCAGTCATCATGGATTTTTTACACAAGAATATAAATAGCCTGTGTGATCTTAGTGGAAATATTGAAGGCTGTGATGTATCATAAAGTCTGATTTGTGCAGTATTGAATGTGATGTCTGTGCTGTGACACTGCCATCATAGTGTTCTATAATACCATCTTTTTAAATCTCTGACTATGAAACTGACAGAAACCGTGGGTGTAGAGGAGGGATTAGTTGAGAGGTGTAAAACTACTGGGAGGGGATGCTGTACTCAGCATCTGCCATGACTCATGCCATGTTCAAAAGTGTTTAGAAACTTGATTCATCTTTTGAAGGTGGCACGTCGCTGGGAGCAAAACGTGTGTTCACAGTTTACATGAATTTCTTGTGTATTTCAAGGTCTTGAATAGCAAATAGTGTGTCCCAAAATTATTTGGTTCCCAGCTTTGTCTTTTAGGATTTTAATATTAGAGTTCCAATATGTGAGCTTCAATTTAAAATTGACAATTATTTTTATATATTGAATAATATCAGGTGGATGGTTTCATAATGACAGGAATATATAGTGTCAAATATTGTATCAGATCTCCAAAACAAGCATGTTTTGGTTTAAAATATGAGGTCATTTATTTATACCAAACCAAAGCCTACAGAAAACATCATGTTCCATGTTTCACTCAAGTGTCATATCCTTCATCTTGATGCCTTTTACCACAAATCATCCTGGCAGTGATCCCCAGGTGATTCAAATTCAGCTGCTGTAAAGCAGAGAAAGCAAGCACAGCAACCAAGTGGACAATATAGCGTGAAGGTGAAAAAGAAGGAAGTGACAAAGTGAGGGAGGGGGTCTGCTCACAGGTTGGCTCCTGTGTAGCAGGAAACCTGATCTGCCAGGGATTAACACCTCACATCTCCTGTTCTTTCCCCTGCTGTCCCATATAACACCTCATAGAGCCACACCACTAAAAACAAACTAGCTTACATTCTCAAAAGATTAGGCCATTAACTGATAAGTCAAATGAACAGGAAAATACACCACATTGATTAACAGAAGGTAAAAAGGATGTGGTTCATTTAATCCATGTGCTAGCCAATTATGCAACATTGATCACTGTAGAAATGCACGCTTTCTCTTGTTCACAGCCTGACAAGATCCTTGGCACAATGTGCTCGCTTTTCTCTCCTCAGAGCAATGAGCCTCAAATTATATGGTTTGAGAGAGACAGAGAGACAGGGTAAATGAGTGTATGCTCTAAGTTAATCAAAGGTGTGTTTGATGTAGCTGACAACAGCAGTAGATGGAAGGTATACACTCGGCTCTCTCTGCGGAGCTTCACATGCGCAGGACTATAAAAGCTAGCGAGCATCGCATGATTAAATCAATCCAGTCTAAATCATCACATGTCAGAGTGATTTATCTGACATGCCAAAAGCCGCGGTAATGTGCACAGAATCAGTCCAACAACTGAGCAATAAATCTACACACTCACACCTCAGCCAACTTAACAGGAGCTAAACAGCCAAGGTGTGTGACAGCTGAGGTCTGCTCTGATGCTTTTATGGAAAGATGAAAGAGGTGAATTTATTATGTGAGTATTAATCTCCATGAATACCTTTCAAATGAAGATTACTAGACAACACTTCTCCTTCCATTAACAGAAGCTAATGCAGTTCACCTCAGCTTGCAGATGGACTGATAAGTCACACTTCCTAAAAACAGACTATATATACAGTAGGCCCATCATTGTGTCATGGTAAAGTCATAATAATAAAAATAATTCAAGAAAGCCCTTAATATTGCAATTTTTCCTGTCCACCATGTAATTATTTTAATGGTTCTGTAAAATTGTATCGTTATTTCTTTTAAGGCGATCTTACAAGAAGTGTAAACCAGAGAGTTTAAAGTGATTTGTGACAGATATAAAAGTAGAAATGTTAAAATAAAAGTTCCTTTTCTATTGTTCTTTCTTTTTTCTCATATTTACAGCTGTTGTATCTATCCTTTAGGTCTAATCAAAGTTTTGTGTTCTTCCACATAAAACATTTGCGAAAAAGTAGCTTTAGTTTTTTTTTTATTTTAGTACCTTGCAGTCTTTTTCGTCAATGCATTTTTTGGCATTATGCTGCGTTTGTGTTACCACCAGCTGTCAGTCAGCACAGTCTTTGGAAGCATCAACGCAGAATAACCCATAAATAATCAGCTTGTCACTCCTGTAAACCAAATTTAGAGCAGAAGGTGAGATGTCACATTGTCGTTTTACACCTCTAGTTTACCTGCTTCCAGTTGGGCCTGATAGGAACTAACCTCGGGATCCAAATCAGAAACCAAAATTTCCTTTTAAGCATTCATGTGTTCACAAATCTTCATATAATAAAATTTAGCTGCCTGGCAGGCATCACAATTTTCTTACATTAAAGACTTATCCCAAATCCTGTTGTTTTCTGCGTGGCACAGTTTGTATGGCACAGTAGATTCAGTCTCTTTGCTCTTGTAACATTTTATGCACAGAGAAAAACTTAAAATCCAGATTTGAAGTACTTAATTGGAAGTTTTTCTTCAGCTTCAGTGCTGATCACTAAATAATTCTACAGTGGCAAATTTTCAAGAGAATCTCTTTGTGGCGCTGGTTAATGTATAGGAAGGTCTACTTTGCCGAGCCCTTGGTGTCTTTTAGGCAATTACTTGGCTCTGAAAGAAGAGAGTGGAGTGGAGGAGTGATGCTGTGTACCAGACACCACCATGTCTTTTTATTTTCCTCTCTTTTTACACAGCACATATTTATCTGCACTCACACATTATGAGATTCTTTTGCCCTCTGCTTTATGCATGTCTCATGAAGCCCCCCCCCCACACACACACCCACACACCCCACACCGTTTGCAAGCACCTTCAGGGTTTGCTGATGTTCCCCTGTGCAAAATGCACAAACCTTCTCCTAGGAGCTGCTTGTGCTTTCACAGGTTTCCATGTTGCCAGTATGTAAACTTGTGTTGGGTTTTATGCAGTAATACCCACAGACACATGCACACTCACATACACCTGTTCCAGTCCTCATACAGCTTGGAACAGCAACAAAGCTTTCCCCTACTGTTGCCAGGGTAACATGGTTGGGTCAAGGCAGTCGAACTGTCTCTCCTGTTCCAGGCTAAGCCCCTCGTGTCTCCTCTACTCTCATGCACTATCTCTGTTTTTATCTCTCTGTCCATCCTCATCAGCTTCTTCTCTTTCAGTCATCTGTCCCCCTGTACCCTAGCTCATCATATCTTAAGCCACTTCCCCTCCACTTTTTGGTAACTGTCAGATTTCTGCCCAAGGCTGAGTGAGCATGGCTAAACGATGGCGATTCCCCCAGTGCGACTGCTTTGTTTAATTAAGGTCTGTAGACATGTGGAAATGGTAGTAAACGGTTATGTGTGTGGGTTGCTGGTACCACTGGTGGTTAAAAGATCACATTGTTTCCCATCCAAAAGGCCTGATCCTTAAGTTAGTATACACTGAAATGCGCACACTTTTTTACAATCAGCATAGTGTGTGCTTTGCATTTATTTGCTTCTGTATTTCACCCGTTCCTTTTGTAACTGGGTTTTTATGATGCAGAGTGTGATAGGGCTGCTCCATTATGTGAAGAAATAATACAGTAGCTGTTTTATTAAAGAAAAGCCCACTTCAGGCCTTCAGCATATGGGCATATGGAAATTATATCACAACTAAGCCATTGCTGGCAGATACACAATGATGGATTACTCTGCGTCTCCTGTAGTTATTACAGATCTGCTGTCATATTCATGAACCGTGAATAAATGGAAATGACACAGATCGACAAGTAAAATCTGTTTATTACTGTTAGAACACAACAGACATGAAACAGCGATGTGAACATGTGCAAAATGTTCGACACAAAGTCTAGTTACTCAGTCTTACAATAAACAGTCATCTGGCATATATTAAATTAGAAACATTTTGGTTTTACTATCCTTAGTACTCAATGTTAAACTGGTATGAACTGTACATGCAACCAGGCTTTTATCTTGAGAGTTATACATTAGGTGACAAAGATTGCAAAGAGATGCATGTAGGTACTATAGAGGTGGTTTTGCATGTTATTTTCTAAAACATGATTAGTTTTGACCTGAAATTAGACTATTGTTTTTGCTACTACCAAAGCATCAGAGGACATGCAGTTATTCAGTGAACCAATGTCAAAGCATTTTAAAATGGATTTGGCCTTTGCTTGTCTCACTTGTGCACTTGTCCAGCTGAGATACTGCGATGAACCAGAGATACCCTTTTAAAAAGTACTTTTCAAAACATATTTTGTAAGCAAATAAAGTTTCAATCCAATAGACCCTTTTCACATGACGTCAAACAGTGTCCACCTCCCCTCCCACTGGCGTATCCCCCCTCTTCCTCTGGTCAGTGGAATCATGGAGCTCACCAAGTCTAGAGCAGCTGCCACTGATATAATGATGATAAACTTATTGTTTAAATGTTTTGACCGACATCTTGGCCCAAACTTGACAAAGCCTGTAATTTTTAAAGTAAATATTACAGATCGATTTTGTAGCTAAGGTATCGTTTTCTTAACTTTCTAGTTTAGGCTATAGTGCTAACACTCGGTTTGCTCTAATGGGATACACAGTGTAGCAAAGAAGATGCTAGCGTTCTTTCCTGTTAACATATTTTATAGATTATAGTAGAGTAAATAATGTAAGTTAATGTGTTTGTAAGATAAACGTGAAGAATGAAGATGATTTAAGCCTGCGAGCAGCAAACTGATGACATTCTTGTGGTTATGCCTACGGACCTAGCTGGATTGTTTCAGGAGAAGATGATCATATCATCAAGTCCCCCCCCACCCCCTCACAGTATACTGTTTATTTTAAAGGGCTGCTTGGGTTTTAACACATATTGCTGTAGGTTACAGGCTAATATTTTGAACAGACATGACCTCTCCCCAGCTTCTGTGCCCAGTAGTTGTTAACACTTGCTAGCAAGGACAGAGCTCCAATGATGTGAGGGGGTAACAAAAAATAAAGCTAGTATTATGGTGATCAAACTTGATTTTAAATGTCGTAAATGTGTATAGATTATTCTAGTGAGAGTTGACACTGCCCTTTTATACAACTTTATGGAGATGTTGGTGGACTGGATTGTCACAAGAAATAAATATATGACAGTAGTGTGTTTTTGTGAGATTGCAGTGCACAGACCATACATAGAAAACTAATTCCAAATTTGGGTTAACACAGGTGTCATCTGAACATTACAAAATGCTAATTGCCTGTTGTTGCTGTATGCAGTGGCATTAGCTTGCACACGGCCTTCAAAAAACACACAGAGATTGCATGTATGCCAGTCCTCTTGTCAGAGGTTAAGCTTAATATATGATCAGTGTGTCAAACTGTCAGATAATCAGTGTAGTCCTCATCTGTCCCTGTGTTTGCAGCTTTGGCTTAATGAGATGGATGTTAACCACAGGGATATCCTTCAGAATGCCAGTAAGACTCCACATTTCTTCAAGTAGGTTTTTAATTGATCCCAGCCCTCTCAGCAGGTTTGTTCACAAAGGAATGTTGCTATTAATAACTGAGTAGATGGGAAATTGCAATCCATCCGTCTGACTTAATGATTGTTGCTAGACAGTCATTCTGGAGGTTCAGTTCTGCTCAAAAGCAGGAAAAAAAGCTTGATTGTGTTGTCACATCCTCTGTTGACAGACTGTAGCTGCTCCATCTTGGTAACAGCTTTTTAAAGATGGCTCTCCAGGTAATGAACTGCATGACAAGTGGCCTGCTAACACTGTCTGGTGTCTCATGAGAAATTAATGTGGCTTGTGAGATGAGAAGAGCTGATTTAAGGTGCTGTGTGATGTCGGTGAGATGACATTAAATCCTTCGGTCAAATTGGTGTTAACGTGTGAGCTGGGCTAGCTTAGAAAATGGCATCAAAAAATATCACAGAGGAACAATACTGGTCTTAAAGTTTCTCTGAACCAAGAATAGAATGATACATTCATTGTTGTCAGCATGGACAATAGTGTCACTACTCCGAGCTTCATATAAAGGCCTTAAATTGTCTTAAATACTGTTATGCAAAGTGCTGTTGGTCTTCAACTTATAGAGGCCTTAATGCTTTATTCTGCACTGGCTTTCTCTTGTTTACAGTGAGCCCAGTTACATATAGCAGATTTACAGTATATTCTGAGGTGTACTGTGTTACCTGTACTTTGGCACAGCATGGAATTAGATGTGTTTGTGTTCACAGTGAAAAAAAATAAAACCGTTCTTCCCACAGTCAGCCAGTGCCATGCCCAGTCTTAAAAAGTGTTAAGGTAATTTTCTTCCTCTAAATTACTGAGAAGAAAATCTCATAAACAGAAACATGTTCACGTGTTTCCACACAGCTTCTCCTGGGAGGCTTGGATTTATACCAGCGAGTAAGAACAGAAACAGTTCAGCTACAAACATGTTGAATGTAATGTAGCAAAAAATCATTTCTGCAAAGATTTCTGGACTAGAACATTGTAATAAACGTCTTTGTATGGGTCTGTGACTGTCAGGATCTCAACTGATCCAGTTCAGTTGAGATCAGTTTTGCCTTTAACAAAATTACTTTTTATCATGGACACCTTCCTTTCTTCCATGGCCAGTTTTTTCCAGTGCCTGACACACAAACACCTTTTGTCACTGAAGGTATCATTCATTAGCAGTTGTGGAACTAATGTGCTAGCCATCTGCTAACCTCCCACCCTTGGAGCCAATAATTTGATTATTCATATGGAGAGCAGCACTGACTGCAGTCAGGCCGAGTGCTGCTCGCTGTGAACAGATGTTGAAATGTGAACTAGCAGCCCCCGGCCTTGAACTCTTTCCTGCTTCAAGCAGTGGCGTGTCGTCCTCTGCCATTCAGACAAGCAGTGATATCCGCCGACAGGCTGTACCAGCACCGCTCTGGCCTGATGAGATCTGGAAATAAGAGGCAGCAGAATCCCAGATGGAGAATTCAGTTCAATCACTAGATACACAAACAGGCAGGCAGGCAGCACTGTTTTCCACTGGCTGGAAGAGGTGCATGCGCTTCTTTACCATATCATATTGATCTTAACTTTGCCCACACTGCCAATGCATCTAGAACTCAGTTTGACTTCAGCTCTGTCACTAATGACACAATCATCTGTGGGAGGATAGATGAAAGGTGGCAACATTAGGCAACAGGCATGTGGTGCAACAATTATTTATTGTAGTACAACACTGAATATATCACTACTTGATCATTATTATGCCTCTGTGCTGGCAATAGCCACGGCCGGAGGAATTATGTCTTCGGGTTGTCCGCCTGTCCAATTCTTGTGAACATGATATGTCAGGAACACCTCTCGGGAATTCCTTCAAATTTGGTAAAAGTGTCCACTTGGACTCAAGGATGAATTGATTAAATTTTGGTGGTCAAAGGTCTAGGTCAGTGAGCTCACTTCTGTCCCATACCTGTGAATTTGACTGGGTGGTGGAGGCATAGAACCGTGAGGTCATAATTCTAGTTATAACTGGAATGTAAAGTGAGAAGCTGGTAATTATGATTAAGTCCATTATGACATGAGCACTTCATACTGCCACTTGATGTGTCAGAGCTCTGGGAAATGTTTTATTTTTTCAACCTTTATTTAACCTGTCATACAGTATGTGACTTGTGAACTAAGATTATGGGCACATGAGTATGCTAAGATGCTCTCTTGTTGCTGGAAATCAGTAAATGCTTGATTTCCATGCACTACACTGACAAGAAATGACAGACTTGAACAGCAGCCTTGCACATCACAGCACCAGTAACAGTAGCCCATACACAGCACAATGCCATTTTTGTCTGCCTCTGCAATATTGGTCAGTGGGTGAGTTGATGGAGCGGGTGAAGAAAAAGCACTAAGTAAAATACTGGGGAATTACAAATGGGGTTTGAATTCCAATAAACAAACACCAGTTTCACACAGCCGGGAACTGAAGTGTGAAAGGAATGATTAGTTAAAGGGGGAAATTGCTTGGTCATAGTGTAACTGTAGAGAGACAGTATTTTCTCCAGTGTGTGTTAAAGCAGCACTTCATATCATAAGCTCATTATAACTGAGCCATAAAGTGATTATGGGCTCCACTAAGGCATTGTTCTGCTGTTGACAGGAGTAGAGATAACTTTAGAGAGAGAGGGGGGAGAATAGAGTGTGCGTTGCCATTCCTTGCTTGAGGGTTTGCTTGCTTTGTTATAACCCAGGAGTGAAAGAGGCTGCGTGCTTGACTGTTTGCCAGCTGTGGCACACCCTGCCTCTGTTCCTTTACACATTAATCTGCACGTCTGTCTATCCATCCATATACCTGTCATCTTTGTTTTTGTTCAAAGGCAGCGTGAAATGTTGTTTTTCTGTAGACTTGTCATCACCCGGTGTGCAATTGTTTCAAGGGTTTTAAAGAAATCTACAAGACACAAAAAGAAGATAATCTCTCTTGTCACGGTGGCATTGATTAGTGCCTGCATCACTGGGTGCACGTGCAGAATTCTTGTGGAAAGTAAAATGGGCTTTTTAAAAAAACAATAAAAGCAAGGCTCCATGCAAAACGTGCTGAAATGTAATAATTTTGCTTCTTTTATTAGTGATTCATCAAAAGTTGATTACAGGTGTTTCTATATGTATGCAGTGACCGCTCCACTGTATGTATCATCTGGATGTGTCTGTTCACCCATGTGCACTTACTCATTTGTTAACATCCAGATGTTTAATCAGCTCTCTTCCTCCCGCAGAAGACCGGAGTTGTGATGACACAGGAGAAGAAGGAGCGGTGGAAAGAGAAAAAGATGGCGAAGCGGCAGAAGAAGGAAGACGAGGAGGTGGAAGAAGGAGAGGAGAATGTCCATTCAGTGGTGGATCCCCTGGAGAACGGCTTCCTCCATCACGCCCAGAGGGAGCAGGAGAGGATGAACGAGAGGCTGCTGAAGAAGACTTACTCCAAGAAGAACAAAATGGTCAGTGTTTCAAACCTCATATGTATATTACATAGTCTGTTGTTTTATGTTTATGTGTCTTTTGGTAATTGAAAGAGATGTCTACTATGCTGGCCTTTTGCAACGCAATGCAGAGGGACCTGCCAGCTTCTTAGGCAACATCTGAATCCAATCCAGTGTTGTGATTAGTCAACACTATTATTTCCACAACTCTTATTTAAGTAAAAAGCAGGGTAGCCCTTTCTCTACTTCCCCAGCTATCTGACAGCTGCCCCACATTCATTTTAAAGCAGAAAAACACCTTTGGGGAATTTTCAGAAAGAAGTTGAGCAGTGTGAAAAGTGCCTTACACTCCTGTCAGGTGTGACTTTACTGCTTGTGCCAGCAGGGATTTTGTACCACAGTGCTGAGGTTGTCAAGACATCATGTCACATGAGACATATCCCCTTTGTTAGTGCGTGATCAAACCACAACTCAGTGTTCAGCACTGGAAAAAATAATGTTCTTCAGATCCATCTGCTGAAGGCAGTCATGTGGAGTTTGACTCAGTTTAGAGCTGTGTGAATTGCTCCATCAAGTTGAAAATGGTCTATATCATTATGTATTTAACATTTACGGTACATTGATTTCTTGAAATACAGTAGACGCGGGTCCCATTGGTCTTTATGTACAGTAAGTTAGTTGATTATTTCTTTTTCTTTATTCATTTTCAGAGAGGATGTTTTACTTCCTAGGCATTTAAAGTGCTCAGGTGTTTTCCCCATGATGCTGCTGACTGCTTCTGTGGAAGCACCAGCCATGAACTGTGATCATGCTATCACTTTTTAATGCTATATGGATGGCTACTACCTGTCTTTTTGCAAATGTAGCTTATTTGCTTGGTGGTGGTAGCTATGTGTTTGTAGAGTTTTTTAAAGCAAAATCATGTTTGAATGGAGTTCAGCAATACAATTAGCACAGCACTGACGACATACCAGATGATACAGAGCTGAGCACAGCTTGGCTAATACCAGGACTGTACTCAAGGTGCATTTTGGGAGCTTTGTCCTTGCTTGGAATTGTAGAGTTCTGTGCATTCCCCTTGAAGAAACAAATGATATGCTGGAACTTTATCATGTTTGAAGTTAAATAGCATTTAGACCTCGTTTAGACTTGTCCACACTGATGAGCGCTGTTGTTGGTGTGCTGCTTTCAGGTGGGTTCACCCTGTCGTGCTGTCCTTTTTCCCTTCATGACTGCAGAAGTGGCTTTTTGTTTGTTTATGCACATCGAGGGCTGCCAATTTCCCCAGCTTTAAACACAGTGCTGAGCCCACAGACTCTGAGTCTGTCCCAGTGAGATAGCCCATCTATGTGTTAACAGTTTGTTTAAATGGGCGGATGTTTTTATGCTCTTGTCTGAGGCCAAGATCCACCATAGTGCTGTTGAGGACAAGAGGGGAAATGTAGTCAGGAAGCCAAACTAAATAATGAGGCTTTGTAGCCCGGAGGCCTCCTCCACAGACAAAAATATCTCTTTTAGATAAGGTTTCCTGAGGAAGTTAACATGGCTGAAAATGAGTTTGGCTGTGATATTTAGTTTGCTAAGAATCTATTGGAAATTATGTATTTAGTTGATGCTCTTATCCACAATGTAACTGCAATAGGATGCAATTAGTGAACCAGACATGCATTCAAGTTCAGCTGAAAGTCCAAAGTATCGGCAAGCTGTCATATGAAAACCTATTAATTTCATCTATGCTGAATTTTAGATTTTACAGTATCTTAAGATTCACTGCACATGTTGTCTAGTAGATTAAAATAGTAGGAAGATTATACTGTAAAAGCAGCTCAAAGCACAGCAGAAAAGTGTTATGAGATTATAATTTATATTTTTCTACCCTACTCAGTAGCAAGATATTTATTTGTCCCTGAAGTGCATAGGCAGAGAATCAGAAAGTCTTGATTCTGTGCCTCAAGATAAGCTGTATTTTTTTTTCTGAAGTCATATTCCTACATATTGAATAAGTAAGCTGCATCTTACATTTGTTTATTTGTCATGGTTTTGTGCACCTTTGGTGCAGTTTCAACAATGTTTAGAAGGCACATTTACAGATACACTTACCTTCACAGTGTGCTGTATTTTACTGCTGCCAGCCAAACAACAAATCAGTTAGTATTTTGTCACTGATGAACGTGTTTATGGAAGTGCAGTGAGGCGGTGTTTCTACATTCCACCATACACCGCACCAGTCATGATATGCATGCATTGTTAAAGACTGCTAAAAACTGATCTGTAGATAAATGGTCCCAGTTGGACTGATCTATAAAGTACTGGTGGCTTCCTACACACTGGTGGTTTGTTGTTGCTTAACTTCCTTTTTTCTCATAACAGTTGCTTGCTTTAATGTCAGCGTCTGGCAGAAGCACAGTTCGACTGTTTCACTGTCACAGCTCAAGCAGCTAAAATATCTTTCGACCTTTGTATTACAGCATTCCTTTAATACATAACCACAACTCCTAATTGCTAGCTACATTACCAGTTTTTTGAGAACTAACAATTATGTAGTGGAAAAGCAACACCCAGTTCCAGTCATAATCATAGTGCAGAGGAATGAGGCTCATCCTATTGCACAACGAATTAATTATAGATAACAATCAATTATAAAGCAGTTGACCCACACCTATGCACATTTACAAAGATGAATGCGCTTCAGTTATGAGTACAGTTGCAATGTGAGAAGGCTTGTTTCTAAAGACACCTCAGGCAGCTTTTTATCCCACACTGCTTTTATAATATGATTTATAAATAGTTCCCAAAGAGGAATTTGCATGTGTGGCAAGCAGAGGTAGATTACAACATGACTAAATGTCTGTGTACCAACCTGCCTCGTGCAACTCTTTTTTGGGAGCTTATGAACAACTTTTTGTTTTCATGTATCCCCACAAATACAGACACATTCCCTCGATTGTGTTGTGGAGAAGGAGGTGTTGATAGATTTACTGCTGGTGAGTCAGTGACCACTGCAGTTTATAAATGACCTCTTTTAGTGCATCTGTCCTCTGTCCTGTACATTTCAGGGAATTGCTACCCTGTTTTCCAGCTCAACTTACAATGATTACAGCTGTAAAGGTTGAAGTTGAAAGCTTCATTTGATTTTTGTGACTCTTGAGTGACAACATGAGAGCAGTTGCTTTGAGTGCAAGAGCTAAGGAGAGAGCAATAGAGATTTCTGTTCTTCCTTTAACCTCAGCCCTTCTCTGATAGGGGGAATCCCTTGCATATAAAACATATTTGCTTGCATATGTACTGTGCTTTGTTGAGGAGCCACAGGAAATGTCCTTGGCAAGAATGCCAGTGGATTTTATCAGAGACATGTTTAGTATTCACAGTTCCTTTTGCTAACAATACTATGTACACATCTACTTTTGCATGTATCCATCAGGCCATACTGTACTTTAGATCTTTTCATGCAACGTAAGGCTGTGATTTTCCCCACAATCTGATATGAAATGAATGTGAAAAGCTTATTTACAGCTTTGAAAAGTGTTTCAGGGAGTCACATAAAGTGTGATGAATAATTATTTGCACATTGTGACATGATAGAATACACTGATAGCTAAGTATACATTTAGGATGCTCTCTATCACAATTAGCAGCACAAGTGCATTTGGATTGTGTGCTACTTTTTTCCTTCAGGCTGCTCCGTACTCCAGGCACCCAGCTTAGCTTTCACTATCCATGTCTTTGTATTCGGCTGCAGTCAGTGAAGGTGTCCCTAGTGTATGTCACACACCATGATCTGCGAGCAAGGTGAGGTGTTGGTCTCCTTGAGCCACCCTTGGGTGCCAGAAGCTTGCCGGAGGACAGAAGGCAGGAGCTCAAGTGCATCAAGGTGCCTTGACACACACTGAGCAAAACGATAGCAAAAGAAGATCATTAGGGAATTATCTCACTCTTGTCAATAACATAGTAGGTAATTGCTATCTATTATTTCTCTTAATGCTAATATCCATTAACAGATTCCCCAGTCTAACTTGCATAGTTATTTTTAACTGTTATTCTCTGCTGTATATAAGATCAGCTCTCAGGTTGCCCAGCAGCATGGTTTTGACCTTCAGTATACCTCAAATGGGGGTCATGAATAACACATAATGCTGACTCGCTCAAGCAGCTCCCTGATATCCACACATGCACATCACCTCCCCTGTCCATTACTGCAGTGCTTTACCCTGTCCTGCACATACACACACCACTAACGATGTCATATAAGAAAACATCTCTGGACACTTGACTCTGTTATTCCAACCCCCCTCCCTCAGGCAGACCCTTCACTATCAGGTCAACATGTGGACATGAAGCCAGCATCCTGTCATACGGCTGCTGATTCAGGATTACCCCCCTCAGCTTCATACCTAGGTGTGTTTATAGGTGGTAAGCCAAGACTGATCAGATTAGCTGGGGCATCAACAGTTCACCGGAGGATAGTCTAAGTGCAGCCTGAGACTGTGACAGACGCAATAGCATCAGCAGTGTGGCGGCAGAAACGGGTGAGCTGATAATGATGGGCTGGTTGTTAACTGGGGAGCAGCGGCCCTGAGCAGTAGCAGCTTGGCTCAGGAGATGCCCTTTAGACAACACTGTATCCCCTGGCTAACCCTGCTGCCAGCCCATTTAAACTGGGGTTCAAGGTAAATCGTCTCCACCTCAGTCATGCTGCTCAGGTTACTAAGCTGCAGTTTATTGTTGACTTATTTGACCAACTTATTGTTGTTTGGACACAGATCCCTAGAAACAGCAGTTGGCAGGTTTCACTGAATATATTGGTTCAATTTAACATCAGTATCACTGTAATTAAACTGTTTATGTAGCAAGCAGGGCACAAGATTTTGCATTTAACTGAAAACTGTTTTGCACATGACCTTTTCAGTCTGCCTCATAAAGAAACATTTGTTCTTATTCTCCTGAGGCCGCAACCTTTTGCTCAATTTACTGTTACCTGCTTTTAATGTTATGGTTGATTGCGGAACGGAAACACTGTCTATTGTTGCACTTGTAATGAGATCAACCTTAAAATGTGAAATCCTTGATGTAGTTATGGGGTTACAAGGCTTGTAAGTGGTAACATGATAGAAAGGGCCTTTACTCCAGTTACTCGGGTTTAACACTGCAATTTAACAAAGAGCATTATTAGATGAGTGGATAATGAGGTATGCTGCAGAGGTGTCTGCAAAAGTGAGTGTGTGCATGTGTGTGCGGAGTAGAAAGCCAGAGATGAGTGGAGGAGCGTGACTTGTAATAGACCTTGACAGATCACTTAGTTAGCTACTTGCAACATGAACGTGTATGCATGATCACACGGCAGATAATTGTCTTTATCAAAGACAAGTTGGCAGAGGAACACACACGTGTCTATGAAAGAGAGATAAATGACAATATGATGGGTTTCTCTGAAAAAATCTGGTATCAGATTATTTAAAAAAATAATACAGACGCACACACACTGATATGTTCATTGCTGACATTAAAAATTCCCAGGAGATCTTCCAGAAGGAATATGATTATCTGCCTTTTGAGCATGATGCATTTTTTATTTCAGAGTGAGTTTTCTTAAATAGAAATTCATGGTTTTAGAGCTGATCTTCTGCAAACATGATTTTTAAGCACTAAAACCCCATAGAATTGCATAATAGACAGCATACTGTAAGTGTAGGCTTTCATTCCAGTATAATGTGCTATAGATTTTACACAAATATAAAGTGCTAGAATGGTAATTGTATTATACTTTATATTTTCATATTTCATTTTATTAAGGAAACTTCATAGATTCTGCAACCTTTAGAGCAGTGGTTGGTTAAAGGAAGAGGCCTTTACTACAAAACTCATTCTCAGCTATGCTAAGGATTTTTAACCAGTAGCATTATTCTGACCAATTGACAAACTTGTTGTGTTTCTAATGTGGTTTAACCATGACAGTGTGACTTATGACTCAAGTAAAAGACCACTTTTTAAAGGAAAGGGCCCTTATTTTGGATTGAATCTCCTTAAATATAAAACTACAAATTAGTGACGCTAAAAGTGAGCAATCTCCGACTTCATTAACTTCGATAGCTGGCCAAGGACTTACAAGAGACATTAATGAGTCTCTAGCACAGCTTATACAGCATGTAAATGATACAAATATGAAACTGACATTTTCCCTGTAGAGCATAAGGCCAGGTAATTAGAAGAGAGATCTGACTGAGAATGTTTAGTGAGGAGGTAATATATCACCATAATAAACATGGCAATAATAGCACTGCTGTATTAATGTTTTTTGGCTTATAAACAAGGCACATTTAGAATAAATGTGCTGTAAAACAAGTCACTTGTCCAAACTTTGAATACTTAAAAGTGCAAACAGCTAGTGGTTGAAGACGTTCTGTTCAAATATGAATGAAGGGAATCAAGAAGTAATCTTATCATTACTCTCTATTCATCATGGTAAGTGATACTGTAGAGTCAGTTAAAGGTAAAGAGTTCCCATATGTACTGTAATAAGTGATTGAAAAAATGCATTGATGCAAATGAAATTCTGTGGGTAAAACTGTCACATATCAGATTTTTGGTAAAAGGTCTGTAGACTTTTATTGACTCTTCCCTGAGATGATTTTCCTATATGAACAAGTGTCTGGGAGTGCACACCTTTCTTGGTATGTGTTTTCAAGTTTCCTAAATGCCATCTATTTTTGCTCAGCAGACAGCCTGACCACAGTGGATTTACTGTGAGAAGCCAAATTCGTCCCTATGGGTTTCCACTGGGGCTGGCTGTGTTGACTTTGCCAGGGATGCCAGAGAAAGACTGGAAAAGGATGAGGGAACAGTCCCACAGGTGTTTAAACTGAGGCGGAGGAGGGTGTAGGATTTTGTAACCGCTGCTCCTGTTCCAGGAGATGGTTTTGAACTAAACTGGGTCCAAGTCTGAATTAGCCCCAAAATGGAGAGAGTTTGGAGAGATGGTAAACTCAGAAGCAGCAGATATTCCTGTCTGCTAAATGGACACAAGCTCCATAGATGGATAGACTGATACACCAAGATAACCATGGTTTGAGCTAACAGCAAGACTATAAATGTAGCTGTGATAAATGTCACCCAAGGAGCATCTCAGCAAGCCAGAATTCAGTGGAAACACCTGTAAAATTACTTTGTCAGTTAATTAAAGAGAGGAACATTTAGCCCTGTCAGGATTTCTCCTCAAGATCCATCACCTCTCCACTCCACTCCTAACACATGTAGCTGTGGCTACAGCTACAGCCTCCAAACTCTTAGACAAGGAGTGAGAGAGATACTGTAGGTAAAAAGACTGAGAGAGACTGAAATAGACCTGGAAATAAAGGGATGAAACTGACAAAGAACAGCTGAACCCAAACAACCTCTGCGCCCGCTGTGCTTAGCCAGGTGAATATTGCATGGGACAGTGCACAGTGATTAATGTCAGGCCGTGTAAGGTGCTTGGCTGGGTTGTTCTACTGTAGGTCTGTACGCACACATACACACACACCCTATCACTTCTAACAAGCCATAGGCATTGAGATACAGCAGGGCTACTTCAGAGCAACCACTCTGGGGACAATTAGGCCTGGGAACATTAAATTAGCAGGGAGCTAAAGTCATGCTCTGTTAGAGCTGTGGCTATTGCATGCTGGGATTGGACTAGGTAACAGAGGCAAGGAGAAACTCCTAGATATACTGTCTGCTGTCTGATATTACTTTACATTGTAAAGCAATGTTTACTGTGGAGCAGGCTTTCAGTGCAGGCATAGGTTTTTGACTTAGGAGGCAGGTGTTAGCCATGACAAATTGGTCAAGGCATTATTTCTCTGCACTTTGCTAGTTGCCTACTTGTGATTACTTTCTTTTTTATGTAATTTATTAAAGTGGGACCTCCCAGGCTACATTATACTTTATTCCAGTTTTGCATCTAGCAGAGAATCTGTAGCTATAGCAACAGATATATTGCTCCTGGTAGATGTTTAACTAGAGCAGGCAGCAGGGAGAGACACTTTATTACACCTCGTGCTTTATGATTTACGGTATCATTGTGGTTTATATTACAGTAATGTTTAGGGAGCAGTTCAGAAATGTGTGCTCCAGGAAATCTCGGTTGTCTCAGGTTATATTCCTTCTGCAAAACCTTTCTACAAAGTAGCATATCATTGCTTGAGCTATACACGTCATGTGAGGTCTGATTTGTTGTGAAATGCTTTTATCACACAGGCTAATCACAAAGGTCTTGTACAGAAAGATGATTGCAAACTGTAATATAGGTGTGTGTTTGAAAATAATTGTGCAATTTGTACCTCTGCATCATTAAGGCTTATAACCAAAAGTCCTGTCTGAATCTGCTTCTCAATGGAGGTGCCACGGGAAGCCCACTTTGAATCTGAACAGCCTTCATCACAACTGAACAGTGTAGCTCTGGGAAACACAGAACAAAGAGTTAGAAATGAGGTCACTCAGCAGAGATTCTCAGATTGTCTTGCCTTTCATGTCACTTCACCCCAATATGTTGTCAGCTGACATGGGCCTTTTGATGAATGTAAATAAAAATGAGATGGAAAGTGTCTCTGACCTAAGATATGGTGACATGTTTCAGGTGATAGGTTTCTTCCTGATGTGCAGAAGCATTTAAATGTCCTCATTTTACAGTAAGATGTGGGATAGTTATGTCTAGTCCTCATTTTACAGTAAGATGTGGGATTTGGGTTTGTTTCCTAGTAGTTATGTCTTTGGTGCTATGGTGTTTTTAAAAAGGTTATTTGTCATCTGGGAGCGTGGGAGGTAACGTGACCGATTATCCATGTATATTAGATGGTGTTCTTCTGCTTGTCTAATCTGTGTACCAGAGGAAACTTCCCTGGGAGCACCAAAAAGGCAGCAGTTGTATGTAAATGTGGAAGCTTTTATGAAGTGTGTTGAATCACCAGTGTAATGGGACATTTACTTAAATGGAAATAACAATCTGTTCCAGTGTTTCATCCAAGCATTAAATAGACGTGGTGGGTCACAAATTTTATCTGTGTGAGTTTAATGGATCATTAGTGTATCTGCAGTTTCACAGATAATCAAAACTTGGTCAGAAAATTAAAACCTGGGGAATTGTAGTACTTATTTAATTTTACAGTGACCACTTAGTTATACTGAATATCAGAGCAAAAATAATAACATCAGTACAAGAAAAGGATACTGACCATCAAAATCATACATTTGTTAAAGCCTAGAAGAAGGACTGTAATTCAGCACTGCCAGGGGTCACATTTCTTTGGTACCTTGTGTGGTGCCATGCTACATGGGAGACTTTAAGGACATAAGGATCTGGCGTTCGTTATGGAGAATGGAGGTGGGTAGTTGTGGGAGGTCTTTTGTTTTGAGGCCTGTGTGTTTTGACAGGCCTGAGAGGGGGTAAAAAAAAACAGAGAGGCCAGACCATGTCTGGATGCAGCGCTATGCTTGTATTGTTCTCCACTGTCACTTACAAATTTCTCATTCTCTCCTTGTCACAGTTGTATCAATTTGTTTTAGTTAATTAGCACTTCAATTAGCACATATTTAATTACATTCCATTTAATTGTTGCTTGGCTTGAACAATGTGTTTTCACATGTGTGTTCCAATGTGTAGTGTAGTGCATCACGTTGACATGCTTCTCTCATGTTCTTCTGTTGTGTGTACATGACACATACACATATGTACTGCTGTATATTTAAGCTTTTGGGCTTATGTGTGTGCAGATAATTTAGTGTGCCTGTATAAGTGTATCCCTGTGTGGCTGTGATGAAGTGCTTGCATACTTGGTGACACCTGAAGTGTCTGAGTGTCATCTGTGCAACTTTAGCCCATTAGTGTCACTACATTAATGGGATCTGCTGAGGCCCCTGCCCCTGTTTTCATAGCCCTGCACATGGAGGGAAGGGGGGTTGGTTACTAGCAAAGCTGGACATTAACTCAAACAGATTAAATGGGATTAGTGGTGTCACTGAGACAGATGCGATCTTTGCAGCCCCATTTTTCCTATTCTGCCTGCTTATGTTCGGTTTTGCCGCAATACAACACTGACCCCTGCTGCATCTGAACATCACTGCACCTACATACATGGGGATGTGGTGGATGATGCTGTGTTTAACCCTTTGTCTGATTGCACTGCATCGTCCATTGGGGGTCACTGTTCCCATTTGAGAAAGATGGTGGGAGGCCTCTCCTCTCTTCTGCCATTTTGACTGTCTAATGTAAAGCACGTCAGGGTTTACAATATGAACACAGGCGGTGGTTCTTTTGCAGATTCTATCAGCATATTTCCTGCAGTGTCTTGTAATGGATGCTTAATGTAGTTTCAAAATATTGCCATGAAAACAACATTGTCTGGAACACAGAGGCTCATGTGTGGGTCGTATATGCATGCACCATCGCTCATATTAGCTCATTAAAACAACAAGCAGCAAGCTACACAAGGTCAAATATACCCATATGAAATCTCCTTGCATTAAGCACATCTTACAGTTAGTGTACCACCAATATAGAGTATCTTAAACAGGGTTTAATGTTCAGACTCAGAATAATGTTCTGTACATTTGAATGATTTTTAATTTGGAGGATGTTGTTCAGATTGCTGTGCTTCTCAGAGGGCAGCATGTGTTTGGTTCCTTTCTTCCTCTTTTAGAGGCCATTCACAAAGTAGCAATTGAACCAAGGGCTATAATTGTGTTTTCATGTACTATAGCTCCTGTCATTAGGCCCCTGGGTCTGCACGCAGTTATATGATGACAGCTGACAAGGGGGCATGGCTCCTTTGAGAAAAAAAAAAAGGGG
>NW_018127892.1:2339689-2344769 GCF_001952655.1 Monopterus albus | reverse complement strand
GAGCTCAGTGGTTTGAGAGTGTATGTAAAATGATGTGGGAGAGTTCATTTGCAAAACAAAGAGAGGGGAGGGAGGGGGGTAAGAATGATTGTTTTTGCACAATAGGGCATGTACACCCTGAGGCAGGGGGGTTGAAGTGGCAGACGCCCCTAGCAGTCCCAGGTGGGTGTGGGATTCCTGTGGTGACCCCTTAGAGGGAAGAGGGTCAGAGTTTGTCCGCTGGGGAGGGGATGGCCCAAGGGGTAGAATTCTGTTCATATACCTTCATGTTCAGCCTGAAATCACAGGTTTACGTAGTGAGGGTGGTACATTTATTATTCAACATGTAAACAGGTTCAGAATTTAGTGTTTCAAAAATGTTGAGGACATCTAGTTTATATAAGATGGTTAAGGACTATCTGATGTAGCATGTGCAGTAACAAATATTGTGTCAGTTTGAACGAGCCAGAGCATTCAAAACAGAAGTTCCACTTTTGTTTCATAGGCTCCCTTTCAGAGTCAAATGACTCAGAATAAGACTCAAAGGTTCCTTTTGAGCACACACTAGGTAACATCAGGGAGTAATTGGAAATTGTGACATGTGATTGAAATTAAAGGCCAGATTGGAGCTGTGACACTAAGCTGTAGACATAACAACATCACCAATTCGCAGTACGTCATTGCGATGCTGTTTGGATAATATCTGAGTGGTGCAGTAAGCTGTGAGCACGTTCTGCAAGGTCACAAAGCTGAATTAGTCAGGTCGCTCTCAGTTTAATTAATGAGTCTGTAGTGGTAATATAATTGCTCCTCAAAGCAGGGTCCCCTTTGACGCAGCAGTGTACACACCAAACTCGATTTGAATGGCCAGGTAGACTCCCAGAGGTCTTGTCTTCATCAGCGTCCCCCAAACCACCACTCCTGACCTGCACCACTGCTGCAGCCACAGAGGAATACATTTGACTCGTACTGGCATACATGAAATATTCAGCAGCAATTTCTCCCACATTTGAAATAATACCTTGAAATGTTAATGCACTCCCACTGCTTGTTTTAAGTGGAAGGCATCCCAAGATGCCTGTGTTTGGCCTGTGCTGGTTCAGGGGGCTCTGTGCTTAAACTGTTGTTAGTGTGAAAGTAATGTGCTACACTGGAGAATTACCACAGCCAGGTACTTGGGTCAAGAGAAGAATGCTATTCTTGGTGGCAGTCCTCCCGCTTCCCAGCACTCACAAACACGTGACGTGAAGTACTTTCACAAATGTAGATACAGCACTCACAAACACGTGACGTGAAGTACATACACACAGACCGTACATGCTTTCACAAATGTAGATACCTGCATACATGTGGATATGGATGCACACACAGCTACATATAGAAAATGTATATCTCATGCACATCCGCACATAAACACAGATACTATATATATATATACACACACACACACACACACACACACATCACCTCTGACATTAATTTTCATTACATTCACAATGGCTGGCATGCTGACAGTTTCACCAGCATCCTTGGTTATAAATGTGTCTATTATCGGAGGATTACACAAACCCAGGGTTTATACAGTGACAGGTCATGATCTGATATCTGATGCCATTAGCCTGGCCTTATCCACTAGGTGCCTCTTCACCATGATCCTGCCAGAGACATTGTGATGTTATCAGGCCTGGTGATGCCTCCATCACCTGATACACCCTGTGGATTAGTATAGTTCTTGCCACCGGCTGTTCTGTGGTGAGGAAGCATTGCAGTGTATCTGCAGAAGCTTATAAAGCTCAGTGAAAATGTTAATGCTGCCAGCGAAAAAGTTCATCTCCTGAGGTTTGCATTATCAGGTACATCACAATTGTTGTTTTTTTATTTACCAGATAGGCACACATACATAAAAACACACAAACACACAAGCTAGTTCAGATTTCTTTCCATTCACAGTCAGATACAATGAACCTCGGAGAGGAATACACATTTGGCTGCACAGTTCCTCCATGTGCCTGTGCCCTTCAAACCTGACAGTAAGGCATTAAATATTTGTGGTGTTTTACGGCGGTGAGGAACCATGTTACGGTTTGTAACATGATTATTCCAGGCGGTGGGCTTGCCCTCCTGGTATCTGTGACCACAATGGGGCTTTGGTTTGTCAGTGCTGGGAGGCCAGCCTGGGCAGTGCATACACACATACTCACACACAGTGTGGAAATGTTGGCACGAGTGGCTACATAAAATTTCATACACGGGCAAACTGCAGAAATGGGCATATGCATGTACACATCCCTGTATGGGGACAGATAACATTTGTGCATGAGCATACACGTATTGCATGTTAACGTACATGCTACAGACATGCAGACTTACATGTCACGCACTGTATGTACCACACAGGATGTGCAAGGGGTGAGGACAATAACAACAACATCAATCAGATGCAGCAAAATGCAACAGCAAATATGACATTTCAGACAGTTCCACTTGGTTCATTTTGAGGCTTGTAATTCTGTTTTATATTATAAATTGTTCCTTTTATTGTCCACCCATATATATTTAGATTACAAAAAAAACAAAACAAACAAAAATGCATCCCAGTTCAGTTTAATGCTGCCGTACTGTATGTTACATTTACCATGGTGACAGGCACAGTATTTAGGCTGAGACTTGAAACAACGAGAACTTTTCAATGTGCAGATGGCATAAAGAGAAATCTTAGAGACATAAATACATGTTTTGCTGCTGTCATCAAGAAGTGCACAAGCTATGCTGTGGATTACTAAAGTTAATAGTTTAGTAACGTTCTTGAATTAGTAGAGAAGAAAATGCTTGTTAACAGTAATAAGTGTTAAATCAACCTAAGGCAGAAGTAACATCAAGTATCATCAAGTAGTGAACAGATTGCAAAGCAGCTGTGTCTAAATGCTAAATGAGTTTCAAATTTATATCATTTTTTTCTTTTAAGAAACCTATTTATGGACAAAGCTGTAAATACAGTATGTCCTTTGTTAGTACTCATTATTGTGGTCATTTTTCTTTTTTGCAACTCTTTGGTAAATGCAGCATTATGTTGTTTCTGTGGAACATTTACTTGTATCCACTATGAACTGCGAACAGCTAATTATAGACAGGACTGCTGAAAAAAATTAGAAGAAGGCATATGGACGTTGTTTTACCTAAAACTACGGCCAGATGCCTTCTGCTAAGATTTTTCAGCATACTACAACCTGGATGACTGAGAATTGCCACGGACATATAGACAGGACTGGTTTTATCAGTCATGCACTAGTGACAGGCTGCAGTCCTTATTCTATGGACATTTACGTGGTCAGGCCAGGTCCGGGGATGGTCCAAGGACAACAATCTCACCCTCAACATGGACAATATGAAGGAGATGATAGTGGACATGAGGAAGGAGAGGAGATCTCATCTGCCACTGTTCATCTGGGGGCTCAAAGTGGAGAGGGTGAGCAGCTTCAAATACCTGGGTGTCCACATCAATGAGGACCTCACTTGGACACTTAACACCACACAGCTGGTCAAGAAGGCCCAACGACGGCTGTACTTCCTGAGGAGGCTGAGGAGGTTTGGCATGTCACCTAGGATCCTTTGCAACTTCTACAGCTGCATCACTGAGAACATCTTGACCAGCTGCGTCACTGTCTGGCATGGCAGAACTACTGCTATGGACTGCAAGCGCCTGCAAAGAGTGGTAAAGACTGCAGAGAAGATCACCAGGACTCCACTGTCCTCTCTGCAGAGCATTTACCAGCGCAGGGTGTGTAGGAAAGCTGCCTTCATCCTCAAGGATCCCACCCACCCCCAGCATGGACTGTTCACCTCCCAACCCTCTGACCGGAGGTTCAGAAGTGTGAAATGTAGGATCTCTAGACTGAAAAACTCTTTCTTTCCCTCTGCCATCAGACTCCTAAACAGCTGAGGAGTTTATTACTAGGAAATACGTCATGTACTGTTTACATTCTCAGTTTGCACATGCATAATTGCACATTGACTGTTGACTGCTGCACATGCTGCTCCCATGTAGCATACATTCCCTTATTATATTCTTATATTTTTATTATATCTCTTCATTTGCTGCTTAAAGTGCCTTAGATTTTGTGTTACTTATTCATCTACTTTATATTTCATTTGTATTGTGTGGCATTCATGTGGACTGCAAAGTAAGAATTTCATTGTACAGAGAAACACGTTTCCGTACTGTGCATATGACAAACACTTTGACTTGTTTGTCCAGAGAGCTGTGAAAGTTAAGTGCTGCCACCTTTAGTCTGTATCGCACATTTTTCAATTAACACCAACAATGAAGCAAGAGGAGGCACGGCAGTCAGGGGCAGCTGGGATGTTAGTTAGCCATTCAGCGAAGATCACTCACACATCTTGCCACATGACAACCTCGCTGACACATCTGGCCTTTGGGTGGCGCAGAGGGGTTTGTTGCAGCAAATGACAGTGACCTCCCCAGTGCCCCGCTCCCCCGCCACCCCCTGGTGGAATTGATTAGGCATAATTGGAAGGAGTCAGAAGCTGAGGCAAGTGGCGCTAAATAAATTTGGGTAGTGTTAATTGCAGATTCCACTGTGTCTGTGTGTGGCAGTGTGAGCAGTAGAGAAACACTTAGCCACAGGCTGACAATGGAGGATTAATTGGACTCCTCCAATGAACATAATTAGACTGATTGTTGGGAAAGATAAAGCAAAGATTTTATGAGTGCATCAGCACTGTCAGTGCTAACTATATCATCCCTATTCCTCCTCCTCTTTTCCAGGTCCTCCTTTGTGGCATAGTCCCCTGTACAAAGTTAATGCTCCTTATTCCTCTCTTAGCTGTAAGGGAGTTGAAATCCCTGCACACAGGGTAGGAGTGGATCACAGGTTTATGGTTACTGAGCCTTAGAGTGATAACATTTCTTCAGGGGAACAGTCCAATCTTCTGTTCCAGCTACAGTGCAGCCTCTGTATTAATGGTCTTTGATTACATCAGTCATTGAGCTTTTATTGGCCATAAATACAAAGAGTGAGAGTGTTCTCTGCCTGATGGGGGAGCTACCAAACATCTAGATGATGAGAGGGATTCTTGTCAG
>NW_018127892.1:2321747-2339627 GCF_001952655.1 Monopterus albus | reverse complement strand
CCCCAGAGCATTACTCAAGTTTGGCTAGGACATTCAGCAGCAACAACAGCAGTGACTTCTGGGACTCTAGTAACACTCAGGGCCACATCATCTCCCCAGAACCTCGCTGCACTGGAGCTGGGCTACACAGAGCTCAGACAGAGCCCTCTTGTATAGTGCCCAAGCCTCAAACTGAGAGGAGGTCTCCAAAGGTTGCTTCAAAGAGGAGGGCGGGGAGAGAAGAACAAGACACTAAACAAGATTCATCAGCAGAGGTTAAACACAAATGTATGCTAGCTGTTACTCTAAATATAAGATGAGAAGATAAGATGAAGGACATGACTCACCACCTGCAGGATCATAGTTTGACAAAGCAGGAGCTGAATTTCTTGGAAAGACAATAGATGATGAAAAACTGTCTTCAACATGTAAGACAATCCAAATATTTTTTTTAAAGATGGATTAACTGACCAGTATTCAAAATGAAGGTTCACTGTTTGAAGTGAACTACTGTATGTGAAGTAATGTGAGTTATGGCTATTTGAATATCAGCCTTCGTAATGGGGTGAAGTTGTCTGAGGTTCCTTGACATTAGTTTTACATGTATTGATTTCAGAAGCTGCCATATGGAATTAGATTTCATTCCTGCACATCTGTCTTATGTAGTTCAACATTCACAAAATCACAACTGACACAACTGATCATCCTTTTTTGTGGTTAATACATTATAGCACCGCTTGAGCTTGATGTTAATTTTGATAAGTACATAAATATTTTCATTGCGATATCAAAATCCTTTTGTCATCTCTGTTTGATTAAATGATACTTCTATCCTCCCTTTTCTGCCCAAGAGGTATGGCAGCACAGTGAAAATGGACCTAACTAGTTTAAAAACATCCTCTGAAATCTTCAAAGAACTGGAAACATCTGCGCAAATGTTGTTTCCATGGACACGTCATATTTCTGCCTAGCTCTGAAAGGGAAAACAATGTCATGTTTCTGACCTGAACCATAGACTAAAAAAGTCAGCAAGCTTTCCTGACTGACATGCAGGCTGCCTGGGGGGGTTTGGCTGAGCTGAGCAGGGCTGCTGAGGGCCGAGGGTTGAAGACCTTGACTCCTCCTCCTACCCGTGGTGTGATGGAGAGACTTGGCCTTCCAGCGAAAAAGAGACGGAGGTCTCTGCTCAAAGACGAGGTACCTCAGGGAGGCATTTTGATGCATGATGGGTTGAATAAAATAATATGAAATGGGATTGGTCCTTGCAACAGCAGCTATTGAAGGGGAGGTGGTTTGCTGTAGCCCTCTGGCTACGCTCAACCTAAGGCTAGCTTTGCTTTCTATCTTCTGTTTTTTACTATATGGAACTCCCACTGGTGCTCTGATTAAAAACAGCCTGTTTTCAAATGCTCAGAAGAAATACTAGCACATGAACATATCCGCTTTACCTCAACTAGCAATAAACTGGGGAAGTGGCTCCCCTTTGAGGAGAATTCAGTGGCCTTGGAAGTCAGAAAGAATACAGCTGGATTTTTGACTTACAGTAAGTGCTTTTCTTTTTTGGCCATTGGCTTTCATTTCATATGCCATAAAGTTAGTAAAACTGTATGTTCAAAGATGTAAGCATAAAGTCTACCACTACTGTTCCTCCTTTTTTATTCTTTGCTTTATTTCAGTCTATTCTGCTGTTAGGAGTTTACTGTGAACTCCTGGCTCGGTAATGAATGGAGTTTGGAGTGCACAGTGACAGACTGTTTTCTTCATAGATACTTTATGAACTGGCTGGCTAATAGGGGGAACTCAGTTGGTGAATCACTTCCAACTGGGCCCTGTATTCTCCATCACTGCTTGAGAGGCAGGGAGAAAAGGGAGACGTGACGATCCAAAGTTTTCACTAGAGAAGGCCATCTCATCTTTAAGTCTCACAAGTTGTTCTACCTTGGCCTCCGGGTTCCCACCTGGTCCCAGTAGGGTTATGACTGCCGAGGGTTAGCTGAGAAGTCACGGCCACAGATTAACTCTGCTATTTATGGCCTGGGCCCGTCTAACTGCAGCGCCAGAGATGGGAAATATTGCTCACTTAGCAGGATTACTGGGTGCCGTAATGCCCCAAAGGCCTGCTTTATGGCAGGCCATAAATGTTCCCAGGGAGACGCAGCAAGAGTTGGATTGATTAGAGCTCCGGAGGAAAGTCAATCCGTTACTCACACCCCACTGGGGAACACTGTGATGGATCCTTCTGGGAGGTGGAGAGAGGCTCTCAAAGGGAGAATGGGGGGGGACATTGCTCCTCACCACGCCAGTCCTAGACATCCTCACGGTGACACAAGATGGAGGGCCCCCATTGCTTGCAGGGCTGAAGGAGGTTGTCAGGCAGTCACAGAACTACTGTATAGCCCCCACTATTCAGCAGCCCTTCACCATCCCTGTGGCAGACAAATGGAGTGGTGACCTTTCCACATGCTGCCATTTACCAGAGTCCCCCTTTGTCACCTTGCGTCCCTCAGACATCAGTCATTTCAAATGATAGACCCCACCTACACCCCACACCCCCGCTGGGGCCAACCTATCATATGTTACAGTAGAAGGTCTGACATACAAGCTACATCAGGCCCTTTTTAACTTCACTGGATGTCACTGCTGTCTTGGTTCAGGCTTCTGCTGCTATGTTGAGTCTCACAGAGTCTGTAAAGAATAACATCATGACTGATCTTCATTAGGAAGCAGAAACATAATGGGTATTGAAATTGATTTCATTTTAAGGCTCTGTATATACTTCAAGCCCATGATACCTTAGTAGAATGACCCAGTGAGAGGTAAACCTTTTTTCTTGACAGAGTTGGTGGTGAATATATCTGAAGATGTCATATAACTGAATAGTGAAATCACTATTCAGTTATATGACATCTTCAGTTCTGTAAACAGGCCATTTACTGCATGTTAGCTGAGAAAACAGCACTTCTCTATAGTGAATGGGGACATGTTTGAGTGCATCTGCTTAGCAGATGAGCATTGTTATCCTTTCAGGTGTTGCCCCTTCTCCAGGTCTAGAATGGCATTGAAGCTGCCATGATAAAGTGATAGCACTGGAAGCATCATAAAAGTGATAATATGTTTTATCCTCAATCACTTTTAAGAGATGGCTTTCTAAAGTTCCAAATAATAATGTGCTTGACCTCTGTAACACCCACCTTTGCTTTCTAAATGGTGTAAATCATTATCTCTAATGCTCCAGTTTCTTTTTGTTTTGTTTTTATGCCCTGACCTGATGTGAAAACTCTTCAGTCCTCTTATATATTGTGTGGAGCTTGTTCAGTCGTCCTAATATATCTCGCAGGCTTGTAGTTTCCCGGTGCATTTAACAGCTTAGACAATGATACTCCATAAAACATGGAATGTGTTTGTTGCTCAGTCCACTTTTAAAATTCTGAGTAGCCTTAGCAGTAGTTTGCTCATAACACATTAGTACATTTTGCTTTCTCTTCATTTTCTCATTTGTAAAAATCACAGATGAGATTTAGCATCATCTGTAAATTAAACTTTGTGTTTAGCATCTAACAGCTCAGTTAACTCAGTATCCATAAGAACTTAGTGGTAGAGGCAATAAATACCACAAAAAAATAACAGCATGAAAGCTAAGTGGTAGGACATAATGTACCAGCTCTCGCTCCCCAGGTAGTACTGATTTCTTTCAACATGGCACTATGTTCACTGCACCTCTCACCTCATCCTTCTGGCTCCCTGCTGTTCTCCACTCTCCCTGACATGCCTACACAGTTGGACTGTAGCTGCCCTTACACAGGCCGTACACTAGCTTAGATATTTTCCAGATGCCTGGCTTAGAATATTGGCTACATGTGTGCTTTTGATGTATGTGATTTACAAGTAGTGTACAGAATATGCCTGTGCAAATGTGAGTAATGTACATATTTGCACATTTTCATGTATTATTAAATAATCAAATAAATATACAGTACATATGCATGAGTGTGCCACAGCATCAGCAGCCATTTCTCATTTTAGTAGCTGTGGTGGCACAAGCCATTGGATTACCACATCAGCAGGTGTTTTCACTTTGTTTCAAACTGTGCTTGTTGGTTGGCTTTTGTCCACATAAAAATGACTGAGTCCTCTCCTCTGCTGTGCTTGCGCTTATAAACCTACATTATTACATGCACAAGTTAAAATTGTACTTACTTACAGCGCTATTAACTTCCTAATACGTATGTGGTGTGTCTTTGTCTGTGTGACTGTGTTTTTCCACTGTTCTGTGTGGGCATCACTTTTCTTGTTTAACACGTTGTCTCATGAGTGAGAGGAAAAAAATGCCTGTCACCCAGATAAAGCTGATTACAATGCTTATCAGATACATGCAGATAATTATGGTCGTAATGCAAATGGAACAGCAGTCAAGATAACACAAAGCCTCTCCACCATCAAAAAGCACAGCAGGTGATAAAGAGATAATGTATGATGGAACAAATACCCAGCAGCATTGGTAAGACCAAACAAGCATGTGATGATTTTACTGGCTATGCCACCTACCAGAAATAACAGTAAGCAGTAAGCACCGAAATCCGCCCTGAGTGCCTGCTGCCATACCTGACAAGATCGGGGCTATTTGTGGAACCATAACCAGTTACGTAGGTTTTCATTCTTAGATTGTGTCCGGCAGATTAGCATGTTTATTTATGCATTGTGAACTGGAATTGTGTTTTCCTCAACCTTGTTTTTTTTTCTTGTTAACCATTAACGTACTGTACCAGTGTTAAAAAACAAAAAAGCATTCAGCGGGCAGCTATGAGCGCCTGTAAGCTTAGTAAAACCTCTTTCTGCTCAGCTTATGTATGATGTGTCCTTCACACTCTGAATCACTGTTATACTGCTGGTAGTACTGTTGACATCTGTAGTTATCAATCATGGCTACAGTCATTAGTTTGTGAAGTTGAGACCAAACACGTGATAAAAATGGTACTTTTGTTTTGGTGCTTGTTTTGGCTGTCATTGAACTTGAACACCTCCTACACAACGCTGTCTGCAATATCTCATGCAGGGAAAGCAGTACAGACTAGATCAGATAAGATCAAAGTTCATCAGAACAAGCCATGTGGGATCAGACCAGACCAGATAAGATAGACTAGAACAAACCAGAGTTTTCATTGTTGAGCTCATTGTTTTTATGGTGTCATTTAGTCATGCTGATCACACCAGTAAATGCCTGTCATAACGACTGAGGTAAACATTCATACTGAGACTGGCCTGTAATCTATGATAAAATGATTACTGTCACATCACAGTTCCATTTGGAGCCTCTATCTTAAGATTACAAGAGTAAAACCAGTGTTCAAAATTAAACAACCCCTGATAACCCTACTTTAAAGTGATTTTACTATGCAAAAAGTATGTTTTTCAACCTGAGTAGTAATATTACCGAATGACTCACTGTCATAAACTCACTCACTATAACGGGTTGTCTATATAGTAGACTAGTTACCTGACAAACCATTAACAGGAAACTCATTATCCAGTATAGAAGCATTCATTTCACTGTCAACCATTAGCCAATATGCCCCATATGGTTGTAACTGCTTGGAAAATCAGGCATAAAGAGAAGAGTCAAATATTAAGCCAAATTTCCTTTGCCTGTTGATGTGGAAGATCTGCCCACTGTGTTTACAGTTGTTTTCAGGAATAGCTGCCCTCTTCTAATGCTGCTAAGCACTTGGCTTTGCAGAACACTGAATTCATGGATACCTCTTCTTCACTTTTCTAACAGCATTTAAGCATGTTTTGTTCTAGTGTTTGCCCACTGGTCTTATCTTGTGGATGCAATGTTTTGCACATTATTATTCCTTTTCAGATTTTCATTAGACTACAGCTGTTGCATTTCTACTGCATCGCAGCTGCTGACTCAAGTCGCAACTGTTCTGTATAGCGGGCATCAGATGTGTGAACCCGAGTGGCTCACTGTGGTTACCATGTGTCTTTTTTGCGTCTAGAATATTTTTGCAAGATCAGCTTGCACAGTAGTTACAAAATGTGGAATTAACTTATGCAGTGTATATTACTGACATGACGTTAATACTTCATCATAGATTTTGTGTATTAAATTATTAAAAATGCACAAGGGATGGAGATGTAGAGCAATGTGTCATGTCTTGTTTGCTTTGTTAGCTCCCTAAGGCCTGGCCTCCCAGCTCCAGTTATCAGGAGTGTTTGCACAAAGGGGTAATTTGTAATATTCGCCCAGGGCTTTGGAGATAGAGCACTGGGACAAAGGGTAGAAAGCCAAGCAGCAGTTTGTTTTCTTTGCTCCAAACTGTAGTGTAAGTTTTATTTTGCACCATTATTCCATTTAGTTTGTTTAGGCTCACCCTGCTCAATTACAAGTAAGCAAAAGCTTTTGAGTAAAAGTGAGACTGGCTCACAAATGACTTCTTTACTGGACAAAGATTCATTCCTAATGTACCTTTACTGATGTTCATAGTTAAAAGACTACTCTGTGGAAAGTCTAACTTTTGATGATGACTGCTTACAGTCTTGAAACACAGCTCTAAAAAAAAGTCTAGGAGTCGCCTTGGCTGCATAGCAGTTTTTCAACTCTTAACCCAGACACAAAATACATGTTAAAGTATCCAGAGACTTAACATAATCCACTACTGTCCTCTTGTTTAATACTGTTAAATATAATACTTTCATGTCACAGTGCCTTCTCATACAGATCTTAAATTGCTGGCTGGGCCATGACTGATCCCCGCTCGGTCCCTGCTCTGAGTGTGGCTAGAATGTAATTTCCAATGTAGAAGAAGTAGAATATTTAGCAGTTTATTGGCAACACTTTAATTGTTTAAGAAGGAAGAAGAAATACTCTAAACAACATTGCAGACATCTGGTGAGTTTAGGGCAGGATACTGTATGCAGCTCTCCATTCTGCTAGTTAGAAATGTTTGAGATGTTGTGCAGTATAACAGTGAATGGACTTCAAAAATACTGTCCTTGCTTTTCCATTTATCACTTTACACTGTGGGATCTGGCCAGATGGCCAAAGAGAACTCAAACATTTATCCTTGAAGAGAGAACATTGCTGTTCAGAGATTAAGGCAGGACTAATGCAGACACTGAACCTCACCTACAAGCCACCCCCATCAGAAAATGTTGTTTTACATCTGCACGCCAGCATTTATATTTATATAAACAACCAGTAGCTTCATTTTGACTATATGTTTATACTATCCAGTACTTATTCATTATGCTAAATGGAATTGTGCCTTCAATACATGGATTCCAGACCTTGGAATAGCGGTGGTGGCAGGACGGTAGCGCAGTGGTGAGCATTGTCGCCTTATAGCAAGAAGGTTCCGGGTTTGAACCTCAGCGGGTGTACCCCAGCTTCCTCTCGCAGTCCAGAGACCTGAACATTACACTGACTGGTGACTCTGTATTGCCTGTAGGTGTGATTGTGAGTGTAAATACTTGTCTGTGTCTATGTGTCAGTCCTGTTCAGCGCGTACCCTGCCTATCGCCCCATATCAGCTGGGATTGGCGATGATAAGCGACATAGCTATTGGATGGATGGATGGGTCTAGTGGTGGTATTTTTATTAAAAATACAGCAGAAGTCTATTGTGGTGCTATTTATAATATAATATTAGTTTTTTTAAATACCCTTTTGTGTCCCCATTTTGGTCAGGCCAACATCTGGCTTTTACAGAAAACATCTGCTGTTGAAAGGCTGCAACACATGCTCTTACACCACCCCAGTCTTGACAGGTAAACATGCAGTCATCATACAGATGTACCTACAGTGAAACCTCAGGCATTGTTATTGCTAAACAGAGCGCAACTGTGTGTATTTATGTGTCCATATGGTGTCCTGGAAAACAGTCTTGTGGCATTTTTATTGACATAAGTTGTTGCAATCAAAGTAACTTCACTCAGCAGTGAAATGTAAGGCAGACATGGTCTGGCCTTGCAGCTGCTGCAATAAAAAGAATAGACAGAGAATGAAAGAGAGTGGAGAATAAAAAGCATTTTCATCCCTGAAAGGTCAAGTAGACAGGCAATTTTACTATATCTCCTGTGTCTGTGGCAATGGCTCTAGCAGAAATTCACTTGAACAGCAGTGTAATAGAAATCACAGAGAGGTACTGTAATGGCGGAGGCAGAGGAGGGGTGAGGTCTTATGGGAGTTGTTTTCCTTACACAATTGCTGGCCTATAGATTTATGTAATTTGGCAGCGTTGTCTCCCTGCCTTTAATGAAAATCAATAGTTCGGCTTATGCTAAAGTGGCTCAGAGCTTTAAGACGACTACTGAGTGTGGGTGAACATCTGGGAATAGCTAAACAGTCAGAGTTACATGGATCTGTGTCACACGTGGAGTGAAGTGTTTTTCAGAAGTATTTCCATCATGAAGTTTGCATAAACCATTGGAGAACATATCCATCATCAGCAGTTAGGTATTAAACCTGTGACTTGACTGTGCAGCAGCACAATGTTGCAACAGTCCAGGGCCTGCGTTCTCTGACCTGGGTATTACTTGAATGTTGACAGAGCACAGTCCAGGTAAATGTCAAGCAGAATCAGACTTCTCCATCTGTTGCTTCATCTCTCATTCCATCCATTCTTTCCCTGCTGCTTTGTTATTGATTTAAGGCCAAATGTGGTCTCTGTAGATAGTGGTGTTACTGACTGACAGGTGAGGTTAGCTTTGATTTGAATAAAAGACAATCCTAGTTCAAGCAGCAACAGAAAAGCCCTGGGGTAGATCAATCACACTTCTCCATGGCAGACATAAATGTCCAAATATATAGCAACCGCCTGATGTACATTCCCTCTGATATTTTAAAATGCCTTAATAGCTGACTATGTTTCTAGAGCCTTTTTTTTTTTTTTTACTAAAAACATTTCCACTTGCATTCCAGGATCTCATTTGTTCTACCGCTACTCCTGATCTTCTTCTTCTTGTGTAGTGTAACTCAAACCAGACAGTGAGACTGATTAAACTGCCAAAACCTTTCATATCTTGCCACAGACATGTATTTGATTTTCAGGAATCATACTTTTGGATGAAATAAGTTTTGAATATTCATTTGATATACAAGTATTGTATATAGCAGAGTGAACAGGAATACTGACAGAAGTTACTGTTTACTTTTTAAGCCAAATCAAAACAAAGCTACATTATAAAACTGCTGTGCAAGAGGGCACAAAAACTCAGGTGGGTCTTTGCCAAAGGAAATAATCAAACCACATACTGAAAAACAAGCTGAAAAACAAAAATTAAATACAAAAGTGAAAGTACATTCTGTTTGCACAACGATAGACAGTGAATAGCAAGGGTACAATCTAGTTTATGTCGAAAAAACAAGTTCATATCATCATACACCTTTAAAAAAATTGATCTTTGATTGCAGATAGTCAATATCAGCGTGTTAGATGATCAGTTGTATCAAAAGCTGTGTTCATGCCAAATTGCATGAAGCTGAATCAGAATCAGTAGCAGAGGCATGACTTATGAATTATGTATGTCAGTGTAGTTTAGGTTTACAAAAAGATGCTGGAACCAAATAAAACTGTCCAAATGAGTTGTTTCTGACATCGGTAGGCTTTCAAGCTCTGATTCTTTTAAGCATGTTAGATAATTAAACATCAGTTTCATTCTGAAGGACCCCTCAAACCAATGTTTTGCTTTAGGTAGTAGCTTAGTTGCTGTTTAATGCTGCAAGTTCCTAAATTGCTGTACTGATTGCTGCAGTCGCTCCTTTTATTTGGATGGTGAATCTGCCTCCTGTTAACCTGCCTTGCCTGTGTGTTTTGACTGTTTAAGAGCCCCCGTTAATCATAGCGTTGCACGACGATCACGACTTCCGCGGCTCTCTTCAGGAGTGCTGGTCATGGTAGTTGTTTAGGTTGTGGTTGTGCTGCCTGGTGGACAAATCCTCCTCCACAATCCTCCAAGCCTCCCTCCAGCTCTTGGCTGTTGAGATTCAGCAGACAAACACCTTCTCTGGGGAGCTGACATCATTAGTGGGAAGAGCACATCCTTGCTTCTATTCTGCTTCAGCGAGAGAAAGGGAGGGATAAAGAAAGAAAGAGGGGTATATATAGAGAGAGAGAGAGAGGAAGAGTGGAGGGCGAGTTTAAGCGATGCAAGGTCAAGATCGTGGCACAATTACCCTGGCAGCATCGTGCCCTGGGAGGCCAAAGCCCCTGACTTCTCACCCTGCTAAGGTCGCCCGGTCGCTCCTCAAGACAGTTAGCCATCCAGTATTCTCCTGTGATTTCCACATTCACTGCTCCCTCCCGTGTCCTCTTCTCCTTCTCCTCTTGCTTTGCCAGGTATTGCATATGCAGTGAGCCTGTGGCAGTAATTTCCATGTTATAGATATTGTTTTCTGAAACTTTGTTTGTGTGTACACTGTTACAGTGTGTTACTGCCATCAAGTGGAAAGTGCCTCATACGCATGTACTGTACATACTGTCACCACTGTGTGCACACTCAAGCCCAAACAAAAGATCTTGTACATGAAGGAGACAGAAGCAACACATTGTATTTTCTAGGGCGCTGGAAGTGGCAGAGTGTCAGTGTGGGTAATGTAATGCACGAGTGTTCACTGCTGGAAGGGGAGGCATGGTGAGCACAAACAGAGAAAAATACAACATTGAGACAGCTAGTTGAGAATATGGGTCACCGTTGGTTTTTGTCATAATCTAAGGACATGCTCAAACTAGGCATAGTTGCCTTGAATCATGCCTGAACACAGTTGTGCCCCTTCCCCACTCCCCCGCTGGTCTGCACTCACACTACACTTGAAATTATCCGGGCCGAAGCTCACTTACATCACCGCAATGCAACTGAGGAGAAGCGCTCTCAGAATACATACAGCATTTGTGGTCCGTGCTTGGGTTAGCGATTACACTATGCGTACCGTGCCCAAATCCAGCTGAACCGTGCCCGGGTCCACCTCTTCAAGCGAGTCAGGGCATGGTACACTGAACCGTGCCTGGGCACAGCATGGACTGATCACACTTTGGGGGTTAAACATGCTCAGGCATGGTATGGATCGCCTAGTGTGAGTACACCCTAAGACATTATGTTCACAGCAACATTTTAAGGTAGCCTATGCTGTACTGAAGAAAAAGTGGGACTCTTTTCATGTGCTTTGGATTTTTATATCCAAAAATGAAAATGATTTGATATCAAAATATTTGAAAATATCTTTCCATCTTGAGGTTGTTATTGAAACACAACATTTGCAACACATCTCAGATCAAGCAAATAAATGATTCATTGACAGCCAACTCACACTGCTAGACACAAAACAGAAACAGTGTAGGCCTACTATAAAAAAAAACAAAAATTTTAAATTATAATAAATTCACTCCCATACTCTCCACATATTATTTTGGGGTTGTCTGTTCAGGGGAAAACAGTAGCCCCAAAGAAATTACTGCAGTTTTACTTGATAAGAACAGTTTATTTACATGTATAATCTGATAATAGCATGAATAATTATATATTATATTTTAATAGCACAATGCCATTCAGGTATGACAGCACAGTGTATGATGTGGCATCACACAATCCCATAATAAGATTTGACCCTCTCATCTGAGATTAAGTCACCATTTAATTAAGTCATGGCAAAGTCCTTCACATTTAAGTGGCACAGATTTATACTTAGACTTTGTTTATCCCCTGGACTGTCCCATGTGGGATACAGGCTACAGCTTCATTGGCCTTGCCAATTAGAATGCGCAGTGACTCTCCCTGTTAGCGTATTAAATCACTGTTATCCCTATTAACACAATGGACACGATCCTCTTCTACCAACTGCATTCTCATTTTATGTAGTGTACACCGTGATAGGCAGCGCCTGTCAGATCATCTGTGTTGTTAATATGCTTGCATACACACACACTCACTCACACACAGTTGTGTGGCACACACATAATTGTGCATTCGCAGATAGCAAAGCTCAAATCCCAGCACATGTCAGCGTTTTGAGGGATCATATAGATGCAAATGCGGCCATGTAATTGCACAAGCGATAGATCTGCACTCTCTAAGCTGGATGCTGTCATGTCAACGGCTGATTTCATCTGCTTTTCATCGTTTATTTTTTTTCAAGACCTGATTACCATACCAACCCAAAGCTGTGGAATCCACTTATCTTATCTGCTCTACTCTTTCCTCTACCTCCTCTTCCTCCTCCTCAATCTCCTCCACCTACCTCTTCTGGTCCAAGCAGGAGTGATGGAGGTCAGAGCAAAGGTCAAAGGTCAAGGTCAAAGTGTTTATTTGTCATATGCACAGTTAGGAAACGTGTTTCCCTGTACAATGAAATTCTTACTTTGCCGTCCACATGAATGCCACAAAATACAAATGAAATATAAAGTAGATAAATAAGTAACACAAAATCTAAGGCACTTTAAGCAGCAAATGCAGCAAAATATAATAAGAGAATGTATGCTGCATGGGAGCAGCATGTGCAGCAGTCAACAGTCAATGTGCAATTATGCATGTGCAAACTGAGAATGTAAACAGTACAGGTTGACAGTACATGACGTATTCCTGGTAGTAAACTCCTCAGCTGTTTAGGAGTCTGACAGAGGGAAAGAAAGAGTTTTTCAGTCTAGAGGTCCTGCACTTCACACTTCTGAACCTCCGGCCAGAGGGTAGGGAGGTGAACAGTCCGTGCTGGGGGTGGGTGGGATCTTTGAGGATGGAGGCAGCTTTCCTACACACCTTTCGGTGGTAAATCCTCTAAAAGCGGTGGTAAAAGCAAAGTTGCAGATGTGACAACCAAACACCCAAATGACAATGAGAAAATCTCCTGTGAAGCCACACCCCCCCACCCCCTGTCTGGTATTTCCTTCTTTTCTTCTTCTATTATTTTGTCTCCTGACCTCAGCAGTCTTCACAATTTTATGTGCTTGCTTTCTGCATCTGAGCTTACAGAGATTTAAAGTGTTCCTTATGCGTGCCTGCATATGGAAGTAAATAAAAAACCAGTGTGACAGCAGTGTGATGCACTACCAATCTACCAATTTGCTGTAAGTCCAAAGAGCAATGATCCTTTGCTTGGGACTTGGCTAGAAAAGGACTATGGGGAGAACTGTGTTGAGACATTTTGATGACTGGATTAATTGATTTGATGATTGGCATAATTGTTACATTGCTCATTTTCATGTTAATTTTCATGGGTTACATGGACTATTTTACATTGCGTTACACATTCGAGAAATGCATCTGAAAATTAAATCAATTATTTAGACTGTAATTTTACCTCATAACACTGAACGTTAATGAATACTGCATCTATAACATAAATTTGTAGACTATGGAAATAAATTATTCAGATAAGAAATACATTTAACAATCTGGCAGTATATCCACAGATTAGTTTAACTTGATGTTGCAAACCAGCAACATTGTGGGTAAAGGAGATTGACAATAGATATTCTGACTTTGAATAGCAAACAAAGCCCATGTGGACCTACAGTAATAACATTAATCTCTATGCAGGCGTGCATAAGTTTCGCTCACCACAGACAGTTTATAACTGCTTCTAATTGAGAATATGTTTGATAAGAAGTTGCAAATGGCAGTAGTGTTGTCAACTCTTGGTCTTTTGGTTGTGGAAGAATAAAGGAAGACACCGAGGCATAAATAAAGGAGAAACCACACTGAATGTTTGAGATCATGGATACTACACCGGCAGGCTCAATGGGCTATCCCAAACCTCTCTTTCTCATGCATTTATTTGTTAAGCTGAACAGCCAATCAGAGTGGGCTCTCTCACCAACGGGGTCCACCACCTATTCAACCTGATGAACTGTCTGAAAAGCCATTGACTCCGACTAGTACCAATGGTGCGGGCCACACCACAAAAGCTAGGGTGACAGATGCTCACCAACGGCCTGACAGTGACCAGTGGCTGACCATTATCTTGGTGTGTCACGGGCCTAAAGGGGGGCTGAGATTAGGGATCAGTGTTGTAACACCAGAATGATGTTATGTACTAACATTGGTCCTAGTTAACACGCAATGACTGCACACAGACATCCAGATCTAATTAACATGTGATAGCATCTGTGCTTGTTTGCTTACACCAAAATGTCACACTCAGTAGTTGTTCACAAGCAGGTTAATATCCCAGCATCAGTGATGTTAACATGCTAATACCAGACTGGCATAGCTGTTATAGCATTATAACTATAGCTAGGTATAATTTCTAACCCATGCATGTCAAAATGCTAGCATTACCACATGCTAACAGAAAGTACAAGCTTACAAAATCCACCACTGATTGATGAAAGGTGTGTAAAGTCTGACAGTATACCTTTCTCACTCTGTATATATTGACTTTCCAAACAAAGGTGTAACTAATGACAGCAATCACTTCTGTACTTCATTCAGGCGTGGCAGTGCCAGTCCCTACTGCATGCCTGCTAACTAGACTTGACAGAGCTAAGTCATACATTTGTGCTTGTCCTGTTACGAGGAACAATGAAATGTTTACTTCTCTATATGAAGCATTACAACCTCACAGGGACACTGTGCGACTTTAGACTACCTTGCTGCCATGTATCAAAGGGCTTTTCGGGTGAGCAGTCCTAGTTTGCATATTAACATTGCTTTGATCCATTATCTGTGGTGCAAGAACACCTTTTAGGCATCCCCAAAAGCAAGAGTCATGCTTCTGTATAATATCTGTTAATTTAAAGATTTACTGTATGCATGGATGCATAGAATATTTAAATAACACATAATAGTACATACACAAATACTGTATATGTAAGAGTTTGAGCATATACAAAAGCACACACAGATACAGTATAGTAGGTGTTTAAGTATTTTTAGCACATACAGCATGCAGATACCTGCCTTTCCTCATCTACCTTTCCTTCCTCTCCTTCATCCAATACATAACACTTCCTCCAAATTCACTGGCGGTGTGTGCTGTGCAGGCATGAGATAACGTCCCAGAAGTTTTCCAAGGGCAGGACGAGGGCTCAGACATCAGAGGAAAGCCGCTTCGAGCCGAAGCTGATTCATTACATGTGTTGCATCTGCCTCCTATTAAAAAGCCCAGAGAGCCCAGAGCACTCTGGCTGTCTCTCCCGTCTCTTTCTCACTCTCTGACTACAAACTACCTCCTGACTCCTCACCTAGACCTCATCTGTCTCTCAAAAACTCTCTCTTTCTGTATCTTCCCTCTAAGCTCTCTCTTTCCTCTTTTGACATGCTTCGGCTCCCCTCTAAGTCTTACAAATTAGCTCTAGCATACAGTAGATAAGTTAAATCAATAGGGGTGTCTCAAAGACCCACACAGACTTTTTAAGATCAAAGCTGTTCATATATTCATGATTGTGCCTATGTAGAATACCTAAATTTTACATTTAAATTCTGGTTTTAACATATTTCATATAACATATTCCTGGCATTTATAGCGCACTGCTTCTGTTCTTACAGAAGCAGTTAAAATGCGCAATTTACTGTTTGCCACTAAATGTTTCTGACACAGTTCTGTCAATTATTGACCATATGGAGTCCAGGAAGAGTAGCTTTTATCAACCAGTGGAGATCGAAACAAGCAATAAAAATTAAGTGATAAACTGGTAATAGGTTATCTCTCTGTTGGCATGCTAGTGCCTACTGTTACCATCTCAGTAGTAATTTAAACCTTAAGTGGAATCATATGTGAACTTAAATGCTTTTTGTAGAAAAACAGCGTCAGATCCCCGACCCTAAAAAAGTCATGCCCTTTTATTCAGAAATGTACCCAAATAGTGAAAGAACGTTTCTAGTACTCCATATTGTTTTCATATTTATTAGGATCTCTGCATTGTAAACAAAAGAGCTGTCATTTAAGAAGCAGGTGGGGTTGTTTTGTTGGTGAGAATCTGTCACTGCTGTCATTTACATTCAAAAACCTTTATATATGTGAAACTGATCAAGGAAATCACAATAATTTGAAAGGTGTCCTCTTCCATTTTTGTCCTTGAGCTACAAAAAGAAGCACATGCAGTTGTTGAGTGCTCCAGTTGCTTTTGGTCAACTGTGCATCCGCACTAAAAGGAATAATAGCGTATTGATTAGACAACACAGCACAGTTTAACTCAGCCATTTCCTTACCTGATTGAAGAACCCAGTCTAAATTCAGACTGACTGGAAGTTTCAGACTGTTCTACATCAAGTGTTTTTTTTAATCACTTACTCATTTCCTTTACCCCACAATCTCATCTTCAGTGTTTTAATTACGTGGTGGTGAATGATAGCTAGTTTTAAGGTGTGTGTGTTTGGTGGACTTGTTAAAAGGGGCCTTTTTGCAGCGCGTATGTCGACTCCAGCTGATAATTATTTCAGATTACATTAGAGGAAATTAAACATTTCTTAAAGTACGTGTGAAGGTGACAAAGTTATCAAGTGTAGTCGCAGGAGAGAGTGTGAATGTTGCACTTCCAAAAATGTCATTTTTTTCAACTGTTAATAAGATTATATTCAAGTGTTAAAAATAATTAATGGTGTTGAAGCAGTTAAATAGAACTGCAGTCGTTAATACATGGATCAATTTTACACAGTGGTCAGTGATGAAAGTAATTGACGGTGAAAAGTGTGTGATTTATCAGAGATGTAAAAAAGACGTTCCTTGTCATTTTTTACAAACACGAAGTGTGAAGTGTTTCAAATCGGGGTTGGGCTAATACCAGTGATGGAATCTAGTGTAAAGTTTCTAATGAATTAGTAGTCACACTTATTTTGTTTTGACCTTAATACAGGTCAGTAGTTTTGTATTACATGACCTACATCTCGATTTGCTGGACTTGTGTTTAGCCAGCTTGTGAGTTCAAAATCTCTGTGTGTAGTCAGACATTCTGTCATTTTAACATCTGTCTGTACCACTGATCAGTCCAACCAACAGACTCTTATCAGCTGATAAGAGTGTTTATGCCAGCCTTATCTCTGTCCATTTAAGGGTTATGGAGTAAAAGTAATAAAACCTTTCCACATGAAACTGTTGCAGAGTCTGGGGCTGATGCAGCATACCTTCAGCATAGTTATTATGGTTACGGTATTGAGCAGGGCAGAACACTTTGACCTGCATCTAGGAAGCACATTTTATCTCACACTTTCACACATCTGAATGGTATAATCAGTAATTTCATTTAAATATTGCTACAAAAAAGTCAGTTGTAATGTTTTATTTCCATCTTAATGCTTTGTTCTTTCTTTGAAACACCTTGATAGACTAATTTACTTGTTGGACGTATTTTACAATGACCCATTATTTTAATTGCTTCCACCCAGGTAAAATAGAAGCTACCACCGCCACTATAAAATAGTGGTGATTGTAGGGCGCACCACACAGCAATAGCATTAAATAATTTTATTCAGCAATAACATTTAGCATTTACTGTTACTTCAGTGGTGCTGGCTTGTTTGACAGACATGGATATGGAATGGCAATGAGGTCATGAAGCTGAGTGTAAACAGCAATAATTATGAAAGAGCATGTTTTTAGTCTATCATGTTTTTCTGAAATGAAATTAACATGCGTGCAATACAAATTATTCAACCACTTTTCTTTAGTTTATTTGTTTTGCGCAGCAGCTGTTTAGGGGTTGAGAATATACATATACTGTATATTGTCTTTTTTTGCATGCCTTTCTGTTACCTTGAAAATACTGTTGGTGATTGAAAGGTCTGCTGAGATAATTACAGAGAGAGGTGCAGCAACACACACTTTAAAATGAAAGAATAAATCAGTCTCTCTCTCTTACTCTCCAAAAGGTTGTGCAGCCACAACTACAAATATAGTATTTCCAGTGGCATGTACCACACACTGACCCCATTTCAATGCAACTTTGAATGCACCTTTTTTGAAATCAACAGT
>NW_018127892.1:2231139-2321692 GCF_001952655.1 Monopterus albus | reverse complement strand
CACCATTTGATTTTTCTTTGTTTGAATGCATACATTTTTTGTAAAATGCACTCGCTGCTTTCAAGGTTAATAGTATACACAAATCAATCCTGTGTTTTTCATGCAGACCAACAAGACAGGGGGACAGTCATGCATAATGTTGTTGGCTCCGGCAATGAAGAGCAAAACGCGGCTCCACAGCATTGCTCCTTTGCTTTCCTTCCAATAACATCATTAGCATTTCGACATCATCGGCCTAATTGTTGTTGGTAGCTCTGAGAAATGCTTGCTTTGGAGTGGGAGTTAGGAGGGAGAGGAGGGGGGCTGAGTGTTTCTGCTGTAAGGCCATGCGCTTATCAGCGCAGGGCAGATACTGTTCCTGTGGTCCTGGCTGACAGGTGAGGTGTGTGTGTGTGTCTGTCTGTTATGGTTGTCAGTGAACCCGCGGGACAGGTGCTGAGGGATGAGTTCTTATTTGGAAGCAGGTGCACCTCCTCTCTCCCCCCTTCCTCCTTTCTTGCTTTTTTCCCCTCACTCCCCCAGGAGGCATATGGTGAGAGTGATTGGAGAGACCTAGGGCCCGTCGGGAGTGCTCCTCTCCCCAGTTCATCTGTTCCAGACAAGGCCCCGTGGGACTCTCAGGCTCTCCTGAGGTCCCTGTTGGCTGGGAATCAGGCCGAGGCGGCGGCTTCGCTTTCACGTTGACTGCTTTGTTACAGTGTTGGGCTGTCGCGGTGGCCGCCCCAGTTAGCTACACTGTGCAGCATTCTATACTGCAACAGTGTGCACAGGACACATGCTGAGGTCACGCCCTCTAATTTGTTCGTTCGGAACCTCATTTGTATGTGAGTGTTGCTTTTAATCTGTCAAATTTTCTTATGTCCTTGTTTCATTGCTTGACATGGAAATACCATGTCGCTGCTAACAGAGTTATATTTGTGAAACGGCGTACAATTGTGACATAGTTTGGAGTGCAAGTGTTCTAGGAGAGAGAGTTATGGGGGCATTTTAGGCCTTGTATAATATGTGTACCCTTTTTTATGTGGTCATTTATTATAAGGTGAACTTTATGAATAATGTATGATTAAAAGGCATAATGGATACACTGGGACTCATCAAAATAAAAGCAAAAATCCATTTGCTCTCCTTGTAGTAAATCTGCTAGCTTGTCCTTGGGCTAATTTCCAACTTGGGACTTGGTGGGGGAGTGAGTGCATGTCTTGATAGCGATTTCAAGAGACGGAGGTGTTGGTTGTGCTGCAAAGTGAGAGAGCGAGAGAGAGAGATGAGGGAGGAGGAAGAAAAGTGAAATGAGACACAGATGAGGAACAAAACCAGGAATATCTCTTTCTCTTGATGCCTCCCTCCTTCATCTCACTCTATCCCAGCTCCTCTTTTTCTCCTTCCCTCTTTCCCGTCTCTGTTTTTCACCATCTTATAGCTCTTTCCCCCTGCCTCTGAGCAGCTGCCACTTCTGAGCCTGAAGAAAATGAAGGCAGATGAATCAATTTGGCTTGTGGCCCTAAAGTGCACTTGTCTGCACCACAGCCTGGGCGGGGGGGATAATGAGCCAATAGATTGAGCTAGTGCTGGAGCCCAGCAGTGAGGGCCGAGGTGCCTCCGCCCACCGCAACACTGGGCCCCCTCACATACACACACACACACACACATACATATACACACAATACTGATGCCTACCTGAGTAGCGATAGCAGCCTGTCACTGGGTTAATGGGGGTGAGGGTCCTTTGTGCAGGACACTTTTCAGAAAAAATTACAGGAAGGATGTGTATCCGTCCTCTTTAACCCTCCCTTCCCTGTATTTCCCCTTGTCTCCTCCCAACTCTGTACATGGGAAGGCCAGAGAGGAGATTGGAGCATGTTAGTGTGGATCAGAAGAGAGTCTAGGCAGCCAGAAAGGAAGGAGTGGGTGGGAGGGCAGGGTCTGAGATCCTAGGGTAATGAGGATTGACACTGGGACAAGGCTCAGGCACAACCTCCCTGAGTGCTGTTGACAGGTGACAGCAGGCTAGGGAGAGACGAGGCAGAGTGAGAGAAGCTGGAGCAAAGAGAGGAAAATCGAGGTCAGGACTAACAGCTTCTTTTATTCCAGAAGAAAAAGGGTGGGAGGCCACAGAGCCAACCGATGCCCCCCTAAAACCTCCTGCAAGGTGAAGGAGAAGGGAGGATCAAAGGAGCAGGACAAAAAAGCACCACCTGCCACCGTCTAGCCATCTCCCTGCTAACAGCCTGCAGACTGATCAACACTACGAGGAGAGTTAGGAAGAGTGAAAGGCAACGGAAAGTTAGCCAAGCCTAGCGTGAGCTGATGTGAACCACTACTGTCTCTGTTGATGCCCTTTCTAATGGGGGGGTCTTCACCCAGGGTTAGAGTAGTATAAATGAGCAGACCCAAGTCGGCACTACTCAACTTGGGGGGAAATTAAGATGCTGGAGGGCCTTTTGAAGATAATTAAAGAGCACAGAGCAGCAGCCTCCAGAGAGGGACTGCAGACATGTTCAATACCGAGACTAATGGAGCCAATTTCCAGTACATTATTCATGTAAAACACAGGCTCTTACTTAGCTATGTTTTGCTGTCTCTTCTATCTGTCGTATTAAGTCAAACTGTCCTGTCCCCACACACACAGATTAAGCATTTTGCTTGCTATTTCATCCTGATTAACCTTGCCCCGATACTGCACAAGTCAGACCTCCAGTGTAAACAAACTTAATCTTCACAAAAAATGAAAAGCTATAGCTCCTCATAACGGCTGGGTGGTCAAGACCTGCTCCTTCAGGAGCCCTCAGAGTACACTTCAAAGGCATTACCACCAGTGAAGTGGAAAGGCAGTATGACCTTGAACTAGGTCGCCACCAGGAGCCAGTCACATCTCACTAGAGATCATTAGCCCCACCCTCAACCTCACTAACTTGTCCTTTTTACATTAAAGGGTAGACAAAAAACAAAACACACACACACATACATGAAAGCTGTACAGTTGGGAGCTTAGGGCCAATTAAACACCTCCCCAGACAGGAAATCAGTCCCTGCTTTAATCACAGGCAGTCAGGGTTGCTAATCTTTTGTCAGAGTTGGTGAATTCTTGCCTAGATCAATTGCGCTCCTGTCCTGTTGAACAGCGGCTTGGGGAACAGTCCGTGCATGCTGCATCATTAACCTAGGTGCCTAATTAGATGCTAGATGCTGTGGTCTGATCAATAGCCAAGTTGATTGCTGACTGGGAAGTGTAGCCGCAGACCCCAAAGGACACAGAAACACTATAGGTGCCTTTAGGAATTTGTCAGCAGCACTGATGCTGGGTAAACAAAGTAATCAACTTCTGTGCTTGAAGGGGACGTGACGCCGACTGTACCTCGACACTCTGTCTCTGCCTCCATGCCTGCCTTCAAGTCTGCCTGCCGAGGAGGATTGCTGTCTTTGTGCTTTCCTTGAGAGAAGCAAATCATAAAGGCCACGATCTATTTTGAGATTCAAGGAGTGATTAGGCTGACAGCTAGTGGAGAAAGCGAAGTAGAGGGAGAGGCGGGTAGAGGTGGAAGTCAAACCTGATTAGGCCCACCTGCCAGGTTTCTCTTCCTTCCATCTCTACCTCCTGATTGCTTGGTGGCAGCTCCCTCCTCTTCTCCACCACACTCACCCCAACCCACCCCCATCCTGTCACTGTTGACCTCAGCGCACTGCTAATGCCCCTTGGCCAATCAGCATTCTTGCCCTGGCGGCGGCAGGGTAATTAAAAGGGAATTGTGTCTACTTGGCATGTGCGCTGGTGGGCACAAGGGTAGACAAACACTCTCCCTGCCGCCTTGCCTCCCTCCCTCGCTGTCTCCCAGCCAGGTGGTAGCGTACAGGACCTGTCAGATTAGCTGATGACCCTTTTAATTCAAGCCCAGCCGGGGGCCATAATTGATATTTACCGGGAAAGGTTAATTGTAGCAGTGATCTGCTTAAATTACAGTGGAGATCAGGAGACTGGGGCTGGCCACCTCACGCGCCACCGGGGGAGCTGCTATACGCAAACTGCTAGTCAAATGGATTACACCCCGCGGCCATCGCCACTGTACTCCAAGGTGGGGAAGCAGCACGAGACATTGTGTGATTGGCCAACTCTGCACCAGCACAGAGTCTTCCTTGCTGAGCTCGCCAACCTCCCATCTGGCTGGGAATTTGGATGAATGCCAGCTTTGGGTCTTGATGGCCTGCAATAAAACAAGCCATGCATGGCATTTGGTTTACCATGATGTGGGTGGCTGAGTGCATATACTGGCCTACATATAAACTGACAAAAGCTGATATTTTGTTCTTTTTTTAATTGCCATGGCCAGAAAAACATAAATATTTTTTCAAAAATATTTTGTTAAAAGTTAAAGTAGATATACATTTTATAGTGTTGTATACTCACTGTTGATGCCACATGTTTTTCAGTTTTTCTTTACTGACCTCAAAGTACTATTTTTGGAGGATTTATCTAAAGAATGTGTGAGGTTGTGAGCAATTACAGTAGATGTGTGTTGTAGATAGTATTTGGCACTGGATCCTAACTTTTTACTGATTTTACCTGTTCATCTTTTTAGATTGTATATAGTCCAAAGCTAAACACATAAACACTTTTTTCTTTTTTTTTTTTTGAACCTAATGCTTCCGTTTGTGTGTTGCTGTCATATGTGTTCAACAGCATTATCTTATGCACAGAATTTGGTTGTGAAGAAACATTATCTTACCTAAGTTGGACAATACTGATTGGAGGGGTTACAGTAGAACAGGAGAACTGATAAAAGAAATCTGTCTTTTAAATCAGTCTGATACAACGCAGCACAAGAAAATCCAGCTGAATTTGCAGTGGTGTCCTGAATCCATGCTACTGTAGTATACGCTCACAGTGGGGTTTGTTACATTGTTGTTGATGCAGTCCTGTTGCTGGGTGGCAGGACTAGCACCAGTGGGTTGAGGTTTGGGGTTGCAGGTGCCTTTGCTACAGCCAGCTCTGTTTTGCATTTAAACAAAGTATAAACTGACATTGAGCTTTGACACACTATAGTAGCTTTGTGTTTTCCTCAGGTTATGAAAAGACCACGGCCCATTCAAGTCAGTTGAAGCTGAGGTAGTTATGCTGCATTATTATGCATAGCAGCCTAACTTGTGGCTGTACAGTAGATCCCAGTGAGCGACCTGGATCTGGAGCTTGAAACAGTGCTGTCCTACTGATGGTTTTGTTTTCCAGTATGATTTATTGCACTTTCAGAACCTTTTACTGCAAAACTGTTGGTTGCGTAGCAGTTTTGGCCCTTGGTGACTGTGTCAGATTTAAAGCTCTTGTAATATCCCCAGAAAACACAAACTTGATGATGTGTCTAAGGTCATTTAAGAAATAATGAAATGGATTAATGCCATAGATTCCAATTTATTTCAGTAAGGTATGTAATCAATTGCATTGCATTTGCATAAAGGTTTGTTAATGTTACATCTTTCTGCATTATTGAAGCTTCCTTTGTTACATTTACATTATGAAGCTAGAGTAAGATACAGTATGTTCACTAACATCTGAGTAGATTATTCTCTTCCTATTTACCAATAATAATGTCTTTTTGACAAAAAAAAGATAGCAACTATCATGTTCATTGCTATCCTGAAGCACATACTGAAGTCCAGATAAGGTTATGGCATCCTTTGGAAAAGGTCCACAGTAATGTAAAGTCTGTATTCCATTTGTATTAATCTGGCCAAACAACAGTGGCATGGACTTGTAATATATACCAAATTTAATAATTTTCCTCACCATTTTATAGAAGTATCACCCTGCAGTGATTTGTAGTTTTTAGGATTATACTTCATGGCTCTCTAATGTCTGAAAATTAACTTTAAATCGCTCGCTCTCTGAGTACATTTCTTAACTGTGAACATGGTGGTTTGGTTTATGAAGTAAGTGCATTATTTGAAGATTTCTTTTCTTGTGTCCCCTGCAGATCAAACCTTTGGCTCTACGTCCAGTGAAAGTCAGAGAGGATGAGACGGTGCAGGAGCTCAGCCGACCACACAGGAGCAACTCCAAGGAGCAACTCAGTGAGGTGAGACTTTGGATGAGACCCCTTGCACAGACCTCATTTAGAAGCATTGAGGCTGACTGTCGAGGGCAGCTGGTGCAGTAGCTCTTGCTGTTTTCAGCTCTCACCTCATAAATCCCCTGTGCCTTGGGAGAAGGTCTGGTTGGCTGGCAGCACATAGACAAAAAAAAAAAGATTGGGCCAGTCACAGAACATCACCTAGCTGGCCTGGCATTATTTAAAACACAGCGTGGTTTAATGTAGACATGACCTAACGCGGCCCCGCCAGGTGTGTGCTGACCTCGCCGACTCCAGGATGGAACGAGTTAAAGAAACTGTTCCAATTATTGCTGCACCGACATCCATATGCCAGCCTGTTTAGAGGACGAGTAAGTGGCAAAGGAAAATTGAGGCCAGGCACTGGTTCAGCAAAAGGGATGAAATAATGCAATTTAGATACAGGGGAAGTAATGAGAATTTATGCACAATCCCAAGCTGCTCATTTTAAATAAATGTAGAAATATGCTTTCTAACTAATGCCTGTCAAGCAGGCCTCCCAAATCTAACAAAATTCAATCAGACTGTTTATTTAGCTGACGAAAGCAGGAAGAGAGAGAGAATGAAGAGGAAGGAAAATATGCAGAGATAAAATAACAGAAAGAAAAAGATTTTACTGAGCTTATTAAATGCATTGTTTTAGCTATTCAGTATTCCAACTGAAAATCCAGCCTGGTGAAAAACAGGAAAAATCACCCAGCCTAATTTTTTCCATCCTCATCCTCTCTTTTCATTCTAAGCCTCACCGCTCTGTTTCTTTGGTGCACTGTCCCCTGTCTTCCCCTCACACTATTTCTCTTGAATTTGTGTAAGAGGCTGTCTTGTAATGAAAAAGTCAGGAGGAAGAGGTGGGCTTGTCAGATAAAAGACCGACGTCGGTTGATTGCTCTGACAGGGATATATGACATGCACCGTGAGGGAGGGAACATGGGTTGGGGGGGGCGGGGTAGAAGGGTGGAAGGGGGGGGTATAATCGCCGACTGTGTTAGATGTGGTATGTCTCTCTAATCTGCTGCCAAATGAATGGTGCACAGACACTGATCGTTGTAGCCGCGCCATCCCTTTCTATCCCTTCCTCTCCCTCTGCCCATCTTTACCTCGTTCTCTGTGTGCATGTCTGTCTCTCTGCTGGCTGTTGTGTTTCACCCAGTGAAGACCTGCATGTGACACACACAACAAGAATATTCCCCAACACTATTTGTCCTATACTGCTTCTTTTTCAGCTCCATGAAATCTCTGCCACCACAATTAGAGCACTGCTAATTTTCATAAAACGCGCACCACAACATCAAAGTGGCTCCCCAGCTTTAAGAGCTCTTAACTAATGGTGGCGCGTCAACGAGTAAAATGGATTTCTCTTGTCTTACCGCCAAAGGAAATAGAGACAAATGTGAAATGTGGATGCGCCTGCCCGCCTGCCCGTAAAAACAGTCATGCATCAATTTGGGAGCAGGGGGTGAAAAAATTGCAAGGGATGTGGTTTGTTCATTGCCATGGTTGGGTCTTTATCTGTTTATTTTGACTAGGTAATTGTGCCTGCAGTGCAGCGGGGCCCCGGCACTAAGCCACACAGGGATTAGGGAAATGCGAGGCAGTGGAGGGGGTGGGTTCCACTGCATCTGTGTGCTGTGGAGAAGAGGGTGGCAGTTGTGGTGGTGTCAGGGTCTCTAACACCCTCCTTTATCCACCCACATGCACCCAAAACCACCCACCTAACTGATCTTCCTGCCACAGAGGGCATATGATGTTCACAGTGCTTTTCTCGTCATGCTCCAGCAAGCTCTGATTGGCCCGCCTCTTGGCCTCCCTGCAACAATATTCTGGGTTGGGAGAAGATGGACTGGACCCTCCCCACTTGTCGCCATGTTATTCTTTTTTCCTCCTTCTTTGTAAAGAGAGTGGAGGAGGGGGCATGGAAATGGGGAGAGGATTAGGGGGTGGATTTAGCAACATTTCTCTTCTCTGGGGCTGTTTAGTTAACCCTTAAATGCTGCCAGCATCCGCCCCATCCCTCTCACCAGCAACCACCATAACCACCACACATACACACACACATGCACACTCGTCCTCCTCCCTCCCTCGCACTCCCTCTCTGGGGCGGGTTCTTAAATCCTTTTGAAGTCCTAAGCGCTGCAGAAATCCATTGAGAGCCATGTATAATGGCTTTTAAGAGAGAGTGTTTAGCTGTATGCCGACCCTATGGCTTATGAACCGCTGGCGTTTTAATGGATCCCCCCTTTCCCTCCCCTCTTTTCCTCCCTTCACCAGCACTAAATCCAATGGATTGTCCCTCATTATCATTTAAATAAGCCTCTCTTTCTGCTCAGAATGCTCCAAGTTGAATGAACTCTACATAGTAGGGCTAATTCCAAATGGCCTTGTCCTCCCACCACCTATGCACATAGACACTCACACGCAAACACATGCATATGCACACACATTTAAGTGCACTCACAACATGCACACACAGACAACAGGCCACATTCTCACTGGAACACATGTTTGACCCTTTTGTGTCCACAGATTTTGCCTTCTGTGCAGTTCTTCCTCCCCACTTCTCTGGCCTCCCCTCTGGTCGAGGTAGTGAAGGGAGCAGAGGGGCTGAGCAGAGTGAGAATAGCCTTTTGATTCCTGCAGAGCCTGCTTTCCGGTTCACGGCGGGACTCTTGCCTAATCGTCACCACAGGAGTCGTCCTGCGAATCAGAGGAGCACACAGGCGTTGATGAGGGCTGAGGCCTAGAGCAGCTGTGGGAGAATGGATGAGGGACACTGGGAGGGTGCAAAACAAGGGAGGCAGTGGTGGCGAAGGTGTGGGGGAGGTCGTTTGGATTGAAGGTGGACCCTATGGATGAAATTGGTCTAGCAGAAAAGTCCCCTCCAGAGACTGAGGGAGGGCTGAGAAATTGCCAATCTAGACAGAGGAATAAAAGCAGTAGAAAGTGGAAGTGGAGGGAGGGATCTGGAGATTGGTATTCATGCTGGGCGCTGACAGGCAGAGCCAGAGAACAGAACAAAACCCAGCTTTTTCTGTCTCCATCCTGCTCTTGTTCAGCATTTAGAGAACTGCATTAGAAAACACAGGAGGACTTTGATCATCCAAAGCACCTCCTTAAAAGCACGAAGAAACATTTTTCCTGAGTACCAAATGGGCTGATTTAACATAATGAAGAATGTTTGGTTTGATTCCAAATGTGCGAGACACCAATTAAAAAAGATCCCCCAGAATAATGGCAGTATTAATTAACAGTATTTAATGAAGGACAGTTTAAGTCTAGATAGACAAAATTAGATGATTACAGTTTAGAAGGGCTGTCTTTTTGTATCTGGTGAATCTGAAGTATTTTAGATCGGATGTCTTCTTTTTATGGTATGCACTATATTTGCAGATTATACATTAAATGTTGAAGCATCTGGCTTGTTATTGAAAAACACCAATTAACAATTCTCTTGTGCACTACTTCATTTTCAGTACAAAGCAGATTTTTTTTAAATTATCAGATGAAGTAAGCAGAGAAGCCAACATCTTTGATTAGCAGTCTGTTGTCAGTCACTCATCAGTTTCTGTATCAAGGTGTGATTGTGCAAGGGATGGATTCGCTCCTATCTGTGGCATTCTTGACGACACATAAGCAAGGGAATTCTTTCCATCTTCTGGTAGCTTATATGAAAATATGGGAGATGGCCCTTATTAAGTGACAGAGGGGGAACTGTATTGTATGTTCATTTAAGTTCGTCAGGTCACAGGATATTTTAACATCTGCTGTACCTCTGAGCTTGGGAGGACTGGTTTCAGATATAGTGCTCCCCACAGATGGAATGAGCTGCAGAAAGATTTGAATGGAAACTTCTCATTTTACTTAAAGCATTGGCAATTTCACTTAGAATTCTTTATTTAATGTAAAACATTTCTAATTTGTGTGTGAAATGTTTTATATTTTCTTATATTATAAATGTTTAGACTATTCAAGCACACTGGCCTTTCTTTTAAAAAAGTGACAATCTCAGTGTGACTGTTTAAATTAAATTAATTAAAATTGAAAAAAAAAAACCCTGTATCATAAAAACAACTGACAAACAGCAAAAAAAGTCTAAAAAAAGTCAGCTGACTATAGCCCCCTTTTACACCATCTATTAAGTACGGGAGTTTTCCACCTTGCTGCAACAAGAGATAGTATTTTAGCCGGGACGAGTTCGCCCCGCCTCCTGTATGAATGGAAAGAGGCGGAATGGGGGATTGGAGGTCTGCATAAGAGACAGAGACAGAGACAGACAGAGAGAGAGAACTAGAGAGTGAATGAGGAGAGAGAGCAGCATCAGCTAGAACAAAGTCAATCTGAGAATTAAAACCTTATTTTATGAATGTTTCACAGTGGTTATGATCTAAAGCACAAATAAACACAGCCACACCTCTGCACTACTCTGTCTGTTCTGCTGTGCACCTTGTGTGTCTAGCTCTGCCTCAGACACACAGACCTGAAATTGGATGCACTTAGCAGTCTACTTTAATTCCCGATTTCCATTTACAAATGTATCAAACAAAATCAGGGATCGCGGCAGCTGTGTAACGTGAACACAGGAGCGACAGTTTGCTAGCTTTTTTTAAGTTCAGTGTAAAACAGCTTAAATCCAAAAAGCCGCCTTGAAGAAGGATCAAAAGACCTGCAGTCTTTGCATAGGGGCTAAATATTAGAAAACATTAAGCATACAGCTGCCTCATAAAATATCCTAGGTATATCGGAGTCTGAGACATTTTGAAGTAATGCATGTACAATTCACGCTAAGCCTCAAATGAATTTACACAGCATTAGAATGACTATTGAGCACTATAATTTTACCAAGTAATTAAGGTTTTCCACTGTGACAACTCCCATCTAGTCTCTCAGTAGGACACGAGTGACTGTTTTTAGAGCCGCTCAGCTACCCTCGGTGGTGGAGGCCAGATTGTATGGGAGTGATGTGTGTGGGTGGGGGTTACATGGCAGGGCGGGTAAAAGGTTAACGTGAATATTGATATTAAAGCAGCGCCGCTTCATCATGTCTGTGTCAGCGAGTGAAACGCTCCTTAAAGGTCATCCCTGTTCTCCTCTCTCTCCCTACAGAGTTCCACTCACTCGCTGTCAGGCCGCGGCTACTCGGTAAGTGACATTTTCATGCTTCATAGCTTTACGGCAGAATTACAATCTCCAACGACCTGCTTTATGGCCACAGCGCTCGACATTTTAATTATGTTAAATAGAGTAATGGAGAAATCATGATATTAGGAACATTAATTCTGGCTGACTGAATGATTAAATTGTGCGAAGGTGTCCTGCACTACCTTGGCGGAAAGAGTCTTGTTTTATTGGCATCGATCAACGCCTTTCACCAGTGCTGCAATTTGGCTGTCAGAGTTTTATGTCTTCCTCCAGTGAGTGTGGAGGATCTTTTTTGCTCACACATCTGACAGTATGTCTAAAAGCCTCTTAAAGGCCCCTGCATCTGTGCAATAAAAATAATTTCTCACCACCAGAGAAATGCATGTACATTTACACCTCCACGAACACCCACAGCAGTTACATGTCTTATGATTTGTTGGAACTGTGCATTAATAGGAGTCAGTGAGATGGTTTTTATCACAAAACATGTAGTGTGCTGTTAAAGGTAAATGTCCTCGAGAGGAACATTTGGTGATGCCTTGGAAAACATCAGCCAGATCTTTCAAAGATTCACTAGCTCACAAATTGTCAGCTCAGGACTATTTTTATCCTGTGAAAGCATCTGTTGCCTTGCCCCAGTGCGTTTTTGAACCGTAAATTTGTGCTCTTCCCCACCCATTGTTTCCGTGATGAGTCTAGTCTCTGGGTAATAGTGACAGCGGTCGTCCTTTATGTCCTTTGCTTAAAGGGGAGCTCATATGAGGAACATTCTTTAAAGTGTGCTACTTTTAGCTGATGAGTGGCATATGGCAGTTCTTATTGCAGCTTGGAAGCAATCATCCAGACAAACAAAACAACTATAAATGCTTTGTCATCGTTAATCTGCCTCAAAGGACTGCAGTTAAAGCACTGAACAAAGCTTAACTTCAAAAGACATCGATCTCTGTGCTGTCTTTTTTTTAAATTTTGTTTTAATGGAACATGTCACATTCCTATTCCCCAGCGGGCGCATACTCACAGATGGATGAAAACAAACAAGACCTTCCAAAGAAGCTTGTGGAGCCCTTTGGCTTGAGCTGTCAGTTTGAGTCGGCAGGGAACAAGGCCTTCTCTTTATCCGAAGGGAGGAAAGAGGGAGTCCGAGAGAAGGAGGGCAGAGATGTAGTTGGAGGGGGCTCGGTGGTGGTGTGGGGGCAGGGGCATTGTGCAAGCAAAGTAAGTCCAGTAACTAGGCCAGGAACTTCCACATTGTGCGGCCCCCTCTCTGGCTGTCTGACGTAGCTATCTGCAGCGTGTGTAACCTCTGGGCACCTCCTGGGTGCTGAGCTCTGACTCGCAATCTGCTCTGCTGCCTGGCCTGCTTGATTTCTGAGGTGTCTTTATCTGAAAGTGCTTCAGGCTTTACAGTATGATGGTTTTGAAGGGGTGGAGTGGGGTTGGGGGAGCTCCAGAGAACTGTGAGGCTGAGCGGGTATGGGAAGAAGAGTGGGATGATGCAAAGGCTGCAGGAAGAGGATGAGAGAGGTTATGTATGTGGGTGGTGGGCTGGTTATAGGGCAGGGAGGGGGTGCAGAAGGGTTAGTCAAACCCGCACAGAGGTGCAGTCAGCGCCACTGGAGACCAGTAGTATGGATGGGGCTATCTGCTGGTTGGCCCCCAGCGCTGATCGCCATCTACTACTCTAGCTCTTCACAAACATTCAAAAAAATGGAGCTGGTGGATGGGGTTTGGTTATCAGTCACAAGCCGCTAAGAGGGAGAAAAGGCAATCTCTCCTGACAGTTTGTTTTCTCCTTCCATGAGAGATAATGCCTCTTCTTCTTTATGTCTCCATTCTTATGTTGCCTGCCAGGCTTGACTGAACTCATTTGCATGGTTTACACAAGAATGTAAAGGAAGGTGGTGGATTTTAGTGCTACGTTTATATGAAGAGAAGGTGGAGTCACAATTACAGTTTTTTGGACACATACAGTGTGAAATGCTTTGGCTGTTATGAATCTAACTACCTGCTGTTTTAAATCATCAAGCAGCGTTTATGCACATGAAAATATTACAGTAAGTCAGCATCACTGTTTGACTTTGTTTCATCTCACTTTTCTCACTTGTTTGTTAAGATAAACAGAAAATGGAAACGATAACAGTTGAATAAGACGTCATCACTTAGTGTCATTTGAGGAGTTGCCGACTGAACGCTTCTGCAATTGAATCCATACTTTCAAGTATCAACAGTGCATCTAATTTGTGTCCAGTGGATTACAAATGCTACAATGTTAGTGATATGAGTTTCTGCAGGCTGGTGCAAATTTTTGCTAAAGCCTGCTCAAGCCTGATCATTTTTGCTGACATACAGTACTATCACAGATTTTAGTGGCAAATGACTGTAGTAAAACGCATGGATTATTATTTTTTATTTTTTTTGATAGTGACGGGCATTTGCAAGGCATGTGGAAAAATATGGGCTTTTTTATTTATTTATTTTATTTTTTGTTGGACTGAACACAGACAACAGAAGAATAAAGCGTAGCATTCTCTATATGCAACACATAATAGCAAGTTAATTAAACTATCAGCAATAAATTAATTCAACACACAGCTGGTATAATATTGGTCAATTTCACAGTAAATACATGATGAACCCTGTCACAACAGAGGTGACTTGCTAATATAAATAAAATGTAATAACATACACAAAACACAAATATAAAATATGAGCTAAAAATAAAATATTTTTTGAAATGTTATGATTTATAAGCCAATGCCAGTATCCATCCTTTGTCACTACAACCTGATTTCACTTCAACTACATTAAGTTAGGTGTTTGTCTTCACATAGTGTGTTTATCCACTTGACATTGCTAGCTGGGAAGTCACGTCCAGCCACCCACCCCCACACCAGCCCTTCATCCCTGGTTCAGGGGTGCAGGCTAATCTCTGACCATTGAGGCCAGCAGCGATATGCAGCAGCAGGATGGACACTCGCTATCTTGCTCTCTGTGGAAGACTGGATATGGAATTGTTTATCAGGTTGACTCTCTTCTGTCTGCTTTGTGCAGGCTTCATTATAGCCTCAGCTATGTTTGGGAGACAATATCTTGTGCCTTGTTTCCTGCCCTGCTACCTGCTTGTTGTTCCAGCAGAGATGGGCCCGGGCTCAGGCGATTTATCATCCTCTCAGGAGCTCCTTGATAAAGAACCCAACATCCCCCTCTGTGCCTGTGAGATATGAGCTGCAAGAGACGAGAAAAATGTCAAAAAATTCTCACTGCAACTATCTGCCCATCCTGACGCTACCCCTGGGCTGGATATGCTATATGCAGGAGGAGATGTTTTAACTAAGCAAGGCACACACCTCCCTCTTCGTTCAGATGAAACGATTGAGCTTCAGTCTCCCACCACCCATCTTTTGAAACCACCTAAGGCCAAACTATGTTTCCATGCATGATAAAGCTTTGTCTGTGACAATATAATCTGACTAGTCTGTTTTGGGAGGGTTTATCTCCACAATGTCAGGGAGTAAAACCTTAGCCGGTGTGTTTGGGTTGAGCAAGAGCGCTCGGAGCTCTCAGACACACGCGTTCTTCATTTCCCCTGCTCGGGTTGTCATAATCATATTTAACGCTAAATGAGTCTACACTTTAAACAAAACAGTCTTAGAGTCATTTGTGCATTCTTAAACAGCCTTATTTTAATTGATTTGGCATTCACGACCTCCACATTGTGGCAAATACACTTGCCTGCCTGAGTGACGAGTGGCTTTTACGAGATCTTTATCGAATGCAAGGATTATGTCACTTAATTATAGTAGAAGCCATTAAAAGCTTCACGCTTTATTCAGCAAAATGACACAGATTCACTGGATTAAATGCTAAACACAGTGATTGAAAGAAATTGAATGTAAATTATATTTTATACTCGGAGTAATTTTTGCAGCAAATTTTTTTCACTACACCACTGATGGCGCACAGAGCTTAAGGAGAAAACCAGGGCTTCTTCCCGTACAGCATATGAAATCTCTTAACTGCCTCTTCGTGAGCATGTGAGTCTTTTGCTCTTGCTGTATATCACTCTGCCTCCCTCTGTCTCTCGCACTCTGCTTACTTTTCAGTGGGGTGTGCAAGAGTTTCTATACCACTGGCTCTGCACATGGTGAAAATTAGTGAAGGAAGCCCAGCACCCAGCAGGAGTAGGCTGGGGCCCTGACATTGTCCTGGTCTTGGGGTGGGGCACTGCCTGTCAGGGGCCTCTTCATGAGAGCTGTCCGCTTTGAAAAACCTATTTGTTTATCCCCGTGTGCGGCCTGGCTTCAGATCCTGGGCCCTGCTGTTCTCTGCGCACCAGGGACCTGAGCTGTTGCCGCTAGCAACAGATAAAAATTGCTGTTAACCACAGCAGGGCCCACAACACATCAATCAACGAGTCTGCAGATAAAGGCTGCAGGCTTCTGGGGCCCCAGCTGAATGACACGGCTGAAAATCCTTTTCCAGTGGCTGAGCACACACAGCTCTGGTGGTAGAGGCCTGCTATCATTCAGAGTCGAGGAGGGAAACTTCATTTTCAGCAGTGCAGCTCAGGTTTTGTTCTAATGGAGACGCATTAGAACGGCACCAGCACAAAGGGAACTCTGGGAGAGGTCATTTGAATAAAAGGGCGACACTGTGAGTTAGTGTTGACCAGCTCTCAGAAGAACCAGCCTTAGCATAGTTCAGCTGTTCTAAATGAACTCTTAATTGCTTTTGCCACTTGGCTTTGCTCTTAAGGCGGTTTAAAAGCTGGAACATTCAGTTTCAATGCCTTCCACATACCCTGTTCATTAGAACTGAATTGAGATCAGTGATTGGAAATGGCTAGAAGCTGTACCCCAAAGGCCCGAGTTGGCATTAGTACAAAGTACGTTTTCACCAGAGGTGACTCTAACCTTTTTCAGTGCAATTCCACTACCCTTAGAGCACACGTGTCATGATGACTTAGCTTCCTGATAATAAAATAAAAACGGATCTTTTCCTATATTAAATCCAGTTAATGTATTCCAAGATGAAGTTGTCACCCATGCTGGAGTTAGTCCAAATGAAACAAAGGCTCTCATGGGTAAAAGCATTAGTTTTATCCCCCTAAGCCCTGCCTTGCTTATCATCACTCTTAGTTTGTCCTGGATGCACTGTCCCCTAACTCACATTTGGCTCACTTTAAACAAATAGCCCTATAATGTAACAATCAAACAACGCTAGGAGGATTTGTTTACCGCACGCTTTCTCCCCATTAAGTTTCACGGACACTGTAGACAAAATAAAGTGGCAATTCCACTTTATCATATGTTACATATACCACAATCAAGCAGCAATTACATGCTCCTTCCATTTGTAAGAGCTCCCAGTGCCGACGTGGATGTTTTAATGAGGGCTGTAATGAACGCTCAGGGTGTTTGGCAAGTCTCCGAGATGTTGCTGGGGCTTTTATGGCTCCCCATTATAACGTACAATTTGCATCAGCAAATTACAATGCTCCATATCATTATCCTGCACCAAGGCCTGATCATAAATTAGAGCTCCAATTACAAACATCTATCTGGGAAAAGGGAATGAATACGATGGCAGCCCACCAGAAGCAGGCAGGAGGGAGAGAACGCCTCCTGTGGATTGTGGGATGAGACTTCAGTAGAGGTGTGATATTCTCATAAACTGCCCTTATGGGGAATTCATGCTTCCAAAAGAAATAGACCATTTTGGGGGGAAAGACTGTCTGCTGGTTCTGTTTTGGCAGTTCCATATGTCATATTTCACAGCGCTCTGCACGTTGAACTTTTTGGTATTTTAATCGTCTTCCTTCTGCTAAACACAACACCCACTGATTTCTGTGGCTGAGTGTTATTCAAAGCTATGTAAGCCTGTCCATTCAGCTGTGCAGAGGAAGTGTCTTGTCTATTGTGCCTCAATTCAGACCCAGCTATGTCTCTGTCTCTACCAATCTCCCTGTGTTTGACTCTCTCTCCTTCTCTCATTCAACTTGATTATACACTGGAGGGGAACATAATAAATCATAGAGATTTATCATGCTGCACCTTATTAATTCAGCACCACAAGTGTAATATTAGTCTGTGTCATTTAAAGAAGCAGGCATTGCAGCATTGCCAGTGTCCCCCAAGGACTCGAGAGGAAGCCATTTTAGTTTGGGCAGAACCTAATTTTAAAAAAGAGCATATTTTGTGAGACTTTTCATTTCCCAGTGTGTTGGTTGTTCTTCGCTCTTTCTTTTTCCTAATGTACGTCATTCTCTGTAGCTGATATGGAGATCCATTGCCTGCCTCTCTCCTGAGCTCTAACAGTTGTAGGGGAAACAAACAGCAGTGTACCTGTGATGGCTTTGTTGCCTGTAATCCGTGACCTGTGGCCAAATCTCGCACAGAGAGGTAGAACAAAAGGCGTACACCAACAGATCGCTGCAGGCTCCAAGCAAAAACCACCTCTACTGATGAGACAAAAGGCCTGCGGGTCTCCCGCAAACCCACAAGAGCTCCCCGACGCTGCACAAACAAAGCCTGAAATTAAGAAGAGCCAGAGGCAGGCCCATTTCTACAGCAGAGCTAAAGTGTTCCTTTTTTCATGGCCTCGGTGGATTTCCAGTTTGGGATTGTAATGGAGCAGAGAAATGACACTGCCATTTTCAGTCACACATTTTGAGAAAGCAGGCTTCTCATCCTTTTTTCTTCTTTTCTTTTCCAGCTCTCTCAACATTGACACCTCCCACTACACTTTCTGGGCTAATTTTAAAAGCACTAAAAACTCCTTATGTAGCCTTTAGAGGGTGTCAGATGATGTTTAATTCATATTTTGTTTTGCATTATAACCTTGCATATCTGTAGGATCAAATGCATCCATCTTTGCTTTTTGGCTGCAAAGCCAGAGCACAGAGGGTAACTGTGAGCCCTTGTTTTTGTTTGAGAGGTCATGAGATGAACAGACTTTATTCCATATTCACAAACAGCCCCTAGCAATTATTCCTGCTCTCTTTAATGTTTCTATAAATCTAATAGGGTTAAATCCCTCACCCACTTCTCTAGCTCTACCCTCATGAGTACCTTTTCCAAAACCTGTATAAAAAAGTTATACTAAGTAGGTCATGTTCTGCCACTCGTCTTCTAATCACTCAACGAAAAAGAACACGATTTCCCTCCATCAGAGCTCCTGAGCCTTGCTCCTGGGATTTCTGTGAGCAACACACTCATTTGATTTTCTGGCATGTATTTTCTCCTTTTCCTTTCCCCCGTCTTCACCCCTATTTTTACTTTCCTTACCTTGACAGTACACAAGCAGCATCTACCCTGCCTCCATCTTCACCACACACACACATACTGTATATAGCACAACTCCTCTCACACCATGTCTCTCTGTCTCTCTCAATGGACAGGGTGTCTGACAGTAACAGCAGGTAAGGTACAAGATTACAGGAGATGTGGGGCAATTATACCTCCAGCTGATGCTGGTGTGTTTATGAGGAGAGTAACTGTTAATGACAGTGTTGTGGTTTGTCTAGAGGTTGGAGTACTGCTTAGGGAAATCTGTTGTTTTTGTCAGCCTAGCTTCCTGCTATGGTGCTGTGGATGAGTCTTTTCCGTCCGCCTATCTGATTTTTGTTCTTTCTCTTTCTCTCTCCCACGCCTTGCTGACACTGAGAACCTTCACTTTGGGCTGCCGTTCCTCTCTGTTGCCCTGCTTATGCTGTGGTTTTAACTTGGCTGGCAAACACACGCATGAAGCAGGTAGAGATTTCCTGTAATGTGCCCAAATAGCATTTCAGCGCTGACTGAATAGCAAAGTAAAAGTGGCTTCTTGAGGTCATAGAGCTTGGCTTGGTAAAGCATATGGGTAAACACATGTACACACACATTCTCTGACACACACACACAGGCCAGTGTTTGCAACTGCACTCTCACAAGAGTTTTGGCTGCCTTGTCACTTCCCCTCTACATGCTTTCACACACACCAGACAATCACAGCGATTGAAGAGGAGTTTATGTTTAGATAAAGGAGCTTAATCATAATTGCATGGGGTTTCCAGTGTCTACCCGTGTCATTCTGCCAGTTGTTGTTCCCCTTTGCAGAGCCTGGCCCACAGCAGGTCCCAGGGAGACAGAGTGCAAATGCTGTATATCACAACATATTTTGACAATACCACAAAATTGTTATGCCACAGCAAATTCAGTTTATTGTAAAGTGAAAATGAAATAATAGCATATTAGTTTGTAAATCAAATGCATTTAAAGGTACTCTGCATAATTATTTTCAGCTGCTGGAAGTTGTAGTGAGATTCACGACAAACTCACGCCATAAGCCACGCCTTACCACTCTTTGCCCCTCCCTTCCTTTTTCCTACAGCTACAATATGAACTACAGATGCCTGGTTGTGACAAACTGTACAAAAGGCAGCCTCCAGTCTGAAGCTAGCATTAGCTGATTAATGAGTAAATTTCTTAATTCAGGAGAACACTCTGGTTACTGCTAATGTCACACAAAGCAGTAACGTTACACAAAGCTAGTCCAAAATTCAAATCATATTAATTCAGTACAAAGATAAAAATATGACCATGATCAGTGACCAAAACAAACACATTAGCTGTAGATGCTAGCACATCCAGAAGGAAGAACATCGCATTTGAATCAAAATTGAGTCCTTTGGCTACTTTTAATGCTCTCCATCTTAAAAAGCCAAACTGACTTTCTTTATTCTACTTTCTCTGTGCAAAAGAAAGCAGCCTCTTCGGTCTGCTGAAAGGTCTTCCGTGGCTGAGTGAAGTGACTACTTGCGATTCGAAAAACCCTTCTTACTGGGAGTCTACACTGAAAGCAAGATGTGGGTAGCACGTCAGCATTACTGAAGCATGACTCCATCCAATTCACACTGAAACCAAGCCGTAAGCAGCATATTCAGTGTCTTTGTCGTCAGAGCAGCTATCTGTCAGCAGGACAGTGACTGGACAGAGCATTCACCAGACTGACTTGACAGCAGAAATCTATGTAGGCTCATCAGGAAGAAATCAGCAGCATTTTTTATGTGTGGATTTATTGATTTTATTGATTTTCCCCAGCTCACTACTGAGGGCAAGTGAAAGTGAAGCCAAAAAGCCCAGAGTTGCATCATGGACCTGATAAAAAGTTTGCATCACAAAGGAAAAAAAATGAGTCAAAGCGGTCCAAGGCGTGATGTGTGTCTTACGCACGTGTCAGAGTCAGTGTGAACGTCTACCTACAGTGTGAAATACCCATTAAACATGTATCTTAACCTGTCTTAAAATGTGCTCAGTGTGATTTAGGGGTCATAACCTTTGCTAGGTTTAAACTCATTTACAGACCATATTTTGACAACACAGGGTAGAGAAGGTGGAATAACAACAAAAGAGCTGTAGGCAGTACAGTGTCTGGGAGGGTGTGTAGTATAGCTGAGAGCCACCACATCATGTCCTTGATTTATTAGACAATATGTAAAATCTTAGTTATACTTATAAGTTAAAAAACCCTCTAAAGTAGTACTAAGTACTTTGCAACTGTATGTATGTAAAATTTTTTACTCCAGTATACTTTTAAATGTGCTTTGCAGACCTACCTGACAGTTGTTATTTGCTGTGTTTGACCATATGTAAATCCTTATGCACTTCTGTCTGTGCCAGATGGTGCTAAGACACGGTTTGCCTTGTGTTTCCTCTGAGGCTCCACCAGTCAGGTTGACACTGTCTGTTCTATATCCTCTGTCACATGTTTCACCTACACAGGACCTGAGGTTGGACCATATCTGTGATGATAATTTTATACTGACTCTACCATTGCAGAAGTCTTACAGAAACTGTGTATGAAGGTTTTACTGAGAAATACTTAAATTAATACTTAAATCTGTATTTTCAGTCACACACCCATATGTAGCTATTTTATTTTATGTGTGCCACACTTACTGCTGGTGAGGCAGTTTACCATACAAACCATCCATTGAATCCGCTACAGGCCCAGCTGGAGCTATGTTGTTGATGTGTTGGCTTAGCTATGACCCTTTCACTGACTGGTGGTTGTCAAGCTTTTTGGCATTCTTCAAAATTAATGTTGTGTTTTTTTTTTTCTTTTTTTTCTTTTTTTTTTACTGTTTCAATGGAGCACTGAAAGTTGCTTTAAATGTCAGGAAATGTAAATGAATGCCAGACTCACCCCCCAGTCTTCTGCCCACAACCATCCACACTCCAAACCCCATCCACTGTGCCCTCAACGTGTGGTCGGCCTTGGCCCCGATCACACTGGGGCACATGGGAGATTAACTGGGCTGGCTTACTCACTCAGCAGGTTCCTCGACTCCCCTCCACTCATCTCGGCCCAATCTGCCAGCTAGCCTCCTGCTCCGCCGAGCCATGGCAGCAGGGCACTGCAAGCCTGGCCCGCCTTCATTACGCCTGCCAGATGGGCTGAGAATTAGATTCGAACTCCCACCATGGAGGGAGGGAGTGGAGAGAGATTGAAGAGGGAGGAAGGGAGAAGTAGCTAAGGAATAGGGAGGGGGAAGAAAGTTGTGGGGGGAAGAAAGTAATGGTTTTTGTTTTCATTTATGTTGCAAGTTATTACATTTTAATGTAACACCCCTGGGACCTGGCAGCATTAAATGCCTGTTCTTGAATAATCGACATTAACTGCAAGCAAATGCTAGGGAGAAATGAAATTAGCGAGCACAGCAATTTGGCACAGTGATTATCGGCTCCTTGGAGGCACTTCCTGATGATTTAAGAATGCTAACATTTAAGCAAGTCAGATCTCATTACTCTTCAAGGTTAAATCGAGCTGTGTCGGAGGGGAGGCAGATGCTTGATTGGAAATAGTGCTTCCTTGTCTCTCAGTGTCTCTCTTCATCTTTCTTTGTTCATTCCGATGTCTCTCACTTTTGCAACAGCTCACTGCAAGCGGAAAAGACTCAGGGCTGAAATCTGTCAGACCCTACTGACACCTTTTGCCAGCTCTTAATTAGATCAGCAATTTTCAGTTTCCAAGGTATAATTTGTCCTTTGCCAAGGATCATCACTTGTGCTATGAGCACTGCTCTGGTAACTGCCTCAGCCTCATTCTGAATATCTGTGTACCACATGTTCCCTTCCTCACAGATGTATGGCTGGGCCTTTGGATGAGCAACAGAAAATAGGGCCTGTTTTAAATCCCCACCAAAGGGAAAGTGTTTATTACTTTTCAGACTGCGCCACAAATGTTCTTTTATACTGCATTTTTCACTGCTATTCTCACTTGTTCTGTGGAGGCAGAAGTGATTTTCAGAGCAATTTCAGTCCTGGTGTCTCCTGGTCCAGTGTTTACCTCAGCCAGCAATACACATCTGTTCTCCACACAAACGTGATCCAATTAGGTGACACCAGACGATGGCTTACTCCTCCATAAGCCCAGCACAGCGCCAGGGGTCCTGAACAATACGGAAGTGTTTTTTCTTCCATTACAGGGCGTCAGATCCTTTTAAAGGTGTTTACCCACTGTCGATGTGTCAGCCTCTGTTACCAAAAGGGGGCTCAGCTGGGGAAGTGATAGGCGATGAGGATAATGATGCGAGTGGGAGCAGTGTGGCAGATGCAGATGCACTTTACCGTGCTGTGTGTGATAAATCCTTCCCTCCACTGTACTGCGCCCCACAAAGCTGGGGGGACAGATGGGTTGGACTTTTGTCTCCACTTTTTAAATGTTGGAGAAATTGAAGCATTTTTCACTGCGGTGATGAGATTTATTTAAAGCAGTGCAGGAGCAACAAAGCTACTTTGGGGAATATGTCTATTAGTTTTTCCAAGCTGTTGTTTTCTCATGTGATGGTGATGGGGGGGGGATCATTGCAAGTCAAATGTAATCATCCCGCCATTGGGTTATGCTCCGTCTCGAATAATAATAATATTAGGTTGGTCCCTGGCATTGCCTACATCAGGCTTGTAATTTGAATTTCTGAGACACAAGTAAGATGTTAATCACAACCAGTCAAGTTACTGATGTTATCATTGTTGTTTTTTTCCTTGTTTATAACAGCTTTATCTTTTGGCACATCTTGAAATTTGGCAGCCTGAATTCATTATCTGCAGTGTTTCGTGTTGTCAACAAACATGGTGCCTGTAATGTGGGATTCTGCTTCCACCTACTTACATGCTGTGTGCACCGCACCACATCTGATGTCTCTACATCACATTTCGTCTTTGTTGTGGCCAAAAGGATCTCTGGATTGTAGCAGGGTTGCCCCAGGAATGAGGAAAAAGGCCTCTGAATTGTAACCAGGCATTTCCACATGAAACATTCATGCTTAAGTATGATTAGCAGAGCTTAAGGTGGGTTTGTTTTGCCTCTTAGAAGGCCCCATGACAATTTGGAAATGGATTGAGAGCAGCTTTTGCAGGCACAGCCTCCTTAATCCTGTGCCAAGAATTCTCACCCACCTTTGCTGAATTATTTACATTAAAGTTCTCATGTCAGCTTGGGAGCCAAGGGCCTAGAGGTACTATGTGTTAAACACCATAAACCTCAAAGCATCGCAAGTAAAAAAAAATATTAAGTTATGTTTTAATGAAACATGTTTTGCAAAGAGAGATTTATTAGTGCCACTTGAGGAGCTCTTCTATTGGCATTAACTGCCAAAAAAAACATTGCATAAAGTTCAGATGTGTGCCTGGAAGCAGTAGCTTGTACATTTTCTGTTTCCAAGACTGCTCAGATCAAATAGTGATCTCTTTCTCCCAGCCAGTGGTGTGAATATATCTCCTCCATTCAAGCAGTTCTACTATCATGTATTCCATTTCTATATCCTCTCCCGATCATGTATATGAGATGAAGCCCTCCCATGTGCTAGATGATGTGATCCCCAGATAGATTCATTCATACATAATGATAAAAGATGGGTTTGGACAGGGCTACTTATCTGACAGTCATTGAAGTGCCACTGTGATGGATGAAGAGGAGGACCTCCACCGCTTTCCACTCCTACCCCATAACCACAGCTCCCACTTCTGATCCCACCATATTTATTTTCTCTGGCCCAGCTCAAGGTCTTGCCTCACTTTAAAAAGAGAAACATCAAATTGAATTAAAACTGCTTGCTCACCCAAAACAGAGACCCGTGTGCCTTAAAAATCACACATCTGTTCCCACAATTCATTGTTGCAAAGCCAATCCCTATCTCTCTCTCTGGGCGCGTGGTGATGTGAATTATTCATGCCAGCGGGGCCACGGCGTGCTTCATCATGTTAAAGTGCCCATGACATTACTGATGGAACCACCAATACCCCCGCACTGCTAGCTATGCTAATGCATTTGGAAGGAGGAAAGAAAAGAGAGGCAGCACCTCTAGGGATCAGAAGGACAGAACAGAGCACCTATTAGAAATTAGTACTTCAAAATCTAATTTGTAGTTGAATGGCAAATGATTTCTTATCTTTACAAAAAAATTGCAATGGATTAGGAAACCAAACATCGTTACTATAAATAATCAGTCAACCTTCACAATCAAAAGTTGCAGGATACATGGTGGCTCCCTTGGGACTAAGACACCAGCCATAACCTACAGTGTTCTCAGTTTGAGCCTGGAGAGAGTCTCTCTCTCTCTCTCTCTCCTTCTTCCCCTGCTATCTCTTTGCTGTCTCTATTTACGTAAGAAAGGCAGAAAATGCCTTGGTTAGATAGAGAGTTCAGTTTGTCACAGTTACAGACAATACTAAATCAACATCAATTAAATGTAAAAATGGCAACTCATTTTTGATTTTGTCATTGAACTTCTAGATGAAAAACACTTGTTCTTAAGTTTCAAACGTCATTAATTGAAAAAGTGTTCATATCATCCAACACTGCTACAACAGGGACACAAACGCATCCCTAGTATTTGTTGGTGTGAAACAAATGCTGCTTTAATTAACACTCTTCTCTTGGTTGTATGTAATATCAGCGGTCAGTGAAAGTGACTTGCGCAGTGTAATGCAGTAGGTTCTTATAAAGAGAACCTCTATCATGATGTGTGTGTGTGTGTGTGTGTTATTTATTTGTCTGTTGACAGTGTTTTCCAGCTGCACTTTAAAACACTTTTACAAAGAATGGAGAGCAGATGAACAAGTTTCACTCATTCCTTTGCTTATCCACATTATACCAAATCATGCTGAGATATTTTGATCACAACCCAACCTCTCAGCTAGATTACCAGTCTGTACACTGACAGAGTGCATCTCAGTAGCTCCCGGGGGATTACTTTGTGTTACGGTATGTCCATGTTGGGAGCTCTGATGATATGCTGCATTTATCAAAATGCTGAAATTCAATAAGCTGGCTCAATTGTAAGTGTAAACAATTAACTTTGATCATGATAATGAATGTAGAGCATCAGTTTAGCTGGTGTAAGAATATACTTGAACTGAATGGTGTCGTAGTAGATAATGTGTGCCTACAGGGACAGATCATCATTCAACTCCAGTTTTTGTACTTCAGGTGTTTGTATTCATGCCTAAGAATGGTCTGATTGATAGGGATTTCTATACCAGCAGACTATAGCATCTCACATCTCTTCTCCATATCTGCTCAGCACACTCATGCAAATGGAGACCTCTCCTCAAATCTTATTTCCCAATTTTGTAAATCAACCTTGCAATGAGCCAGTGTAGTCTGGCAGAGGTGGCACACAAAGAAAACAGCACAAAAAGGGAGGAAGCGGGGAGAAGAGGTTGAACAGGGTATGAAAGTATTTCCACTGTCAGTTTCTGTTAAACCGGCCTCCAATATGCTCTTTGTGAAGCTTTTCTCACCTTTTCAGAAACCGCCCGCGCGTCTGTAAAGGTGCTGGGTGAGATGAGCACAACTGATACTGTGTTTCCCACACACTTTGCCTTCTGAAATTTCACAACCGATAGCGGTTACTGACAGAGGGGGCCCGATAAAATCTCTCCTGATTATAAAAAAAGAGAGTAAGGGAGGCTGTGAGATAGGGTTGAGGCAAGATGAGTAAAAGGTAGAAGCGAGAGCAGGCCTCGTCGGGTCTCTGAGGTTGGGTCTAGGTTTCAGTTGACACATCTCTGGCTCGCCTTGAGTGCACCACGCTCTCCACAAATGAGTGGGTTGAGTCAACACTGATGGGTTACAAACCACACTGGCGTTGCTTTATCTTCTGATTGCAAATTTGAGACAGAGATTCTTCCAGTATGACTACAACCTTTTCTCAGATTTGTTTAGAGAAGACAGGGTCAATACTTAAAATCTTAGATAAATCACTTTTTTTCCCTCACTGTTAGTTACTGAAGCCATCACACACGTCACCTTGACGGTGGTTTCCTTTATTTAGCTGCATAGTGGTGGGTCACTTGCACTGGGCCCCTCTAAGGTCAACAATGTGAGACTGCAGAGAGGAAGGGGTACTCCTGGAGCTGACAGATGAGCCCGACTCCATGTAGGCAGGAGATCCATCCCCAGAGTAGTCAAATTAACCCAGCCTCTGGGAACTGCTGTGCTGAAACTCAGAGATGTTATCGCAGTCAACCAGCCACTGTTGTTAAGAGGAAGAAGGAAGGAAGAGGGTAGATGGCATCATCCTGTTTGTTCTTTTTCTGACTTAGTCTGCCATGATCATTCTCTTTATCTCTAATCATCCCTGACTTAATGTGCTCCATTTTGTTGCTGTCATTCAAGCTGAAGTGATATAACAGCGTGTCTGAGTTAAAATGCAGTGATTTGATTTTCTCAACAACATGTGTGATGTGACCCAGCAGGAACCCGGATGCTTTGAGTGAAAATTGTTCCCAAACATATTCACAATCACTATAACTGGAATTATTTTTTTTTTTTTTAAAACTTTCAAATTTGAGTAAATTGACACATGTCATGAAGGGTCCACCCAACTCCCTGTTCCTCCTCCCATTACAGATGCTTGTTAGCAGAGCTGCCATAAGCCCTCGTCGCTGTGACGGCTCAGTCACAATCTATTACACTGACTGGGAGCCTACGCATCTCATAACTGGCACCAAATATTGGTTTTGCTGATAAATTCTGGAAAAAAATGCCACATTAATGATGAGGGGAAAAAAAAAAACAGGAGGCTTGTCGGCAGCATGTGGGTGGTTGTCCCATGGGAGAGGAATCTCAAGGATATAGAAATAGTTACACCATCACCCAACAGGGGTTCCACCACCTCCTCTTCACAGTCTTTCCTATACTTTCAGTGCCTTGCAGCTATTGGTGCACTTGTATGGCTGTAGTAAAGACAGCAAAGTTTTCATTTACCATTTCTATAGCTCCCACTCCGAAAGCAAGTCTTCAGGGTAATGTTAGGTCTTTTCATAAGTTACAAATATGTAATTAGACAAATTAGCTCAGCAGACACTTGGGGTTGCGTTTTTAATGGCTGCGTGTTGCCTAGGTTGGTAATTAGCAGGCAGTCGCTGCTCCACAATCACACATTGCACCCGAGGCCTTGCATCCATAACCTGACAACCAGTTGCAGCACGGTAATGAAGGCTTATGTATCCCACAGGCTTGGTTTTTCTCACTTGCCAGCCAGGTTTGATGTTGGAATTCACACTGAGCCACTGTGCAAATCTCTTGTTTATGCCCATGTATCATTTTCCTCCCGGTTGAGCATGCCGTCCTTTCAGCACAGTGATGTATTCAAATCAAACAGATGTGTTTTTGCCTCAGAGGCACATACTTTAATTTGAGCCAATCACCTTTATGGCTCAATTCATCAGGGCCTTGGACTGCGTGTCCAGGTCTCTTGTTGTGAGTAGCACCTGGGGAGACAATGAGCCATTTCCACACATCCAGCTCCTCTCCCACTTTTAATGACTTGCCGATGGTGATTTTCACCAAGCCTCTGTTTTTTATTGGCTCGGAATAAATTCCCCTTCTCACTGACACTAGACATTCTCTTGAAATTGGATGGAGGGGGCTGAATGCCAAATTGGAAATGGCCTAGCAAAATGCATATTAACTTATGAGAGAATTTACATGCCTATTTACTGCATGTGTCCATATTAAATTTGTGATACTGTGTTTATCACAAACATGACTTAGCTGCATGCTTTTTACTGCAGCAAGCAAATGATCTTTTTCTGTTTTCTATTTATTTGTATACAACCTCAAGTAGCAGGGCCTGTCTTTGCACTTGTGTATTTAATAGCATATGTCTTTATATGAGGATGCATCACATTCCACTGCTATCAGCAGGTGAATTGAATAGTGTCATAGTTCAGTCAGTACAATTCCCCACATTTTGTCTGATCAACAGTGGTTCTACATATACAGTATGCTGATCACTCCAAAGTAGACAAGATATATTTTGGATAAAGGTACTTAGAATATTGATATATTCAAATCACTCTCAATCAGGTAAAACATACTTGGAAAAAAAAATCGCCTTTAGCTGCTGTTTGTATAGAAATGCTGTCTGAACTATCCTCTTACAGCCTCGCTAGTTTTGTACCACATACAGCCTTTGTTCTAATTGCGGGGGGTAACTTGGCACAATGTTCTGCCTTCACCGACATGGGAAAGAGATGATTGGGAACAACGTGCAGTGAGTGGATAGCAGCACACATCCACGGGAGCCTTGTGGGCCAGGGAGATAAAGCTGGAGCCCACAGCATGACAGGGAGAGCGGGACTGCGGAATGGAGGACAAGAGACTCCAGCCTTAAGGCCAAAAAGACTCAGCAGAGAGTAATGAGGGCCAGCTCTCACTGAGGATACTGCCCAAACTGCCAGAGAGAGAGGATAAAGGAGAGGTGGAATAACAACCATGGAGGGCAAATTAGCAGCCTCGCCACTGCAGCTGCCATTATAGAATGTACAAAAAAAAGGCACAAATAATAAGCAACAGGGATTTCAGGTGTAGCAATCTAATCTGTTTTGGGAAAGACTGGAACGCACGAACTTAATGCTCTCTGCATTGTTTGGTCATAAAATATGTAGTATGTCATTGTGTATTTGTGTCAGAAAGATTACATGGCACCCCTGCGTTGTTATCATCTGGCCCTCCACAGGAAATGACACAGTGATTGAGATAGTAGAAGAAATGAGAACGAGAGAAAATACTCTTGTTATAAAACTGCTGTACATATCATGTTATCTAACCATGATACTCACAACTACTGCTTAGTTTGGAGTCCATTGTTTGTGTAACAGACTGTTTAGTGTTATGTCTCCCCATTGTGAATGTGCCGGTGCTCTGTTTATGTGTGTAGTATACCTTGTGTCCTTTTGTCCTTTGGGGCTTGCCATACTTGGGTAGAAAGGGAACATGGGAAGAGAGATGGGAGTGTCAGTTTTGGAGCGAAGAGTGCAAATAAAGTGACGGAGAAGTTCAGACCTGAAGCTTTGTCGTTTTATTATTTTATACACATGTCTAGTTGAGCCCACGTAAATGCTCGGCTACATTAGGTTGTCTAAATAACCTTAAAAGTTATAAAACGCTGAATTTACAGTTTTTACAACTGAATGCCATAAAATGTCCAACCCTTTAGGTAATACTTGGATGCTGACTGCATTTTCAGAATATATTTCTTAGCTTCTCAGAAACTTGGTGCACAAATTTGTGTTCCCCTCATTTTAATCACATTGCTTGATGCCCTAACTTTTCATCTAATGTCATCATCAGCTCAGAATTTGAATTTGTCCAGTACTATTTCATGACAAAACACAATGAAAACTAATGGCATTATCATCAGTTCCAACAGTGCTTTGTGTTCAGTACCAATTACCGTTTATTTAGCATGTGATAGGCAGCACAGTGGTGCAGTGTGTGAGCATCAAGAAGATTCCGTCTTTGAACCTCACAGCCAACCGGGGCCTTTCTGTGTGGAGTTTGCATGTTGTCCCTGTGCCTGTGCGGATTTTCTCTGGGTACTCCAGCTTCCTCCAACAGGCCAAAGACAGTCAGAGACTCTTCACTGCATGTAAGCATGAATGTGAGTGTGATTGGTTGTCTGAGTGTACTCTGCCTCTCACCCATTGCCAGTTGGGACTGGCTCCAGTTCCCCCATGAGCCTCTAAACAGTATAGATAATGGACAGATGTTAGCATGCTAGTGCACCAAACTAAGAGTGTGAACATGCCAAACATTATATATGCTAAGCATAAGCATGTGAGGATTCTCACATTAGCATTTAGCTCAGTGTCTATCTAGTCTCACAGGGCTGTAGCATGACTGCAGACTCATTAATCTCGCTTTTCTCTGGGACCACTTCCCAAATTGAAACTGCACTGCTGTACGGCTTTTCTTCCTTTGTAGGTTTGTTTGTGGGGTTAAGTGTTACACTTTATTTAAAAAGATATTACAGTAAAACACCTTACATACAAAATAGTGTGCACTAACCTATAAATAGGCCTTTAGAGAATGACTTTATACCAGTTACACAATATAGTAATAATCAGTCCCAAGGTCAGTTAGAATTAACCAGCTGCAGTCTTTAAAGGATATGGCTCTCATCTCACACAGGCTAAATGAAGATCCTCTAAAGGCACAGTCTTTGTTAAAAAATACATTTTTTGAACATTACAGTTTCTCAGGTGTGGATCATTGCCCATCCATTCTGCATGATGCCTTTAGATTGCTCTAATGGAATTTTGCAGTTCTGTTTATCTCTCTTTTCCCTTTTGCCTATCCCTTCTTTCTGTTTCTCTCTCATGTCTCACACACACACACACACACAGCTTTTATGCGCTGGGCCTGCCTGTGGCACAAGACGTGTTGGATCATTTGATTCTAGCTAATAACCGGAGTTGGCCCAGAGAAAGGCATAAATGAGTTGTGGCCTCCCTGGGCTCCTCCTGCTGCCTGTCTGAAGTGTGAGACGTCTGGAGGCTCTCAACTAGTCAGCTCTCTGGATGGAGGTTGATTGTGTCATCAGGGTCCAGATATACACAGTATGTTCTCCTACAGGAGGAAGATACATAAGAAAAGCTTATTCTGTAGTTCAGCTACAAAAAATATGTAAGTATTATGAAGTATTTACTGCAGTTTTAAATAATGTTTTATTGAAATTAGCTCTTCTGTTTTATTTTGTGTCAGTCATTCATTATAGTGCAAATGATCTAGCAGGTTACAGCATTTTGCATGTACAGTGTATGTGTAAACACTTAAGCCATACACGCATGCATGCAAACACAAATTGCTTGTCTGCACCCTTATAAGCTACACAGTGCATATACTAATATAGAATGGTCAAACCTACGCCTTCCTTTACTCACACACATACACACACACCCACACCCGTACAGACATCTATATATGCTCAGTAAAAATGAAAACATTGCCTTGTTGACACGTTGTAGTGCTTTGCGTTTTGATTAGTGAGAGAAGGGAAGTGGTAATGAACTGTGAATGCTCTGCTTCCTTCCATTTGGAGACCAAGCATCAGCTCTTTCCTCCGCTTTCCCCGCCAAACACTGTATTACCATTCTGTCCATACACCACTCCCAATTAACTCTGGCGTCTCTCTCATCCCCCTTTGTTGATATTCAGTGTCAGAATGACTATTTGCTCCATTTTCTCAGCACATCAGTTATGGATGAGCTGTGACATTATGATGCCCGCTGCTGTTATTCCCAGAGTGTTTGGATTTTTGTTGATGTTTGCCAATAAAACTTTTTTGTAGCTTGTCTTTGTAGACCATTGTGTACCATAACAAGAACAGATAAACAGATTATAGATAGATAGATATTACAGTTACTTTGTTAGGCACTGTTTTTTTCACATCTCCTCCAAGTTAGGCAATTAAATATTTTTTTCAGTTTCACAGCATTGTTTACACCCAAACATCTCTCGCCCAAAACTTTTTTTTTTCTGTTTTATACAACATCTCGTTGTTCTAGCTCTGAAAAACAAAATGTGTGAAATCACATTTCCCTTCTATCTCGCCTGTAGAATCTGCAATAACAGCCCCACCCTCACCTGCTTTGTGGACGCTGGGAGATGCAGTGTGCGATGTGTGTGAAAGGGAGTGTGTATCAATCTTTTGTCATTTTTAATACTGCAGTCTTATCAGGAGAAATGACAAGCTCAAATGAGCCGGCGCGGCAATTACCCTAGTGCGAATATGTGTGTGTGTGTGTGTGTTTGTTGGGTGGGAGCTGGAGAGGGGTGTTGGTGGTAGGACCATTTACAGCTTGCTGATGAGAACTCCTGCTGTTCTCCTCATCACCCCTTCCTCCTCGTCTGTCTCCTTCAAAACACCCCAAACACGCACTGACACACACACACAGACCCCAGGACACCTGTAATTAACCAATTAAGTGTCACACAGATACTCACATAATGGTTACTGCAATGTCCAATAGACATCTCCAGTTGATCTGGAAGCACTTGCATCAAATGTACAACTGTTTTACATTAATAGAGAAAGTTACACTCTACAAAATTTGTTTGGATGGATTAACTGTGTTGACATTTACATCTGTTATTCACAGGCAACATTTCAGGGCAAGATTCTTTGCAAGAAATGATCAAGAAATAAAGGAGCTGAATTGCACATATTTTTGTGACTAACACACAAACAGCTCTGCAGACCAACAGCTTTGTTTGTGCCAACACACACACATGCACTCATATAGATCCATCGTCTTCTAAAATGGGCAAGAGACACATCAACACAGTGAGAAAAGCCTGCGGAGGCTACAGCATGCAGAGGGCTGTGGAGGTGTCAAGCATGAAAGTGTCAAACTGAGCCCACTCACCACCCCAAACCTTTCCTCATCCTCAGTGTACATGTGTGCATGTGTAGAGCTGTACAGTGTGTTTCCATGGCTGGCTGTCACCTCTAAACAGCAAAGTTTCCAAATGACAGGGCCAGGCAATGACAGTTCAGCCATTGCCACCAGGCAGGTTAGAGATGGTAGCCTCCCTCCTTCGCTCACTCTCCCTCCCTCTCCCACTCAGTTCCATGTTGTGACTGCTTGTGACAGGGCTCGCAGGTTTCTTACTGTTTATTCCATGTGGTTTTCTTGGTACAACATGTCTGCGTTGTGCATTTTCTCCCAGCATGTTTGACAGGAGTTTGACACTGAGTGTTTGTGTGCAGAACAGGTGTGTTATTATATGTCCATATACAGTGTGTTCAGAAAGTATTTAGACCACTTTTAAATTAATAAAACTGCAATTTTTCCATTAGTCTATATTCAAAAACCCATAATGACAAAGTGAAAAAATGTTTTATAAATTTTTGGGAAATTAATTGAAATACTTCTGTCAAAGTAGAGTCCAGCCCCTCTCCAGGCTATGTGTGGAGGTAAGCCCAACTATATCTATTTGGTACCGCTCCACCACCTGCACAAGCTCCAGCTCCTTCCCCACCAGAGAAGTGACATTCCATGTTCCTAGAGCTAGCCTATGCAGCCAGGGATCAACATGCCCTGGTGCCTGACCTAGCCTACCGCCCGACTTGCATAGCACCCGACCCCAATTCCTTTATCTGCAAGTAGTGGGTGTGTGAGGCCCCTGTCCATGAGGCCTTCAAGTCACACCTGAGGCTGGGTACATGGAATCTGAAGGGGCCATGTTCAAATCCTCCACTGTAGAAGCAGCTATTCTGAGTTGTGGCCAGAAGGTCGTTGGTGCCTGTCATGGTGGCATTTTGAGAACCCACTGGTGGACACCAGCGATAAAGGAAGCTGTCAGACTGAAGAAGGATGCCTTCCAGGCATGGTTTGCCCAGTGGTCTTCTGAAGCAGCTGACAGGCATGCCAAAAGACCTGTGACTTGGATGGTTGTGGCAAACTATCCAATGGCACAGAAAGGGAAGGCAGGGCTTGGCCCAGGTTGTGTTTGGCAGGAGAGGAGAAATGCTGACTTAGACTGGGGATTTAGTTGGACAGTGGAAGGAGCACTTTGAGGAACCCCTGAACCTGTTTGACATGTGCTCCAAGAGTCACAGTTGAAAGACTCAGCGGTTGATAGCTTCCTTTATCACTGGTGTCCACCAGTGGGTTCTCAAAATGCCACCATAACAGGCAGCAATGACATTCTGGCCACAACTCAAAATAGCTGCTTCTACAATGGAGGATTTGAACATGGCCCATTCAGAGGCCAGTTGAAAGATTCAGCGGAAGCCTCACCCATATCTCCGGCCGAGCTGTCTGAGGTAGTCAAAAAGTTCCTCGGTGGCAAGGAGCTAGGAGTGGATGAGAATCGCCCTGAGCTACTCCAAGATCTAGACATAGCTAAGCTGTCTTGGTCGACGCACCTCTTCAGTGTCACATGGAGGATGGGGACAGTACCTGAGGACTGGTAGACTGGGATGATGGATCCCACTTTTAAAAAGGGGGCCCAGAGAGTGTGCTGCAATTAATAGGGTATTACACTACTCAGACTCCCCGGGAAAGCCTATGCCAGAGTGCTGGAAAGGAGGCTCCGACCGATTGTCGAACCTCAGCTCTAGGAGGAACAATGCAGAATCCATCTTTACTCTTGCAAGGTTACTGGAGCGATCTTGGGAGTTTTCCCATCCAGTCTACATACGCTTTTTGGACTTTGTGAAGGCCTATGACAGGGTTCCTTGTGGGATTTTGTGGGAGGTACTTTGGGCCAGTTCATTTTGGCCAACATCAGGGTTGTCCCTTGTTACCAATCCTGTTTGTGATTTTCATGAATAGGATCCCTAAGCGCAGCTGGGGGAGGAGAGTGTCCAGTTTGGGGACCTCAGTATTGGATCTCTGCTATTTGCTGATGATGTGGTTTTTCTGGCTTCATCAGACCGTGACCTCCAGCACACACTGGTGTGGTTTGCAGATGAGTATGAAGTGGCGGGGATGAGAGTTAACACCAAGTCTGAGGCCATGGTGCCATGCTGGAAAACAGTGGACTGCTCCTTCTGGGTTGGTAGTGAGTTGCTGTCCTAAGTGAAGGAGTTTAAGTACCTTGGGGTTTTGTTCATGAGTGAGGGTAAAATTGAGTGCGAGATTGATAGACAGATAGGGGCAGCATCAGCAGTAATGCAGACGTTGTACCAGACCATCATGGTGAAGAAGGAGCTGAGCCAAAAGGCAAAATTTACCAGTCAGTCTACATGCCAACCCTCACCTATGGTCACGAGCTGTGGGTAATGACCAAGAGAATAAGATCACGAATAGAAGCAGCTGAAATGAATTTCCTTTGCAGGGTGGCCTTAGAGATAGGGTGCAGAGTACAGACATCCGGAAGGGGCTAGGAGCCAGTTGAGGTGGTTCAGGCATCTTATCAGGATGCCTCTGGGGCACCTCCCTTTGGAGGTTTTCCAGGCACATCCAAATAGGGAGACCCTGGGGTAGACCCAGAACATGCCGGAGAGATTGTATTAGCTCATCTGGCCTGTGAACGCCACCACCAGAGGAGCTGGAAACTGTTGCCAGGGAGAGGGACATCTGGACTACCTTGCTGAACCTGTTGCATCATGACCCAATCTCAGATAAATGAAAGAACATGGATGGATGGATGGCTTCTGTAAAAATATGTTTTTATAAAGCACCACGGTGGGGGTGAGGATGAGGCTTGAAAGTCTTAGACAAGGGATTGTTGAGTAATTGATATTGATCAACAACTTTACTGAGGCCTTGCAGATGAACCAGAAATATGGTATTTTTCTATGCCCTTTCTGTATACACTGTATCTAAGTCAGCATATTCCAAGTGTCTCCCAATATCTGTTTTCTGTTACTACAGCTCAGATTTGTTAACATTAAAGGTATCAGCATTATGGAGATTGCCTTCCATCTGGTTAGTGTAACCCTGGACATTGACATTTAAGCACTGTTTTTTTATCAATGATATTTGGAAAAAATTTACATATATACAGTATCTATATATATATATAGATATATATATCTATATATATATAGATATATATATCTATATATATATATATATATATATATAGATATATATATATATATAGATATATATGTTGTATCATCACAAATCAGTGGATATACTGTAGGGGTTGTCCTCTAATCAGTTTCTTTTAAAGCCAATTTGTATGTGTTTGAGAAGTTTGTTGAGAGCCCCTTGATTGTTTCTTTTGTGGTACTTTTTTATTCATATATTCTAATTCGCTTAAAAATTTATTCTGAATAAATGAGTTTCAAGTTTCCAGATTACACTTATGTAAATTGTATATTCGGCCATGATGGGTTTCTAACTCAGTTTGAAGATGTCATTGTACGTACTGTACACAGCCCAATGCTCGGATTTAAGTTGTATGCAGAGAAACTTTTCAGCCCTTAGCAGATATTGTTAAACTCTGCACAAACATCACTGTGTAAAACTCAAACATCCTAGGAAAGTAACAATAAGCAAACATTTTGAGTGTAATAAGGGGAACTGAATCATTCAGTAGCTGTTTAAACTGGCAATATAAATTCATTTACCATGTACATGGCCTTTTTAACTAAGTATAGTTTTGTTTTTTGCAATATACTGTATTCTGGCCCCATTCACAATGTATGGAATTTTCCACTATGGGAAACTCCTTAAATCAATATAGTACAACTACCTGTTCTGTTTCCACAATATAAACTCTGCGTATTGCTGTACCAATCCCCAGGCTTGAACTTTCGCATACAAGTTGGAGATTGTGTTTTGAAATTGTGCTGTGTGGTGGTTTAATTCAAAGATGTGACTTATTGAACTAGTCCTGGGATGTGTCATTTTGTGTTGGAGGAGCAATCCCTCTCCTGTGGATGAGGTTCAGTTTAATTTAACAGCCTGCAACAGCTCATCGATAGTTTGTCCCACAGCACAAAGAGATGAAATTGCCAATGACAGCATATAGAAGCTATTGTAGGTTATATCTTTATAAACAGACCCAACACAGGAAGAGATGAAAATGGATTTCAACTGGAACACACTCTAGAGAAATACATTTGTACTGTGTACAGGCAGCACACTGAGCGCCCAATGACCTCAATGTTAATCTGTACCAAGTGTGTCCTGGCTCAGGGGCCCAACAGGCACTGTGGGATTTTGTGACTCATCACTACATATTTGAATCCACCTCATTACCTTTGTGCTGTGTCACTGCTTTTCTTTTGCACGTCTTTCTTGTGTATGTGTCTGTCTAAGATGATAATTCATTATTGTAACATTGTAGATGTCAGAAAACAAGGAAAAGCATGCCATGGGCTCTTTAAGGTAGTGTTCCTCAGGAAAATGAGCACTGTTCTAGTCTGATCCTCGGGTGGATAATGAACCATTTGTGTTAATTATTTTTTTGTGTCAAAGGCATCACATTTGACATACAGGAGGTCAAGTAAATTATCAATTTAATTAAAAATGGAAATCATCAAACCACTAAAGTTGCAGTAAGGAGCAGCTACTTCAGCAGTAGTACAGAAAAATGCCTCAGTGAAAAGTCCATCTTAATCCCCAGTGGTTTCCAATTTGCTCCATATTTTCTGTTTCAGACCAGGTCACAGAGTTACAGGTCACACTGCCCTCTGTCTGACTTTATCCACTTATTCACACACCGCCAGACACTCATATGCACACATAGACATGTATACTCAAACAAACACAGCACCCAGACAGATGGAAACCATTATTTGATTCTTAACACGAAAGGAAATCATGTCATATCACATATCAAATTACCAGTCATCCAAATATTTAGGGAATGAGATGAATTGAGACCTCCTCCTCCACGTTGGCTTCCTTCACGGAAACTATAATTTGGGATTTAAACAAAGCTGGAAAAGGAAAATAAACACGTGGCAGTGGGGAGACAGCCCTGCTGCTGACCTCAGTGACACCACAGGCGAGACAGCACGGGCAATTATGTGTTCTTTGATGTCATAGTAGGGCTTGTTCTCTGCACAGGTTGCCATGTGTCAAGCAAGGACCTGGGGCCTCAAAGAGGAGGAAGTGTCTCCTTTATGGCACGCTACACTGTAACTGCTGGTGCACTATTTGCCAGATGGCCTATGATGGATAGGGAAGCAATCCAATCCACATCATTTCTTGTTCCTCTTGTGTTCTGAATCAGGCCTGGACAGTTTGTCATATTAACCCTGTGTAGCTACTGCATAAGACAAAACACTAACTCTGTACTAAAGTCTGTGCCTTAGTCATGCATGAAAATACAATAATAATGAAAGATACAATCACTCAGTCACGTAAATAAATACACTAAATCGGCCAAATAAGATGGCTGACATGCTCACAAGTTAAACCATGTAATATTAAGACTAGTGAGTATTGAGGAGTACTCAGGTCTTTCCTAATTTCTACTACTGCAACAATGGAACATTGGCTTTGCAATTACTATAGTTGTTCCCCCCTCTCCTCCATCTCCCACCTTTTGACCTAACCCATCTTTGATTATCCATGAGAAAAATGGCTTCTTTGATTCCCAGGGAGCATAGGAAGAAAAAAATGTCCTATTGTATGTGCACTGTTTGCCTTGCTGCTTTTATCTCACATCACATCTGCAACAAGCACTGTCATCCAAAGCTTTCATTCCCTTTACTCCATATCTCTTCCACTCCACTGCATGAAAACAGCTGGGTGTCTGTTTGCGGTCCATTTATAATTGTGCCAGAGTAATTAAGAGCTTTCTGTAAAATGATAGCTTTGTCAGATTTCTCAGATGTTACCCAACATGGCAGCCTACAAAGGTGTAAGTGTAGTGCATTCATCATTGTCATCTGGGGCTAATTACCAGCCTATAAATCACTAGTCTGACCTGGAACAGCCACGGTTGGAAGGAACTTTGGCCCTGTTAAGGTGGATCTGAAACTCATTCCTTTCTAGTTGGATTCCATTGTTTAATGTATTTTTTAAATCTAGTCTATATTTTCTAATATCTAGTCTGTTTCATCTAATTAACTGTAATCACTAATCTAATGAATTCTTTGCATTGCATGGCTCATCTTGTTCTATTTTATTATTACCATAAACTCATTTGCAGCTAAAAGAAACTAAATGAGATAACACTGTCTGCTGCAGATAGAGTTTAACATGTTCTTGACCTAACTTTTATCATGCTAGTGAGGCTGCATTAGCACTGTTAGATTTATGCTGCCTTTCAAACATCCTTCATTTCCACTTACTCACCAGATCAAGCAATCCCTGGCCAGTCTATAAAATTCCACAACTTACTTTTCTTTAATTAAATTCCATACAGACTGCTCCTTTGATCCCTGTATATCTGCAGCCACTGCTGATGCTTTAAAAAGCAAAGAGCCACCTTTAATTCAGTGCACCTTGGCTACACCAAGGGGACAGATAAACCATGCATCCATCTTAACAAGGTCACACCGTTTGATTTTTAATATAACAGTCAGTGCTGGCGCCCTGTGTCCTCCTTTGAAATATTAGCGCTCATTAATGATATGGAAGCTGCCCCGCCTCTCCCCTCCTTGCAAAAACCCATCAGCAGTCATCCTCTACACAGTCAGATCTGTGCTTAGACCTGCACCCACTCACTGCCACGGGCTGGCCAAAAGCCTGCTTACAGGCCAGTTTTATGGCATTCATTATGCAGACTTAACAGCTACTGTAATTCTCTCAGATGGGCTGGGGAAGTGAGGCGATTAGCTGTCAGGTCGAAACGTGGGCTGCCTGAGAATGTGACCTTTTGTTTTGGACATAAAAGATGATGTCTCAGCCTCATGCAGAGCGGTTTCCTATTTGCAGCTCGGTCTATACTTTATTATGTTTTTCTCCTTCATTTTAGCATGTCTGCTTTTAAAATTATGTCTAATCACAAAGACGCAGGCTAAGATGAGGGCTCGTCTTATTGAAGCTGATGCTATGAATTGCATCCAGAAAGATCTTGTTGTTCTTGTGCATACACATTTTTGAACTTTGACCATTCTCCTGAAGGCTTGTAAAAGTGTTATTGCAGTCTTCTTTTCTGTTAAGAATTTGTTCCACAGGGCTTCCAGCACAAATGCAGAATTAAAGTGTCTGGAAGTTAGGTTCACTTCCAATTGCTGCATCTCAGAGATGTAAAAAATGAGGCATAAAGGGTCAGGGCTGAAAACATCTCAACATCTCCTACGCAAATAGCTTATTAGACAAGCTTTTGTAGAAGGGTTTAACTTTTCTGTGCTTCTTGGGTTTTGCTTCCCACTCATTTAATGGTGTGAAGCAAGAAAAGGCGACAACCATTAACAGCAGTGCTCTAGAATAATTTATTACAGATTGCCTTTGTTGAGCTACAAATCAGAGAAAGCATTGAATCACGACCAACAGCACTGATCGGTCTGCTGGATGACATGTTTTTCTTTCTCGATCTCTGCTGTTTTACTGCCCAACTGCTAGGCTGAATCTTCCATGTGAAGCACAGCTTACGTGAGCAGTACACCCATAACAAATTACACCAGCACCTCCTCTCAGTATAACTTATTCTCCAGTGTAGATGGAGATGCAAGAAATTCTGTAAGTTATTGTGCTGGGTGCCCTTGGAGCTGATGGCATGTTTACACAACCTAGATTCCTCTCTGCCTCCTCCTTGGCTCTGTTCCCCCAGAGAAATTTCCAGGTCACAATCCAGCCAAGCCATAACATCACTTTTCTCCAAGCCTCCCTGTTTGGACGCGCAAAGTAATGGTCACTGTCATAGGACATTTAGGTTGTAAATCTGTGGGCGGTCACCTCATATAGTCTGCTTGACCTCTAGGATGAGGAAGCTGAATGGGTCACGTGCCATTAAGTTCACACATGCCATCCAGATTAGATTTAAATGCTGTATCCAGTCAGAAACAGTGGCATCAAATCAGTGACCTGCACCACTGCCCAAAGAGAAGTACTCAAAGCCAAGATATACAGGACAAAAAACTAGAAGTGAATAGGAAAAGTGGGGGTGTAAAACAGAGGTAAATAACTCGCCAACAGTTTGTTTACATCTCATCAGAAACAGCAACACAGATGCTCAGCACACCGTTGATCTTATGTGAAGACCGACTATCCACTTTGTGACCAGATGGATGCAGTAAATGTAAAAACACACACAACCATGTTTTTTTCTCTGAAGTTGCAGTGGTTCAAGTTCAAAAGGAAGGTTAAAGCAGGCCTTAGTCTGCCCTGGAAGCTCTTTTGAATAGCCCCACTTAAGGTCTCTTTTGTGGTTCCAGATGTTTTGTGTAGCTATTTATTTAGCTTGTAAATAGGCCGACAAAAAGCGATAGGCATAATGATGGAAAGTGACATTGTTGCAGGGCCTTACAAAAGATAGCTGGTTTCTTAATGTGATTTAAAGCTGGGGTTGGGGCAGGGGACTTTATCGCCTTTGAGAGGGACGTTACCAAATTGAAATGCAAATCTTAACATTTTGGAATCATTATGGTTGACACAAACCCTTGGAACAACAACAACAAAAACAAAATGAATGTGCATTGTGGAAGGGGGTTGGGGGAGTTCTCATTTCTTGCAAATTATTTTCTTGAAAGGGAATGGAAAGAAATGAGTCCGACCTTCTGACTGTGTTCATTTTATCACAGTGTCTTCTTCCTCTAATTTTGCTGTGAATGCTGATGTGAAGACAGCAAAGTTCCAATAAGGAGCAGGTGGATTGTCCCCTGCTGCACTAATGCTGAAGCGCGAGAACATCTGCCAAGTAGTCAGGTAACACACTAATCCCTCTAGGTAAAAGAAACAGACATTTGAATTATGGACAATATGATCTGTCATAATTATTCAAAATAAATGTTGTCTGCTGCAGACTTTGCCATGTGCTCGGCTCCCACAGTAACTATTACTCTGAGTTGCGGTAAAACTAGAAGGAATTCAGCTATTGAGGAATTAAAAAGTTAAGAAGTGTAGTGTGGAACTTGATTTCTTTTTAGGCGAATGCTGTTATAAAAAGCTTTTATGCTTTCTCATTCTTCGACAGTTTCTATCACTCAGTTATTTTGACATTCTCACAAACAAATCTGTGCACAAGCATCCGAGACGCACACACACACACACACACACCAATCTTTCACCGATGTGTGGTCCTGATCTGTATCTCCCACACACACTTCCCCAGAGAATTGATTAAAATCAGAGAGAGACAGGCCTTGAACATAGCTGCTTTTGTCTGAACAAACAAAGGCTGCCGGTAATTGGATTCACATTGAGAGAGGTATTTAAAACAGTCTGACAACTAACACAAGCTGCCGGCTTTTGGAGGGCATTTTGTGACCCTGTGTCACCCTTATTGGTCTAGCCATGCTCCAGCAGAGCACAGTTATGTCGAGCAGCTCCTGTCTAACCTTGGGGAGCATTATTACAAGAAGTTTATCAGTTAGAATGGGTTCAGAGTCTTTCACCTCCTTTTGTACTATGGGTTCCTCTTACTGGGGTGCTTAAATGCATCATTAACTCGCTGCAGTTTGACACCTACAAGTCGTGGATTTGCAGTACATTTTGGATACAAGTTCACTTTCTATATTTGATGTTTGGTTAAATGCATCTGAAAGCTAAAAAAGGCCCTGCAGGAGGCTGATGTGGCCTATGGGAGTGTAAGCCAAGCAGGCCAAATACCACAAGTTACAGATAATTAAACCAGTGAAGGGCTGATTAGAGGAGCGAGACACGAAATCAATGAAACATGGCCAGACAAAGTGTGTCTGATTGTTTACATACCTGGGACTGGGAGGGAGCAAGGGAGAGAGAAATGACTGCCGTTTTATGTCTGGGTTTGAGGTGAACAAGATAGAGATCAACTCCAGATGGCTGCAGTTAGGGGGCTTTGGGCTCAGGGGACGCCACTGCCTCACAATCCATCGCTCACCAAGGCATAGACACTCCATTACGCTGTCTCTGAACAGGGATTAAATTCCATCCAAGCACTGATTGTCTTTCCACCTCTACTTCATCCTGTTGACAGTGGCCTCTGCCTGGGCGAGGAGGCGGCTCCACCTGATGCTGAGTCATAGGAGGACTAAGCATGGTGAGCCAAAAGTGTGCAAAGGGGTGGATGGGTGCACCCAAACCCTGAGAGATCTCTGACAGCTTTAAGTGTATTTGCACAGTTGTCTCAGCACAGTGATAAAAATTGTAAATCCTCATAATCAACCCAGGGATATTGGGCAACATTTTGCTTATATGAGGGTCTTATCTAGGCTTGGCTACACATTATACCCTTGTCTGTTTACATTTTCTTGTTAGAGTGTTTGTTCTAGCAATATTTACCTTTTGTGTGGGTTGTTCAAGGGCAGAGAGAGTTCACCCTCATCTCAGTTGTACCTTGTACTTCTCCTTACTAGTCTATGTTTCACTTGAGTGATGGTCAACATTTGGGCTGGTACGCAGAAGTGTGCCAAGCTGATAGCTAGTATCTGTAACTCCTGATGTTTTTGATTGCAGGATGATAATGAAATGACCTAGTCATTGTTGCACATACTGAATGTTTGGTCTGTGTAACGAGGGGCGGGATGCCCCACGAAGAAGGAACTAACTGTGACATGTATTTTCACATGCTTGTGCAAGGACTGCCTCAGTGACATTATAGCTACTCTAAGCAATTTTGCATTCTGGCAGCTCCAACAGACAGTGAGAAGTGAATTCCAGATATCCTGTGATATGCTCATTAGGAAGCATCACACCCATGTTTACTAATGGCCTAAACCCACAGCAAGACCTATAAAATATTCACCATTTGTGAAAGGAACAGTCCTCTTACATTAGCCACTTTGTCATCATTGACAAGCCCTATCCAGGACAGGCTATTTGAAGGAACACAAACATTTCAGTACACTGACAATATCAAATCCGCAGATTTAAGTGCATCTTCTTAGTGACTTATAAGGCAGATCAGAATTATAGGCAGGCAGATGTAAAGTAGCTGTAATCAGTCAGACTCAACCCTTGTCACATCAACAAAGACGTGATTTTTACCTCATTACTCGACTGATCTGCTGCCCAGCATACAGAAGCCATATAAACAACATCACTCTGGTTCAGATTCCCAGTAACTGGCTGAAACAACAGGATCGTGTTAAGATTTGTCAGAGCTTGAGTCGTGTACTTCAGCATGTTTGTTATACAGTAATTGTGACAACTCAGTCCATCCTGAGGCTCAGTTCAGACATTCAGTTTGAAATCCCCCACACAAGGCAACATGTGTCTTGACCATCAGCCTCTGTAGCCAAATGGAAAGGTTGTATTCAGACTTTAAATCAGTGTGTTCCTGTCTCAACCTGTGAAGTGTGTGGTAAATTATTCTGAAGGACACCAAAGGGATGAAAGAGACGCACCAAACTGCGCCTTAAATGCTAGCTCTTATTTAGAAGACAGTTTGTCTCAAATGTCAAAATGTTACTTTGTTTAGATGGAAAAATACAGTGTACTTACTGTATGTAAGTCCCAAAAAATATTATGGACATAATGACAAATAAGACTCACCTGTAGCTTCACTTAATGATTACTGCCAATTTAAATGTATAACACATTTTAATTGAGAATGAATTAAAATTAAAAGAAATTCCTTGGTAAATCCAATGTGTAGCTGATTTTTGAATGCATGTAATACATTGTGTTGATGCATGCACACAATCTGGTACTTCAGTGCTGAACAGTCAGTAGGTCTGTACACATTGCACCCCATACACGACATGATAAATATTTATGCTGCTAATTGTTCTATGTACATTATTAATTGCACCAAAATATCCCTCCAAGAGGATCTAATTAGGGTAGGAAATTAGTCAAAGTTAATAACGCACATACTGTAGTTGAAAAAGCTTTTTTAAACATCATCCGTGTTTCCCCTCTCATTTTGTCAGTGCTGAACTTCATAAACTGCTCTGTGAGCGCGTTCATTAGAATTGGTATTTCCTCGAACTGAGTTGACTGGAGAAATTGGGGGTGATTAAATATTAGCTTGAATATAATTAGCATTTATTAACAAACTCTGCTGTGGCAGATAATGAAAATCTTAATGAAATGCTTTGTTGAATTTTGTGTCAGGGATGTTTGATTTTTTTTTTTTCTTCAGATTTTCAGTCAGCCTGCCTGTGCCCAAAATACAGTATGCATACATTTTTGTTGAGTTTTAATCTAGACAGCTACTGTAATGGTACTACCAGGCCCCTTTACAGAGATAGTGTTTGAGTCTGCCTGCTCCGTACAACAGCCTACCGTGAGTTTAATAGGCTGCTCGGTCTGGTAGAGCTATTACCAAATCCAGCACAGGCCATTAGGCCGCATGGGCTTAATTGCACATTAATTGGATAATTAGGCCAGCACTTTGTTTTTCTCCTTTTTTATCAGATCTTTTCCCTCATCTTGGCAAGCAGTCGGACATTTGCTAGATTTCTCTATTGCCATTATGATTTTTCAGCGCTGTGAGAAAATACAGTAGGTGGTGCAGTCATAGTCATCCTGTGGCAGGAGATTTGCCGTGGGGAGGAGTTGCTCCACGTGGGTGGGAGACCAAGGCTGAGAGGATTGATGGAGCCCTAGGTTGTCCTCCTCCTGTGCTGTCATGTTGACCCACAATACATGCTGTGTTTGTGTCTCTGCCAGCACAGAAACTAGGAAGAGCATGCATAGTTAAATAGGCAACAACTCTCTAGTGCGCAAGGTGCATTATTTATGAACTTTTTAAAGAGATTTTATTCATCCCTTCATCGTATTTCTCCCTGCTGTTATTGTCTGTGCTTTAGGCGTCTGCCTCAGCACTCTCAGATTGCTACCATTAAACCTTGGGAGCCATGTGATGGAGTTATCAAAGTAAATGTTTGGCACATTTGATAGCATTTGAAATATCCTCCTGTAATAAAGCTTTCTGGGGAGAAAGAGGGACAGGCTTTTCATGCAAATTGCCAGTTTTCTGATATCACATGGTGTTGAAATATCCACATTTATCTTACTGCTGTCAACAAACACCTGGAGCTCCTGCTTATATGGAGGTTGATGTTTAGCTGGATGGGTGACAGAGGAAAAGTGTTTGCGATATGACATTGGGCCAGGCAGCACTTAATGAAATCATTATCTTCAATTTACAAGGAATGAATCTACCAAGCCGCAGTTTGATTTCACTGTGGTTTTATTGTGCATATGTTAGACATATGGAAGCCAGACAATTGGAGAATGAGAAGATGTGGATGAAGAAACTAAATCATATGTTATTTTTTGCATGAATGCTATTGCGTATTTTCAGATGGCTAGTATGTTGTTAAAGTGTAGACTTTGGGGCACGGGGAGGAAGTCAGTGCAAAGGGACATTTAGAGATGGACTGTGAGCTGCTCTGCCTTAATGAGAAAAGCACTGTCGTCCTCTGCCAGACCCTGATAGGTCTCCTACTGATTAGACAAGTTAAAGCTCAGTCCTTTATTGTTCCCAGAAGGAGCTGTGCTTGCTTTTGTCTCTGCGCTAATAATAGCCATAAACTATAATCATTCCAAAGTATTAAAATGCTCCTTATAAACATTGGGTCTGTTTTTGTTTTGTTTATTATTCATCTCGTCCAATTATCATTCTAAAGAGGGAGTGTTTCTCGCCAGGCGCTGAGGGAGTAGGAGATTAAAAGGCAGTGAGGAAACATCTGTGTCTCTGCTTTGCCACAAATCTGCATCTCATTCCTACCCCTGGCATCCAAATAGACAGCGCCTACAATGCAGAGAAAAAAGTAAAAAGCCAAGGCGCACAGGGCTAGCGAATAGAGGGAAGGGTTACCATAGAAACACATACCTCACATGGGTTTATGGGCTGCATCCTATCGCATGCTATCAGGAATTACCATAAATCTTCTGCAAGCGAGGGCGGTGGTTAAGGTGCGCCTCAGCAGTGAATGACAATGTGTTGATCTCCACATATCTGGAGCGATGCATTCAAGCTCTTTAAATCAAGAGAAAAATGGCATCAGATTTACTTTGTGACAATAGAAAGATGGAGAGTGCCTCTAATGCATTTCCTTTCATGAGCCTGTGTGCAAACAGACATTGAAAAGCAGAAAGAGCATGCCGGCTGCCTCTCCTGTATATTCCTGTCATTGTGGAGATGAATGATTGCAAAATCCAAACTTAGCTGAAAACACAATGTGCTACCGAGTTTTCCATTTGTGACTGATAATCTTTGACTGTGTGTCATAATGGTTATTCTTTTCACTTGTCGTACAGCTGTCTGCACATAAAAAGCCAGCAGTGACAATTGTGTCAGTGCACAGTGGTGCGTCAGTGCAATTTCCACAAATGGCATCTTTTCCCAAGCTCCCGCGCTCTAGACCTCTGGCGCCAAGCGACGACACCGAGAGCATTATCAGATGTGTTTGAGCAGCTCCCATCAGCATGACCCTGGTGGGCAGTACAGATATTGAGTGACCTTTTCTGTATGGCTCCCTGATATTAACGAAATCTCCCTTGCCTTATTACCATGGGAACATTTCACAGAGTATTAGACTTAATAAATGACTATTTCCTTAGCCTCCATCTTTCTTCTCCCCTCGCCATCTTTCTCCCCATTCCCTCCTGCCCTGCTCCCCTCGTTCTCCTTGCTCCTGAGCCGATAACCTGACCTCCCCAGGGGCTCGGCCTCCATAATCGCGTCAGTTCACGGCCCTCTTATTCCAGCAGAATTGCTTAATTGGTATGTGTTCTACATAACTGTTGGAGTATTAGACTCACAAATGAAGGTTAGAACCTCAGTGCTTGTAATCGACTGAAAGAAATTGATTTGTGCTCAGCTGCCCTTCTGGGACGAGACTTTATGGTTCTCTGAAGAAATGAAGCTTTTATAATTGGGTGTTCTTTCCCCCCCTCTCCTCTCCCATTCTCTCTCTCTTTTTCTCATTTCCTACTTGCTAACTGCTTTGTTGACATTCAACAAACGGCAAGACGCCCGCAACTTAAGGGTGATATGTCTGCTCTTACAGTACACTTGCCATAGTCTCTCTGGTTGTAAAACAAGTGTAGAATGCTGAGCAGTGAATATCTATGCACCCCCCCCACACACACACAGGGAAATATAATCATAGTTTAGGCATTCCGTCAATGGAAATCTGATTGTATTATGTGTGATCATGCAAAAGGCATGAAGCTGTGTTGTAGTAACCAAACCTGACCAACAAGCTGAAATTGCCTTATGATTGATCTGCTTGGATTGTGTGGCGCTTTAAGGCTTTACATCAATAGCTGACTGTGTGTGATTAACAAGGGCCTTGTCACATCATTGTGGTGGAGAAGCTAAAGTGGTCAGCAGCGAGAAATGCAAGAATGCTGCACAAACCTTAGTTTTAAGGTTTAGAAATAACACAGACTTAATGTAGCAAACTCAGTCCCTCATCAGTAAGGATGAAATCAACTGGACTTAACACAGTGTATCCTGCAGGACTGTGCTGCTGGCACTGTCTGACTGGTGTCTTATGCATGACAACTCCCTCTGACTTGGGTGACCGTGGATTATTCATGCCTGCTTTCCAGGTGGGCAGACTCAGATGTGCTCAGTGCAGAGGTTTGCTCAATGCTAAATCACATTTCATGCTTGTGCTAATGTCACCCAGCGAGAGAAGAGTAGTGACAACTGGCAGGTGGTGTTTGCAAATGAGAACAGCCTGAACCGCAAGCCACCCTGACACCAGATGCTGATTTGATTATGGGGTGCCATGTAAAAAGAGTGTATGAATGTATGGAGCAGGCGAGGTGGTACATTCAAAGTCAATTAAGTGAAACAGAGATGAGTGTTGCATTTATTTAATTATATTTTGCTCAAATGGAGGTGTCATCTTTAAGACTGATGAGGATTTTCAACACATGGGTGTCGTTTGAGTGAGGATCGGGGTGTGTTTTCTCACTGTGAAGCTGAATATACAAGATTAAACTATGCTTGTTGCCGGATCTTCTTTAGGCGCATTTTCCATTTGAAGTTGCTATTTTCTGTGTTTTATGTGCGGTTGCACATTTGCTTTAGGTGCTATCTGTTTGTGTTAAGATATGTTTTGCGGCAAATTAACACATTCACCAGTTCATACTTAGATGTATATTTATGCCCCTCAGTGTCTTAGATTAAAAAGAAACTTGGTTGAATGCTAACAGCATGTCATTACTAAAATATATCAGTGTTCAGAACTGATCTGAAAGCCAAGACGTTCTTCACCAAGACAATCCTGTTGTTTTTGTTAGAAGCACTAAATACACAGTATGTGAAGCATCTGACTAACTTGTAACTGACAGTCTCACAAACTCACTCATTATTGTGCATGTGTCTGGGCATACTATATGGATGACAAACAAACCCCTCATTCACTTCACATGGCAGCATCTGCTGCTATTACCTTTGTTGCCTATAGGTGGTGTTGACTGGAATGGAACACTACTAGTGTGAAACTGCTGGTGTGCAGCTCTGCAGTTTTTCACTTAGCCTGGTTTCTGAAGTCGTGGACATGTAGACATATAAAATGATAAGCTTATAGAAACAAGACCATATAAAGTTCATTTTTTATGCTAAGCATAAGTGAAATACAGATGATGATGAGTTGAATTCCATACAGTGGTTGATGGTCATACGTGATAAGAGGCTGCATGATAAAGGCATTTTGAATGAAGTGAAAAGTCACTTACACTGTGTAATCATATAGTTCCAGGAGAAAATGATTTGAATTCAGCAGCTAAACTAAAACATTACTCTGCAGGTGAACCAAGTATTCTCTATGTGGTAAACATCCTTCTTTTCAGTTCCTGGTAATTGCCAGCAATCCAAACTGAGCTTTGACAGCCTATAGTAGCAGTACACTCCACCCCATCCCCCTAATCAACTTTCTGTGATTTAACGGTGCATTCTAAGCATTAGTATTCCAGAGCCAGATCCCTCTTAGATCCAGGCTAGGATTATCCAAGCTCTTAACATCTTAGCTAAGCTGGTTAACACCTGTTTTTATTGACATCTCAACACCATCCTGGGCTCCTCGGTTTCTGGGGCTTTAAAAGATCTTCTCCTGCTCTCTGCAGTAGGCTAGTGGCTCATCTTCTTCTAGGCTGCAGCCCACCTGAATGGTATGTTTCCCACCACAAGTATCGGTAGCAGGTCAGTGAGCTTCACTGAGGAGATTAGGTCAATAGATTTATTCTCACAAGCATATTTGTTGCTGCCCTAGTTGTGATATGGCTACATTAGAGGTAAGTCATTACAATTTAATAAACACAAAAATCACTTGTATAGAGTTGTATCTCATTCAGAGTGATGCCTTTTTTTTTGCCAGATCTAGACAAAAGCTACAATTTCAGGAATCCCATACTTTACACTAACTTCTTGCCCACATGTAATTTGCCAAGAAATACAAAAGCAGTCTCTTTTTATGTGTTTATTAAGCTTAATATTTCCAGTGGGAGCTCATGTTTGCCCCATAGTAACTGATGTAATATGCTATAAAAACCATTTAGACAGTTGATAGAGGCTGGGGGATTTTGGTTAGCAGCAGCTCTGCAGAGCCAGAGAAATCCTCAGATTTCTGTATATGTCTTTCAAAGAGTCTTGCCAGTGTCAGTGGGGAAACTTTGAAGAATGTCCCAGGATTTGTCTAAATCACGAGTTACGGATCCTCTTAAGCATTGCTGGAATTAGAGCTGAGCCCTATCAATGATTCCATTAACCTAAATTCCCAACCAGGCTTCACAACATGACCATATTAACCCCTCGGATTTTACCAAGCTCTTGATCTCTCGCTGTTTAGATATACAGTACAGGAATGAATGGTCACTCGCTGTCTGGCTGCCAGCTATGTTTTCTGGCCCAGACAGGCAATTGTCTGTAATATGACCCTACAGTATGTCTATCCTTGGCCCTTATGTGGCCACATGTTTTCTGGTTATTTTTTCCTACCCTAAAACTGTAACAGACACTGAGATGATAAGATATTTAGAGTGCACATGACCAGAATCCCAATCTGGTAATTTTTACCTTTCCTTGATGAGCAATAATCTTTCCAGACTAGCAGCGCTGGAACGAGCAGAGAAGAAAAAGGAATGAGTGTCTGCCTTCATTAGGACAAAGGGAGGGTGAACAGGAGAGCGTCTGACAAGCCAGTAACGCCTCATTGTCCCTGATCTCAAGTTTCATAAATTTCCACGGCTCTCGTTAAAGGACGTGTCGCTGCTGTCGCCAGGCACTAACTCGTTATCTCCTCAACGCCGTAAAACGCTGTAATTAACATTCAACAACTGTAACCGATCCAGCATTCCTCCTCTCTAGCTGCTAATTGCCACACTATTGTGTTTGCTCATAAGTGGGCCTGTTGTGTGTGCGCTACACATTTCTGTGGTTCATTCTGATTGTAAATAGAGGTGAGAAAGCAGTTCATCTGAGCATAAAGGTGAAGAGCGTTCTCTCTCTCTCCTTGCAGGAGTGACTGAGTTTATAGCTAAGCAAAAGAATCATCTAAACAGCATTTTTTCTGAATATTTTTGTGGCATCCATAAATTTTAAATGCCTTCTATCTAAAAGATGCTAAATTAAAGCTTTGTCAACTGATGCTTTTAGTAGACTCTTCATGGGTAATACAACCTGTATTTTTACTGTTGAAGAGCATATTGGAGACCCATTTGTCGAAATCACAATTACTGTAATTACAAATTTCAAGGCGATGCCTGCCTGTGGTTGTGAGCACACAAGGAGCTGTCCCTTTCTCCTTTCAGCTGTGCAGGAGCATCCGTCTTGAGTCATATCCTCAGTGCTTTGAGTGCAACCTCCATTTGCCAATGTATAGGCATCACATTGCTGTCCCCTTATGACGACACCCACAGAGAGGCCTCAGTACTCTTAGTGGTATTTTTTTTCTTTTGAAGCATCAGAGTTTTTTTTTTTTAGTTTCCTGTAGATACCTAGCAATGTCAACTCTCTTTTAGTAGCAAATGATTTTGTTTTCCCCTTAGCTGCTTCTGCCTGACCTTAGGGGAACAGCAGCTGTCACAACAAGACCTTATGAATAATTAGTCTGGGTCAACTGATACTCTCCAGCTCCACACACTGCTGTCATCTACTCCACCAGCACCAGGCAAAAGCCAGTGAACTGAGTGCAGTTCTGCTCAATTGAATCAGTTGAAATTGATGCAGCCCTTGTTATTTCAAGGTAACCGGCTACATGTAAGTTAATACAAGGGTTACCCATGAGGCCAAGTGTGGAACAAGAGGAGGAACGTCAAATTAGCAGTGTCACAGAGGCCACACTTAGAGACATCCACGGTGGTCTGTCACAGATATACAGTCACCTGGTGCTTTATCTGGATGCTGCTTGCTCTGCATTTCATTCTCTGGGGATTAGAGCGAATGCCAGGGTAAGGTTTCTGAGAGCCAAGATGGCCCCAGGAGGGCAAACAAAACCAAATGGTCTCATAGTGCTTCTTGTCCTGGTTTCATGTTCGGGTCAGAGGAGGTGTGGTGCAGGTGTCTGGAGGCTTAGGTGTGTATCTACCAAATGAGTTAATGATGTACATGTCATCTACTGTCTCTCAGGTTTTCTTTGTTTGTTTGAGTTTTGATTTTTTTTGGCAAAAGGAGCTATTTTACTTCACAGAAATATATTACATCAACACTTCTTGGCCAAATCTGCAGAATTCTACCCTAATTCCAAAAGATTTCCCCTCATTTGGTGTTTTAGTGCTGTCTGAGACATCACTTTAAAATCTCCCATGGGTGTTTGGTTGGGTTGAGATCTGGTAGCAATAGACTACAGCATTTAATTAGCATAATTTCTATACCCAGCAAACCATTTCCTGAGACTTTATATGGAAGCGTCTGCTTTCAGTATGTGTCACTGTCATGAGCTAGAAAACTACACACTTGTGTCTGTTTCACAGGACAGCGCGTCAGTTTGTGTTGGACTGTGAGTTAACCCCACAAATAGGTTACCTGCTCTTTTAGCAACTCACAGCATGTTTTGTGGTTTTATATGTTAGCACAATAGGCATATAGGTTGTGGTTTTTCTCACATTTTTACAACGGCTCACCACCAATGAAACTGCTGTAGCTGCAGAGTTTGAACTCTCACTGCCTCTCCTCCCTCCTTCCTGTTCGAGTTCTGTGGAAATTGACGTGGTCTCAGAAAGTATCACTTCTATTCACCAGATAGCTTTCATCAAGAAAGTGAAAAAGCTCGTTATAAATATCTTATACATGTTAGTTTTGTTGGCAGTCTTTACACTGTCAGGACTTTGAAAGACACTTATTATATTTTTAGCCAAAAAACAAATATGTTTAGTTGTTTGCCATGGTAGAATCCCCAAAGACCTGTTCATTAGAAGTAATACTCAAACTCAGGCCATGGAAGAACCTGGCCTTCTTTTTAGTCTGTTATTAGCTTTAAGATGGATTTATGGATCTGTGCTGAATCTACATAGAGCCTATGCCACTGTGTAGATTCAATTCAAGTTTAATACCCTTAGGCTCAGTATGGTATCAATGGCAGGTGATCTGTGGTAAAGACACATAGCCATGCTTTCAACTAGAGTGCTAAATGGTGTGCTTAATTTATTTACATGCTCATATTGGCTCCAATTTGACCTGCAAGAAGACTATCTGCAGTCTATCACACTTTCATTGGACATAATCTGGAAAAAATTATCTCTGACTGTGATCAGATTCATAGATAGGAAAGATGCTGGCATGTTAGCAAGAAAAGGTCCTTTTATGAGGCCCATGAACAAAGGGAAATGTATTCTCCTCAGGAGTTTGCAGAGGAGAAAATGGAAAGTATAAATGAGGGAAAGTGTCATCATATGGCTCTTTTTTATTAAATTGTGAAAGATAGATCTAATTTTAATTTGGACTAATTCGAGGAACATTATCAGCCATTTACCAAGGGTGGCTTATGAATGACTTGATGTACTTCGCTCAACAGTCATGTGCTCTTACTCTGCAGTTTCAGTTCAGATACCAGGCAGAAACAGGGTAATTTTAAAAGCTCCTGTTCCCACTGTTCACTTCATGAACTTCAGTACCCCACCTCCTTCCTTCCTTTCAGCTCCTGGAGTCGCAACTATATTAGTATCTCCCAGAGAGCGTCAAGAAAGTCTGCTGCTTCTGTTTACAAGCTATTCAATCACCCTAAGTACTAGTGGCAGAGTGATTTTCATGGAAACACATTTGCCACAATGCCCCCTGGCTCCTTACATGCAAGGTATTTATCATATGAAAATTTGGAACTGTCTGACTTGCCTGTTTTACTAGCCTTGTCCTAGACCTGGGACTGGTAAAACATTGTAATAGATGCACTGCAGTCACAGTTAAACATAAAAACATCCCATAATACTGTAAGATTTACACTCTGTCAGACGGGAAGTGGCTACTTTTATAACACCATTGCACCAGAGTTAACATCTCATGGCTTACAAGTAGTCACCCGGTAAAAAAGGGTCATTTGTTTTTATTTGTTATGTTTTGTTTTTTTGTTTTTTTTTTTTGTTCTCAGTGACACACACAGAAAACAGTTGTGTTCTTTTAGCAGCAGTCCAGATGGAAAAAAAAATGGTTGTGGTTTAAATTTGTTTTAGCCTCCTTAGCATATGTAGCTGCTGGAAATACTGCAATGTGCTGCACCTCATATTGCATATTTTGTGTGTCCAAAAAATGTCTGGGTGCATGTGCATGCGTGTGTGCACTACTGAACCGAAACCTGGCAACAGCCCCTGCTAACAGCTGGTTTTTCGACAAGGCTATAAGAAAATTAACTGAGCCATGTGGTGGCTTGTAGCCTAATATTGCATTAAGCAGGTTGACCGGGCTCACACAAGATTGATGACTGCTGTGTGTCCCACTGCACTTTGCATCTTTAGCATGAGGTCTTTGTTCTCAAGGTCAGAGGTCACATTCATAAACTGCCATGCAGCCTTTTCACACCACAGTTTGGTCATTCCCTTAGATAAACAGAAGTTCTGGTATTTGTAACAACAGTGCTATGTAGGCTATTGTAAGGGAATGTAGTGAAACCATCTACAATGGTACATATACATCTAGAGCATCTGTCATTGTTGCATTGTAATGATCAAAATGTCAGTTTAAGTCATCACTGAAGTCTAGTAGAAGGTCTAACTGTGAGGCCCTACCAGCATTTATGTAATAAACAGCACAGAGCTGATTAAGTGTCAGAATATTGCTAATCATGCCTACTCTGTTTTCATCATCTGTCTTCAGTGCCAGTGCTTTTCTGGCACTTTTCTTATCCGCATCCCTGTGACCCATCTATTTACCCAGCATCCCCCTCTGTAACGAGGAGTGTTCGTTCATGAGCCATGTTTAAACTGCAGACAGGATTAACTTGGCTAAAGGCTTAATGCACATGCACAGTCACCCTATGCTTTGTTTGGCCACAGATCGACAAGCAGTTCTATTAGGCTTTCCTCTCTCTCTTTGCCTCTCGTTCTGTCTCTTTGGGCTCCCTAGGCCTCCTCCTCCTCGTCCTCATTTTGCCTGAATTAATTGAGTTCTCATTTTTGTGAGAAAGCTCACAGGAGAGCTGTGTGAGGAGAGAGAGAAGAGTGATAGAAGAATGAGCGAGGCAGAGGGAGATCAGTGGCAGAAGCCTAAGGGGCATAGCTCTCCCAGAGGTAGGCGGTCACCAGTTCCCTTGGGGATGCTGGAGCCCCTCTGAAGTGACTCATATCTTTATCTTCTCAACATTCACTTCTGAGCACCTCAGGGAAGACCTGTAGGCTGGTGGTCAGGGCCAGACAGATGTGCTTTTTCACCCCTCCACCAGCCCAAGGAAGGCTGCCACCTCATTTAAGCTCTTTGTGTCTGTCAAGCTAAGAAGTGACAAAAACCGAAAATGTTTCTGGTAAAATAACAAAAGCCGCTTCAAACAAGACAAGATGCAGACAAATCAAACCATGCGTAGTGCTATGCTTCCAGCTATGAAACTAGCCAGCAGGCTCAGCAACAACCAAACTAAACAACACAGAAATCAACCAAGCAGATTTTTCATAAGTGAGAGTAGATTTTGGAAAACACCACACTTAGCCAACAACCAGAGCATAGGAGCGGAGTGGAGCGGTGAGAATTTCCGCTCCTCACTCACAGAGTTCTTCTCCTGCTCCGCTCACTCGCTCAAAGCTGCACCAGGCCGCTCTGCTCATTATTGCTCAGCGCTCAGCCCAGATTGCATCCCACTCTACTCAGATCACACCCACTCACTCCAAAAAAGGGGTGGAAAATCTGCATGTATTTTGCTTTTAGTTTAAAGCGTAGCCTTTCATCCCAGAGAACTAAAGAACAACGACCACTTTTATTCCAAATAGAAATGATTTATTTCAAATTACAGTTAGGCCTATGTAACAAGGAATATAATACAAAAAATAAAATATACCGTACTAATCATGGACTGAATTAAATAATAATATACAGTACACCTGAATGAGCTTTCACTTTTTAAAGTACTGTAGCCACAGCTGATTTTTGACTGAAAAGTGATGGATGACTGTCCAAGACACTGATGCATTCTGGGTCGGGCTTGGACATGCTTCAGGCTCTTGGTGTGAGCGGTACCAGAGCGAAATTGGAGCGGGACATAGGGCGATGCTCCCTCCCTTTTAAAAAAAGCCGCTCTGTGCACTATCCAAAATTCCCCCACTCGCTCGTGCTCCGCTCTGCTCACATGCTCTGCCAACAGCCAGTTCTCATTATGTAGGGTTGAGTGTGATATGTGATGCTTCTACAAACTAAATGGCAACCGAAGCACTAAGAATCTGACCCGAGTCCCACGAGCAGGACGTTACATTGTTTCGTGCTTTAGTTGCGCTCGTTGCAAATACTACTGGTGAAAACAGCAGGCTTGATGTGCACCCACGGACTCTGCCGTGGCCTGAACCCTTTCAATTATGAACCATTACAAGTTCTCTCCTTGCAATATTCATGCACAGACAGATCACTCCTTCAGATGTCTTAGGTTGCTGTAAGTTGAGATAAACACTTGCCAAGTTGTTACAGCCAATGGCTCGCCTCTATTCCTCAGTGTCACTGTCTTAGCACTCAATAATTCAAAGCTTGGCGGTAATGAGCTCCCCGTAGGCCCTGTCCCCAAAGAGCCTCCCCACTGTGCCTCCACTGTAATGTAGTTATATCTCATGTCAGCTTTCAAATCAATTACATTTCTATCTGATGGCTATGTAATTGTGCCTGATTGAGTTTTTGGCATGCCAGCTAAGTGTGTGGTTCCCAAACTCAAGCCAGTCAAAACAGGAAGCTTCATCAAATGAAACTGTATTTCATCGTGACTGAGGCTGCTCACATGATAAGCTGTAATTGTAATTACAGTATGATAATAATAACAATAGCAATCTGTGTTTTCTCAGTTTTGTTGTTTTTCCCCATTGCTCTCCAGATGAAATTTTGCCCCAAGGATTGCAAACATTTTCTTTACTCAAGATGCAATGGCTGATTTGATTGTTTGTAGTATGTGCAGTTTACTAGATTAAATGCAAACCATAATGCTTTGGTATAAATGTAAGTGTTTGGAGCTGAGTTTGTTATAAAGCAGGAAAGCTTTTTCTGCAGAACTAAACTAGGTGCCTCTCTACATACAGTAGTGTGCCAGACATACAGTACAGTATAGTGTGCCCCTCAGAACCCATACTCCTTGTGGTGTAATACCTAGAAATAACAGACGAAATGGATTGATAGACATATATGATTGGTCTGAATGGACAGATGGATGGACCATCAACAGACAAATGACATACAAAAAGAAGAAAGGAAGGATGTATGGATGGCATGGATGGCTGGACGGATGGACGACAGATACATGGATCAACACTATTCAGGCCTGGATGGACAGAGAGAATACTGGAATGGAGTGGTATTGAGATAGATGAGGGGGAGGATGCTGTGGTTAGGTGCATCAGCAACTAAATAGTGATGAATTGTGGCTTCTGTCAGCAGCACTAAGTATAACAGACATAGTAAAGCAGTCTGGCTCATCCATAATCAGTGGACAGGGATTGTCTTCATGCCAGAAGAGAAGTTCTCTGGAAATAAAGCACTGAGAGCACCGACCGACCGATCTGTCTTTCTATCCTCACTTCATCACCCTTTTTCTTTATATATCCCCTTACTCTTGGTATTCTTTCCCTTTAAATATCTTCATTTGTCATTCATCATCTTTCCTCATTTCTCTTCTTAAGGCCATGCATCCTACTGTCTGTCTGTCTGTCTCTGTCTCTCTCTCTCTCTCTCTCTCTCTCTCTCTCTCAAATGCTGTCTTTTGTGTTAACAGCCTTCTGGGTTTTTTTTGCAGTGGAGGAGCCACTGGGTGCACATCTACAATCTTGCCTTTCATTTCATGGCTTCTGGAAATGGATGTTTTACTGCCTTCATTAAGGCATGCAGCAGTTAGCGCCGTGTTTTCCCTCTGAAGTTTAGCTCCATGAACCTCGCCATTAGAGGACATTATGGCCCCAGATTTCAGGGCACAGTGGAACACTGTATAATTTGATTAGTGTTATTAATCAAGCGGAATACCGCTCCTTTCGCCCCAGTCTCCCTGGCCTCCTCCTCCCTTTTGCCATTTCACTTCTGCTTTCAAACCCTTCAGATGTTTGCTTCCCTCTTCCTCCTCCCCTTATTCGTGCACCTCTCTGTCGCCTGCACTACAACACATGCAGCGAAAGTGACAATAGGCCTCCCGCTTTTCCTTTTAAAAACAGTGATTTATCACTTGTTTTTCCCTTCCCTTCACAACCTCCACCCCGTCCAAGTAATGCCCCCCTCTCTTAGCCCAGGACATAAATCAATTGAGATGAAAGTTTCATAATTGTGCTTGCTGGGAGGGATTTGAGCAAAATTGCACTATGAATTTTTTAAAGGGAATTTTTACTAGCTATTCAGTGAGACTTGGGCGGTGAAGGAAGGTGAGGCCATGAGGATTTATGGGCCTGGGTTCTTCATTACTGAAGTAATTTTCCTGCAAATGATAGTGCAGTTCCCGGGGGGGGGGGGGGGGGGGTACAAACCCGCCTGAGAGAGTACAAACCTGCTTAATCTCTTGTGGAGAGAACAGTTCAGAGCACTAATATCACCTTTAAGGGACTGAGGCTCCATTTGTTCACATTTAAACTGCAGCTAGTGTATTTGCGATTCATAGTAATTGATTGCTCAGATTCTTTTCAAGAGTAATTATAAGTTGATTTAATTACAAAGGATAGTTTTGTTAGAGCTGTGAGAAACATGCTCCAGGGTCATTTTTATCATACACTGTTTTTGCAGAACGCATACTGCACATTTTGTCAGACATTTTACATTTTCATTATGATTCTTCTGATTGCAAATGTGGGTAGGTTTACTTGTACACTGTAGTAGCTGAGGGATTAGCAGGGCTAAACATAGCATATTCTTTTAGAAAATAAAGATAGAGTAGGGGAAGAACAGGCAATTTAATGGGAGACAAGGACAGTTAAAAAGATATCTAATGCTTTCTCCTTTCCTCTTTCTGTGGTTGATATCCTGTCATTGTGTGTGTGTGTCCATCCTCGTGTTAATTTAGACCTGCTTTACCAAGCTGTTGTACTGTATCTTCAGCAAGGGTCTCCACCTTTCCCTTTGGCCTTTCCTCCCTCCTCATTATAACCCTTCTCAGTCCAATATGGCTGATGTTCTGTCTCCATCTCTTTAGGTGCAGCCAGCAGCAGTGGCCATCCTCAAGGTTAGTGCGTCCACAATGCCAGGTCTCATTCTGTATCCTGCCCGCAGTTTTACAGCTCAGTAGCTTGAGAAGCAGAGCGGGTAAATCTGCTGCAAGAAGGAGAAAGACACAGAGGGGAGGAGGAAGGGAGAAACAAAATTATTGTGCACCCTGTCAGTGATTGAAGCGGACCTCATTCCAGACACACTAACAACTCAAGACAATTAGTCACTTCTCACTAGGCCAGACCTGAGACTCACTTGAAGGCCAAAAAGAGGCAGGGAGTAGAGGACCCACTAGCATGGCTAAGCACTGCACTCCATGGAGAGAGAAGCAACTTGAAGATGAAATGGCTCTCAGTTCTGCTAACACAGCTCCTTGAGACCTTTTGTACAACAATGAGATTGAAATAGTGTGGAAGTATGGGACTCAGTCACTGATAAGTCATGAGGGTCTGTATAAAATGCACCACCTTAGAAATACCTCGAAATATGAGTGGTTATCATTTTATGCATGCATTCAATTAACATTATAGAAATACATTGATTTGACTTCATGCTGCATTCAAGAGCTAAAATCAGATTTTCCCAATTTACAGAAATGTCCTAAATGTTTGTGCTGGACTGGACTGATAAATAATGTGTCACACATAGTCTTTTTTATAACATTTTTAAGATAAACAAAGACAGCACTGTCAGTAGTTTGTTCCACCTATCAGTCAGTTTGAGGTAGTTTGCAGCAAAACGATGAGCCCTGAAGCTTCAGCCACCACATGCTCCTAAACAGAAGTGACGCATGACTAAGGTGGGTGGTGCATGGAAGATCAGGGAGTGGAAAGAGAGAAAAGTTGGTCCTGGGTCCTCTGTGGATACGCAGTGTGACCAATTGAGGTGAAGGGGATGAATGAGGCCATTCACTGGGCCTAATGAAAGAGCTCATGCTGGGACCTGAATGAGGGTGGGCCCATCTGCACCACATAGGCGTGCACAAACCAGTGACCTCGAAAATTACCCAGGAAGCACTTTGGGACAGTCACCCCAGCAACAGGCTGGGGTTCACATGGTAACCAGGCGCTTCAATCAATGCCTGGCACCTTCTTAGACAGAGCAAAGTTTTTCTCTGCATTGAAAGAACTCTATGTTGAAATCAACTTCGAGAGATTGCCCCCCACTTCTTTAAACGGGGGACCTGCCAATGATTGTCCCATGTGAAACATCCAGGGTCTCTCACCATCTTTGAGATGTGTGGGATGCTGCCCTCAGGACCTTTTCTCTCAAGACTGAACCACTTGTTTGTCTTAGCTACATACATTATGTGCTCCCCGAGTGTATATGCAGAGCTGTATGTGGATTAATTAGGTACAGCGACAGGTTTAGGGGGCTGATAGATCCTAGATAACAACAGAGATCCCTTCAACATCCCTTGGGACTGGACATTACATTTACAAGCATCTTCAAGGATCTGGTTCATTGGGTTTTATCTGTTGTTTAGTTTAATATATTCAGTCTTGATGAGCCAGAGGCATGTGGGTCATTGAAGTTCCATTCCTGTCTTCGTTCCCTTGCAGAACTTTTGACAGCATGAAATGACAATCTGCCCCTGCATGCATCTCCCACGTCAAAAAGTAATGAGATTGTGCTGCTGGAAATATCACTACAAAGCATCAGGCCTGCACTCGGGTCTGACTACACCTTCAAACAGAGCTGCCTGCCAGCCCGCCTGCCTTGCCTGCCTGCTGAAAAAGAAACGAGCAAAAACAATCAGAATCAGAGACAGAGAAACGGCAAGGGAAGCTCCCCATGCTGAGACAAATGAACACGCCAGGGCCTTTCATCCTGAGAGTGATTAGTAATCCAAAATGTTTTAAAACTCCGCTTTGAGTGTGTTCCTCAAACGAAAGAGTTCCATTGAGGAGTGATGGTGAGATGTTTCTCGCTGAGAAGAGCCAGTAATCTAGTCTCTAATTGTGGCATCGCTGACAAGGCTGGTGTGGCTGGGAATGCTTCAAGCGGGGCTTTTTGCTACGTTCTTGTCAGATCCACCACCAAAGGCACAAGCAAACAAAAAGACCCCTCAGATTCTGTTCTTACAACCATCTGCCTATTACTTTGTGCATAAATACAGGTTTAATTTAACACTCGTATACTCCCTGATGTTGGCCTAATGAGACCAAAACCACAAAAGGTGCTGTATAAATGCAGAGTTTGGTTGCAGATGCAGTATGGGATCTAACATAGTTTTCAGTCACTGTAATTGCTGCTTTGTCTCTCTCGTGTTCTTTTATATTTCATTGCTCGAAGTCTCTCAGAGAAGATTCAAAGATTCTGACACATTGGCAGTAGTGTTACTCTTCTTCTGCTGTATAGCCAGAACAGTCATTTTCAAGGACTTTGAGTGGGATTCAGTAGAGCTGGTAGGAGCTTAGAGAATTTGGCATGGGAAGCTCTGAATCCTCCACAATTCAGAAGCCAGGTTGTTGAAGGTTTGAAGAATTGAAAAGAGGCAGCTTAAAGAATCAAAGAATCATCAACAGTAGGGGAAAAGGAGAGGAGTTGATGGTGTAGAGAAGACAGGAAAGAGGTGAAATCCTAGCTCATAAAAATCAGTATTATAACAACATTAATTGATGCTGCTGAGTGCCATATGTGATGCCATATGGAAAAGCTGCCCCAGAGGCCTGCTATAATAGACAGCCTGCAGTGGTGCACACAACTTGGCACATTTACAAACAAGGGACATCCCATTAATATCAGCCTCGCAGACCAAGCAGCAGGCAGTGGGAGAGGGAGTGAGAGGAGGTTGGATGGAGGGAGGGGGCAAGAAAAAAGAGAGGAATCCAGGTTACCTCATGTTTTGTTCAGTTGCCATCTTTGGTCCTCAGTTTCTCTTGTTTACCCGTTCTCCCCACACTGCTACTTCATGTCATTATGCATTTACAATCTCAGCTCCTTTACTCCCAGGATTCCCTAATTACAGTAATAAATGGGCCCCTCCCTTCTGGGTTGATCAGACCGCCCTCTGTCTGCCTAACTGTCACTCCCACCACAGATGCCCAGTGGTCCTTTCATCTCACACACACACACACACACACACACTTCAGCAGGTGAGGTGATTCATGGCACTTTGACAAAGGCAGTGTGAACAAGTGTTGTTTAACCTGTTCTGTGCCTAATCACAGGGCAGCTGTTATTTACAGCTGCAGTCCACAGTTTCCACTGCTTGGTCGCTTCTTCTCTTCCACTGCATTATGCCATATTGGGTCTTCTTCATGCATTTATTCACTGCAAATATCAGTTCATGGATGGTAAATATTACACTAACTATAAAATTATTTAGAATGGAATTAATAAAATGAACTCTATATTTTTTAAGGTCACAGCTTTTAAATGGTTACGGTATCTGGATAACAATTCAGTATTTTGTGAACTCAAATGTAGTACAGTATATGCAACTAATGAGCATTTGTTGATTATCATCTATTGATTATTGTCTCTACTAATCAGTTAATCAGTATGTCTGTAAATTGTCAGGAAAACACATCACAATTTCCTACGATGATGTCTTCAAATTACATTCTTTTGACCAAAAGATATTCAATTACCAAAGATACTTAAGAAAGAAAAGTAGCAAATCCTTATATTTAAGCAGCTGCAATTGAACACAAGATATTTGCTTGATCTAAGATGAACTGATAATTGAAATGTCTGTCTAGTTTCAATACTAGTTGAGTGTGACAACCATAATTACAGAAGTCAGTCTGATCGTGTCAGTCATGGCAGCAAGGTGGCTTTGAAGTTGATTATTTCATCCTGTGAAGCTGTGTAATGTTCCTTCTCATATGTGAGGGCATCATTTGTCCTGTGTGTGTCAAGGGATCTGCAGACAGACATGTATCTGCCTTTACCACCCCATATAGCCTGTATGTGCAAGCATCCATTTTGCACAAGGCTCTCCTGACATGCCCAGAGCAGGGAGGGAGAAAGAGTGATCCTTATGAAACGGAGTTGTCAGCCATTCTGTTGAGTTTCATAGATTGTGAGGCGGAACAAGAACAGCGTACAGCTGTTTCCTCCCCAACACAGAGGGAGGCAGATGAAGAGCAAAAGAGAGAAGTGGGGGGGTGAGAGAGAGCTCTCTGCTCTGATGTGCATTGATGTAGCTGAAGCTCTAGGTCAAACGCTGCCAGTGTTTTGTGTTCATCTTCGTCTCTTCTCCCCAGTGCTCTTCTAAATTATTCACAGCCTGAAGATGTGCAGTGTGGCTGCCTCCTCCCTTCCTCTCTCCCCCTTCACTCCGCCTTGCTTTCTCTTGTTCTGTTCCCCATCCCTTCCTTTCTGTCTCATTTGACAGCTTGTTTCAGAGGCAATGAATAGAAGTTTTTCTTTGCTAGCTGGTTAATCACCCCACCCCATCCCACATACTGTACACTACAAACACCCACCTTTCATCACTAACTCCATATCTCACACTCCTCCTTTCATCCCTTGCTTGCGTCCTGGGACTTCCAGAGTTTAGCCAGCCACTTCTTGTCAAATGGGAAATACCCAGCTGTTAGTATTAGCTCCTGTGTAGTCCCTGCTATCTCCCTGTACTGCTCTACCTCCCTTGCTGTCTCTCAATTCATTGGACCCACAATAAAGGGGTTGGACAGTTTCTCTTTTTTTTTTTTTTTAGCAAACTGCCAGTCCTGTTAAAATGGAGGGAACTACTACAAATCAAGGACACAGTGGGGCTAGGTGTTATGATGATATACTGTATGTGTCAAGACAATCAGAGGTTTCAAAAATGTTTAATATATCATAAAATATCACAATACATATAGTGACATTCTGAAATAAAATTGATTTACAGTAATAGAAAGAGATTATGATTTTATTGATATAACCAGCCTGTTTTTGTGACAGATTATTATTGTCATGTTAACCAGGAATATGGCATTTAAATCCTGTTTGGATAGCAAGGGTTGGAGGATGAGGTGTGCCCCTCGTGGCCACCTGAGGAGAGAGCAGAGCAGAGGGAGCAGCTGAATCCAGTTCCAGCTGTTGCCACAGGACACTCATTTGTAATTCTGTACCCTTCCTACAATAACGTTTGATCATTGCAGAGGGGGGACAGGAGGTACAGGGAGGGGAAAGGGAGCTGAAGCGTTCTCCCTCTCACTTTACTCCCCCTCTCCAAAACCCCTACCCGCCCTACCCCGGTTGCTGTCACCCAGCATGAATGCCCCCTCTGGCCCAATGACAAGTCTAGCGTGAAACGCTTGACTGCCCCCTGAAATTATCAGTAGAGCCCCCCGGCAGCACATGCTTCTCATGACCAGCGCACAGTGGGCTGCCGCCAGATTCTTTTTATTATGGCTGTGGCCTGCCAGCCCCCTGACTCTACCTCCTTCTGCCTGTTCCTCCGTCCCACGCTCCCTCTCCTCCTCCTTCCCTCTGTGCATTGGCCAGGGCTCAGTAAACAGCATCTGTAGTGCTCATCATATTACTGTTGTAGGGAATAGAAGGGAGGAAGAAGTCAAATTCTCTGTGGGTGTTGCTGTGATTTCTGTGTATCTAGTGTATTTATGTGTGCGTACAGTATGTGATTTTGTGTGAATTTGTATATGCATGCATACACACCGTGTGTACATGTCTGTGTGTGTTGGCTTGACAGGATTAGTGAGAGAGTGAGCTAGTAGTAGCAGTACAGAGAGTGAGAAAGAGCAAGAGAGGAGGGGAGTAGCAGTACAGAGCAATGCCTGGAGGCTCAATCTGTTCCTCACTGAGCTACATCAGTGTTAGAGACGACGGCTTGGGCTGCGGGGAAGCCTCCACTCGCTCCATCAAACTGTCAGGCAGCCAGTGGAGTTGCGCAGGGAGACTCTCAGCTGCCCCCGGGGCCAGTTCAAGTCAACATCCCATTTCCTTGCCTCCTCGCCTAATTTCTCTTAGGCTCCAACTTAAATTTCCAATGCCCAGTGTCTGCCGCTACAGCTGAGCAGCACCAGGCCCAGGGCCATGTCAAAACACTGGGAGGTGCTGAGAGTTGTAGATGTGTATGTGTGTGTGTGTGTGGGGTGGTGGGGGTGCTGAAGACAGGCGAGATAGTGAGCTAGCTCCAGTCACACAGTCAGCAGAGCCAAGAAGAAGAAGCCTGAGGGAGCCTTATGAAAGACGATGTGCGAAAAGAACCATAAATCTATGGTTTTGTTTTTTCCTCTCATTCTCTTACCTATGTCCCCATTTTTCTTCCACGACTATATTCATATCACCATTGTGTATTCCCTGTCCCTTCAGGTTTCTGACAGTTTTCTCCATTCTCTCTGAGCTGAATAAATGCTCCCTGTTCCCTCATACATCTGCCATTACTGTCTGTTTTTCCCTCGCCAAGCTACTCCAAGGATCACACCAGCAGTTCAGCCAGGTCTGACACTCCCCCAGTCAGCGCTGAGAGCAAAGGTGGAGGGATTTCTTGTTGGAATGGAGAAGGCGGTCCTTTAATTTACACAAGAAGGGGGGCAGCTCTTCAGGTTTACCCCCACCACTATCACCATCAATCTGTCTGTGCGCGTCCTCCCCTCTCTTCCTCCTCAGCCTCATCACATACTTTGCATGGAAGTGAAACAGAGTGCTGCCAGGTCTCAGTGCTGTTTACATGGACTCTAGGTAACGTTAAAGTGTGCTTAGTTTGGCCCCAAGTCAGGACTATATCTTTCCTCACCCCAGCTTGATTTACATGGCCCCTGCTGACTCTTCCCTTAAGTGTGTCAGCTCTGAACCGGAGGCCTCTGTGTGTCTGGTTAATGCAAAGAGCATTTCTCTGAGCTTGTCGTTTTCAATCCTCCTTCAGTCTCACTCTCTCTCTCTGTCCTTTTTTAATGGGCCTCTGATGAAAGGAGCTTTTGTTGAATCTGTCTCTGTGTTTGCCCAGCTATCTCTGAGTTCCCAATTCAAATATGGTTTTACGTGTGAGCCTGTCTAGGCTTCTTCTGCTGGTCGATATAATTTCTGCCCGACAGAGCTTTTTCTCTCAATCTCCTTCCCCCTGGAGCCTGCATCTTCACTGAGATCAATACCTTCCTAATCCAGTGCTCCTAGGCTGACCCATGGCAATCAGCTGACTTCCCGTGCTGCCTGCTGGGGAGATCAAGGGTCAAATGGCTGTATAGATTTGATCCTGTGATCAAATCACTTTGCTAGGGTGGTGCTTTCAGATACAGCTGGTGGGGTCAAGAGCAATCACTTGATATTTTTTCTCTCTGCTTGAGAGAGTTAAATGCAGTGATGTTATGTGAGCCATGTAAACCCCAATACTAATATGGCACCACAGGTTTTGCCCTGCTTTTGCTATTAAACCTTAAGGTTATGTGAAGCATGCAAATATAATTATTTATTTATATGATTGTTTTCATTCCACACATCATTTTTGGAGTGACTCGTGGCTTTCTAAGTTTGTTTTAGTGAGAGTGAGAATGTCAGAGCATGCAAGAAAACATCCCATTGATAAATTATGAATGCTGAGATGAAGCAAGGCGTTACCTTTCGCCACAAAGCCAAAGAGACCTTCAGATATCCCGCTGGTGTTTCATGCCCATCAGGAGGGCCCCCAGACAACCCGAGGCTCTGCTTCTACGCCCCATCAGAGTGACCACTACGTCTACATCCCCACACCTCATCCCAGTCTTGGCAGGAGGGAAATTGCAGGAGGAAAATGGTGTTGTTCCACTGGTATCTGTCACTGCTTTGGTCCTCGACTATCTAAATGGGCCATTACCCACTCTGTGTGCTCTCACTCTAGGAGATCTGGGTTTGTCAGTACTTTCTCCCTTACAATCAGGGGTATCTCAGTATATGCCCCCAGAGAGATGTCTTCTAATTTGAAGCCATTTGTTCCCTGAAGATGTCTACAGTTTTTGCATTGTCTTGTCTTGCCACCTTGTTCATTTGGAGAAAGGATCACGTGAAGCAGCTTCTGTCTCACTGTAAGACATTCAGTCACTGGTACAAAGCAAGGTAAATATTTTTCGGAGTCAAGATATAGTAGCAGGAGAGACAATGGTACAGTGGTTAGCACTGTCACCTCACAGCAAGAAGGTTCCAGGTTTGAACCATGCTGTCGACTACGGCCTTTCTGTGTGGAATTTGCTTGTTCTCCCTGTGTCTGTGGGTTTTCTCCAGGTTCCAGTTTCCTCCCACAGTCCGAAGGCATGCAAGCTAGGTTGATGACTTGAAATGGTCTGTGTGTCTGTCTCTATGTGTCAGCCCTGAGGTAGACTAGTGAACTGCCCAGGGTGTACCCTGGTTCTCACGCGGTGTTGGCTGAGATTGACTCCAGGGTAAACAGTATAGATTATGGATGGTTAGTTAGATGTAGTGGCCATATCTCAAACTGATCAATGCACTATTAAATTTGGTACAACATTATTTTGGAGTTTCATGAATGAATGACACTTGGAAAAAGCTCTTGCATCTAAAATCCTTAGGTACTTTAGAAAGAGCTGTGGTGGAAACACACTTTACACTGATTACTGTCAGTCAAGGTTTTGTCACAACTTGTATTGTCAAAACACAAATACTTTTACGTGCATTCTCTTTTTGCCCTTTTATTTGTTTTATTTGTTGCTTTATTTATTTTGAGAAGGAAGTGACAGTGACATTTGCATGCCAGCAGCTCTGGCAGCTCTTGTTTTTGCCTATTTTTTTTTTCTAGATTTCTTGCAGCAAGCACAGGGGTGCGATCAGTATTCAGGCAGACAGTCGTTGATGCCGTGCCAGCATTTGCGTAGCCAGGCAAGTTCCTTTTCTGTTCCTCTCTTTATCTCTGAGGCAGAATTCATGGCAGACTGTCCTCTGAGTGTGACAAGTGGAACTGTGTGATTAATTTGGCCAGTCATTTTAATGTGCTCCGGGATGCACAATGCTTATTGTCTTCCCCATGCACGTCTATCAGAATCTGCCAGGAGAATGGCCAGGAGAATCGAGACATCCATCCATCCACCCTCCCTCCCTATCACTGTTTTTTTTATTTGCTTCTTTCTCCTCAGCCCTGCCTCATTTCAGGGCTGAGCTACAGGGTCGTCAAGGGGGCCAGCCCAGGTCGAGGCCTGGCTTCAGCCAGGGCCGCTGGCGGAATAAATCTCCTGTCTCTGAAGTGTTGAAAGCTGTGTAAATGTCAAATGCATCCGTCTGATGTGCCAGCTGAGGGGAGGAGGGGTTGGAGAGGAGATGGGAAGCTGGGAGGGAGGGTTGTGGATGAGCCATCCGCTGAAGCTGGTCCCCTGTTACCCTTCGTAGCTGGCGGTTGCCAGGTGCAGATGTTGCTGCTTGCTCCCTGCCTCTGAAGAGCCAGCCAGTTTTTGTTTTGTTTTTGGGGGGTGGGGGTGGGCTTGTGAACATCTATGAGAAACATAAACCACAAGGGACTTGGCTCCTGTCAGGCAGCTTAGTGAGCAGCATATCTCTCCGATTTTAACAATGTTCCATCTGACCACCAGACATGCTGTTTAGGAAGGGTTCCCTGTGGGGTTGTGGTTTTGTATTTTCACCATCCGGTTTTCTTATATAGTCTTTGCTGCAAATCATTTTCTCAGTGTAGATATTCTAAAACACATAGGGTGCTAAACGATGTCCTCACCTCACACCCACACACTCACAAACATGAGCCAACCTTTTTGTGACTCAACCAAGTGTATTAGCCTAACAGGGCAATTAAATATACTCCTGATAAAAACTGCTCTAACAATACTTCCCCCTTCTATCCCCTCATCTCTATATGCCCCTGTCTGTTCTTACTGTTGTTTTGTTCCCCCCTTTCCACTTTTCTCTCTCCCCTGCTGTGTTGCGTCTCTGTCTGTGTGAACCATAGCTAGTATTCCTCTTGACGCTGCGTTGTAGTGCAGGCTTCTTGTGAAAGGATAAGCATCATGCTGTGCTCTTTTGATATTATTTTTCTTCCCCACTAGCTCCAGCGTTGTGAGGCCTCATCTCTTGTGTCATGACTGCTGCTTCAACAACAAGGCCAATCATACACCCAGGGAATAGACGCAGCCAGTTGTTCGTCTCCATCACATAGGGTTTAAACTGGGCCCAGTAATAAGAGAGTAACACACAACCCCTGTGAGATGGAAGGCTTCTGTTCAGAAGCATGCTCAGAATACATTAACACTGGTTTCCTTGGGTTAAGGTGGGGTTGGGGATTGGCTCGTTTTTGTTTTTGTTTTTTTTACTTTGTAGGTGGATTTAAATGGAAGAAAACATTGATTCGAAAAGAGTGGCAAGGGAACAAATGGGCAGTGATTACAGGTTGGGATGTGTCTTTAACAAGCAATAGAGAAATGGCTGACAATTAATTTGGCTGGAATACGTGGTCTGAATGGGAAATTGATTGACAAGAAGACTAAGCTACTTTCTCTTCTTCTTAATGCCCTGCATTCTGTGATGAAGGTCTTCTGACAAGCAAAATCTAGGCACTAGGGTTTGCAAACATTCTCCTAGAGACAAGAGCACACAGCATAGAAAATATGGCCAGTATTTCAAATTTTCCATTCCAGGTGCATGTGGGCATGTACTTATGGATAACACTAATGAGTTTTATTTTGTCATTTTATTATGATTGGACATTACCCATTATGAGTCGTTTTTCTTTACTTAAAATTGTCCTCTGAATGCAAACCAAAGAGCACACCAACATTTTCTCTGGCACTCTTCTAATATATTCTTATATAACCACACATTTCATATAAGTGCAGTACAATTGTCAGGTCATTTTTGCAACAGCAGTCTCTTCTGTAGGTAGACAGCTTTATATTGAACATATTATGTAACATACAGTATAACACATGTTACTGTATTTATCCTCCAACAGATGTATGCTCGTGTTCTGTGTCTTTGGTAAGAATGCATCTTTAGGAACAACAGCAGCTCAGACATGGAGTTGGAGTTATTCTGCAGATGGAGACACAAACACAACAATAAGCCTCCTAGGGGGTTCAGTCGCAGTGTTATTCACTTAAAGCTTTTGCCGGCAAGAACTCCTGCTGTATCCCTTGTCTTTGCAGAGTGTGATGAATCATGGGGCAGGGAAGCCCCCCTCTGCTCTCCTTTGCTGAGAGATCTTGGCCACTGAGCCTTTGCACTGATTACTCTCGTTACTTAATTATACATTTGGACCCACCGCACTCACAACAAAGGGCCGCTGTGCCTCCATTGACCTAGCTCCCTCCTCATTGTGCCTGGCTCTGAAAGAGAGTCAAACAAAATAAAGAGGGTCCACTTCAATATGTTGCCACAGGGACTTAATTGACAGATTGAAAGCAGTTTTTCACTGGGGGCCCTCTTCCCTTTCTATGAGGCTCTGTGCTTGAATTGCTTTGCTCCTCATGCATCCTGCTGTGATGTCCAGTGGGACTGACCACTCCTGTTTCCACAACTTCACTATCTGCTAGCTCCAGGGAGAGCGTTACCAGCCCAGAGCATTTAGCACAAAATACATGCGATATATGTTTTCTATAAATATTAAAGCTGCTATATTTGATGGCAACAGGATGAGCTGTGTCAAATTAAAAATAAAAATAATCAAACAAGGACTGCAAGCCATGGTTACTGACTTTAAGTTAACTCATTCTTTTAGACTAAAGGTGAATACAATTTTCAGATTCTGTCTGTGTCTATTCATTTTTTCTTATTTGCTAAAAAGAGTTTTCTGGCTAGGAACATGTCAGGAATGAAAGGCTGTGGCCCTAAGTATCTGCAGTATCTCATCTTCTGTTTGTCAGTTACAAGGTCTGACTTTTTCAGTTTTTCTTGTTTTTTTTTCTTTTTTTCCTTAAGATATTTGAGCCTGATCATTGTGGATTATTTAATGGTAAAACTACTTGGAAGTATGATGTTCTGAAGAAAAACCGTTTCACTTCTTGATTGAATAGGAGAGGATCTGACCTTTGGCCCCGCTCGACAAGTCATATTTCAGAATACAACTCCTCTTGTTATTTAGTTCCTTTAGAAGTCTGACACACAAATTAAAGACAGCGAGGCAGATTTGAAATACCACACTTAATAGGCACTGTGCACTGAGTATTAAGAGAGCCAGAGGTCTCTGTGTCCTTCAGATGCTATCGTCCAATTTTAAAGCGCACTTAAAAGGCTAAATGACAAGCTGCAGCTGAATGCAATGCCATTGAACAGGCTCTTTATAATAGCAGCCAGTGCATAGTATTATTCATTTTTCATCTTTTGCAAATTTACAGCATTGAATTTGCAACAGAAACACCAGGAATGGGTTCTGTCTGGCTGTGCTGCTTTTGAAACTTGAAAAAGTCTCTACCACACTCTCCTTTCCCTCTTCATCCTCTGCCGTTTGCACTGAAAGCTGTCAGTGAACGAGAGGTTCAAAAATAACATCTGCACTGATTATCAGCTACTAGGGGGAGCCAAATGAATAATTCCTTATGTTTCCTGTGTCTGTCTCTTTTCTGTTACAGTGTGACAGCGAAAGTGACATTGACGACAAGGTAAGACTGCTTTTCCTGTGTTTATTCACCCACCACATGGAGTGGCTGAGAGCTGTGAATAACAAATTTGAGCTCTCAACTAAAGGAGGGAGACAGTCATAGTGTGTTGTTAGCAAAAGAAGACGAGGGGGAAAAGACGCTCTGCCGGTCCCACCACTGTTGATCATTTGCATCTTACGGAGCAAGAAAGTGACAAGGAAGATGTGGTACAGGTAGAAGCTGTTTTTTAGTGATAAGGTATCTATTATTTTTGGAGTACTTTATGCCAGAATATGTCTTAAATATGCCTTCTAGCCTTGATCATAGTGAATGCGACTTACGGTTAACTTTAGCATTTAATCTTATTGCATGACAGATACAGTATCACCTGTATCTGCTTGTTTCTCCAATATGTAAAGTAGGGATATCATAGCTCCAGCTTTGCCTCTTGTGATATGGTGAAAAGTTGGTTTCAGTCACAAAAATACATTCCTGTCTTTTTTTTTTTTTTTAAGGAAAGTGAAAGTTTGAAAACAGAAGGGGTTGTTTAGGAAAGTGAAGTAGAATATGTATCATAGGGTGTCTCTATTTTCTAACCAAATCAGAAGTGGCAACCAGAAATGATAGTGGCTCACTTGTGCAGTTTCCATTTCTGCATAGGTGAGATAATGGAGAATCACCTTATGAGGCCGTCTTTGAGGTTTATGAGCATTTCTTTATAAGCATTTTCTAACAGTGGTGAGATGCGACCTGAATGTAATCTTCATTTTTGTTCAAAATATAAAAGCATGAAAAATTGGAGCTCGCACCATCAGCATCTTCTTGTGTTTTTTTAAAAATGCATAACATTTTAGGGGTGACATCATCAAGAATTAACCATTTGACAATTTGACAGATGTAGTCTATCAGTTTCACTTCTGTGTATTTGTTTATAACAGACAGGGAGATAGCTGGCTGATGGCAGCCACCTGGTTACAAGATGAACCGCCTTTGGGGAACCTCACACATCCTAATTCCTCCACAGTTTAGCAATTACTCCCTGGTAAATGAATGAGATAGCATGCCTAATCTCCTGTAAGCTTAGCTCCCAGTTCTGTGGAAATGTCTGCAGCTCTCCCTATAAATAATACATTGATAGCAAGCCCAATTTGCATTAACTGTAGCCTGGCAAGTCAATAGGCTTTTATCTCTTCACTGAAGCGAGAAGAAACCAAGGGCGCTAGCTAGTTGACACGACAGAGAGACGTAGCAACCCTGTCAGTCTCCATACGGCTGCTTGGCATCACTGTGGGGGGGTGGAGAGGGAAGGAACATAGGAGAGAAGCTCTCAGAGTGTTCTCTTTTCAGGGTTTGTTTTCCTTCCTGCTCTACCAGTTACTTGAGACTTGTAACAGTTCTATATAATGTCACAAGTTTTTGACATTTAAAATGTAAAACTTTGATACTATGATACTAAACAACACTACGAAAAGAAACAAGACCAAAAAAAACAAAAAAACAAGGTGCTTTGACACTTCTGTAGAAACTCAGCAGTGTTGCTGTGTTGTTGGTGAAGTGTCAGCCTCTGTCTGCTCAGTAAAGCAGCTCCATATTTGGTGTTTGGCACCAGTTATATCAGCCAGTAAAGGTGGACTGGGATACAGTTCAAAACATGGTGGACTATTAGACATAGCTGCCAAGTTTTCAGCTGTTTGTTGAATTTTGCACCAATTATTACACAGTCCACTGTCAAGAGCCAAACTGCAGCTTCGCCGGTGTACATCTTTCTGTTCTCATAAACTTGTCAGCAATATGTCCTGAAGTGGTCCTCTAGCTTATAAAACACAACTTGCACAGTAAATGTATTATACTGCTTTATACAAATTCATATGGAATGCAATTTATGAAAAATACTAATGTGATATTATTATGTCACTTTTATTGCACTGTGAGAATCATATTCAATGCATTATAAATGAAACAAAGTAAAAATAAATATTATGTTTTTAATATTTAATTTATTATTCTTATTATTATTACTCATTAATGTGAATGCCAAACCACAGGCAGAAAAGTTATGCTGCAAATGAAAAACATAGGTTGTAATCAAGACATATAATCCCTTTTCTTGGCTTTAATGTTTAAAATCATAGGTTTTCATCCTTTATTTGATTTTTCACGTGTGTTCAAGCTTTGGTCTCAGTTCTGAGTTCTAACTCTTGCTCTTTTAGAAGAAGTATGGGTCTGTAGCAGGTCTCATACAAGCTGTCAAAGACTTGTTTTCATCATATGTGTAATACCGCTAACAGGAAAGCAGTTTATCCACAAATATTTCTTGAAAATTGCTGCTATCTTTGCAATAGCAAGCAGCATATGATGAAACAGTGATGCTGGAACACAGGAAGCTCTCACACATACATGGGCAAGAGCTGTAAAACAGAGCAGAATTCAAACTATCATCTAACCCCTTTAAAATTGCATGATGAAGTATTATGAAAGGCAGCAGATCTGCATGATGACCCTTTCAAAACATTACACAGAGCAAAATGGATATGTGCCATGCCCAACAAAGCAACCCATCAACAAAGTGACAGGTACATGCTGTAATGTTTGCTAGCTCATTATATAAGTACTGTAATAACAGAGCCCCAAGGCAGGTATTAATATTTTCCATTGCTCTAATGATCATAGTGTTCCATTCCCAGGACCAGAGATATTGAACAAAGAAAAGCTTTCATTTGCAGCCAACGTGACCATGTAATTCCAAAACAATTTTCACTGTTGTGGAATCTTTGAAAATGTATTTGGCAGGAGTGCAAGGAGAAAAGAACATCTGGATAAAGGCTAGAGCAGCTCTGACCTTTTCATTTCCTCAGAAACACATATTATCATAATCAAGGTGATGAGAGTTGTGAATCTTCTATATCAAATTGCTGAGGAAAGAAGAACACTGGGGAAAATATTCTGACAGGCCGTCACCACAGGCAGAAAAAAAATGATGGTGTAAAAATTGGGCTCCATGAGGAGAAAGACAAACACTGTCATTTGTAATTGCCTGCACTCAGGATAACTCGACAGTGATAATTTTCTGCAGCGTTTTGCTGAAACAGGTGCCAGCTCTTTCCGTAGCTTTCCAATGAAAACAAAGACTTCTTTCACATCAGATTACCAGCCACCTGAACACCCACATTGTCAGGATTTTACAGATTAACTTAATTAGAATATTGGTTCCAGGTGCGCCACCGGGGTGCAGTCAGTTACACTGCATTTGAATAAAACTGACAAGTTTCTGCTACAGCAAAATCAGTTTCAATTGCTGCACCGTGTGAAGATCACTTGTATGAAAGCAATGCTTGAGATGGCATGCGGTGATGTGTTTCCAGAACGTGTCAGACTTGAATTGTTCTGGGATAGCAAGGTCACCTCCAGTTCACCGTGAGGCTGCTGTCAAGGGGGATCCTTATGTAGACTGGCCTGGCCTTGATGAAGCAAGCAATTAGAATATGGGTATTGTGTTGCCGTCACTGGTGTTTCTTTGTGGGAGGCCTGTCATCTGCTATCCAAGACAGAGAGAAATATTCAAAGTTAATAAAAATAACAATAACAGTCTTGACATCGAATTGCCTCGGTTATGTCTTACCCCAGATTAAATCTCACCAAAGTAAGGATGCCTCATGGAGAATGACGTTTTGTTTATCTTTAATGTTAGCCATGCTAAATTAGATCCTTATTAAGAAAATAACTATATGTTGGGTAATACACAGCTATGTGTACTGTCTGTTTGAGGCCATGCTGTGGAACTGGGAATGTCATTTATTCTTCAGTGTTGGTCGAAATATCTTGAAAGTATTTGTTGATTCAAATGTATGCATAGACCCCAGTGCTTCGCAAAATATGTGCTGAAATGAATATATTAATAATAGATAGAATTGTGAATGAGATGTGTTATTTAAGACACATGTCATTAGGGTCAGTTTAATGGTTTGTGAGAAGTGTCTCAACATATCTTTGTTTTTTCATTTTGTTTTTTTTTTGTTGTTAAGCTTTAGATTTGTCACATTAATTTTCACATTCAAAGTACCTTTGTAACTACTAGAATTGTTGAATATCTCTTTCAACTCATCCCTGCTCCATCTCTCAACCAGCCAGTCCTGTCAACCTCTGACATATCTGAGATACTCCAAGTCAAGACAGTCATTTTCTTTCATTGAAGAGGCAGAGAAAGAAATAGAGTGGGATTTACCCCTTCTCAGTTTGTTCATGCACTCTACTGAAGTGTCATTCTATCTCCATTAGGCCCCACTTTGCCATCCTCGCTGGCTCCTCCAATTTTCTCTGTATTCTTTCTCCTGTGCAAATGATATAGTCGCTGTCCGTCTGTGGGTAAAATGTTAGCATGAGCCACTTGTATTCTCTGCAGCCCTTAACACAGTGGCCTCATGTCAGGCGTATTACCACCGCCACCACTGCACCACCATAGCCACAGCGGAGGAAACCCAGGTCAGCTAATTCTATTTGGCCCTATTTGCCGAGCAGTCACTCAGCAGAAAGTGTATCTTTCTCCGGGGGAGTCTCCGAGGACCATTACCAGATCCTGTCTATGATCTCTTTTATGGCTCCAGTGTACTCATCTACCAGGGCAGCGCACTGGCTCTGATTGACACATTAATTCCTCCTCTGCCCCCTTATCTTCCTGCTGTGTGCAGAGTGAATGCCATATCACCACTTCGGAGCATCTCTACCAGCTTATCAGTAATGGCTCATCAGCTAGTGGTATCCTCCCAGCTGATGCATTGGGGGGATGCCCTGTTAAGTTAGCAGTACACCCACAATGACAAACAAGCATGCTCTGGGGATTTAAACACATCCGTTAACATCACCACCACCACCACCCTCACCTCTCTATTTTTTCTTTAAATCCCCCCCCCACTTTTTTATTTACAACCTGCTTTCTATTTACAAGAAAAAGTAATAGCACTGTTTGCAATTTCCTGTTTTTTTGCATTAATTGGTCATGAAATGTGATCTGATCTTCAGCAAGGTCACAAATATCAACAAACACAATATTTCTAAGCTGATAAAACACAAACAGTCATGATCTTTTATGTCTTTATTGAACACACTCATTAATCATACACAGTGATGGTGTAAAACTAATGGCAACAGTGTTTTAATAACTGGTTGAACCATCTTTGGCAGCAATAGCCTCAAGCAAGCGCTTCCTGTAGCTGTGGAGTAGACCTGCACAACATTCAGGAGGAATTCTAGGCCATTCTTCCTCACAGAACTTCTTCAGTTCAGCCATATTCTTAGGACATCTGGTGTGAATAGCTCTCTTGAGTTCATTCCACAGCATTTCTCTGACTGGGCCACTCCAAAAGGTGGATTTTGTGTCTCTGAGGCCATTCTAGAGTAGATTTACTTCAATATTTAGACTGATTGTCCTGCTGCATCAACCAGCTTGTTCTGAGCTTCAGCTTGCAGACACCCACCTTGACATTTTCCTGTAGGATACCTTGATAAACATGGGAATTCATTTTCCCCTCCACAATGGCAAGCAGTCGAGGTCCAGAGGCAGCAAAGCAGCCCCAAATCATAATGCTCCCTCCCTGATACTTCACTGTTGGGATGATGTTTTCATGTTGGTTCACGGTTCTCTTTTTACGCCATGCATAGTGCTGTGTGTTCTTTCCAAACAGTACACAGGACATTTGCCCAGTAGTGTTGTGGAGTGTCATTGTGGTCTTTGGCAAACTTCAGGTGTTCTGCAGTGTACCTTTTGGAGAGCAGTGGCTTGCTCTGTGGCATCTTGCCATAGATACCATGCCTGTTCAATATTTTGTGTACAGTTGACTCATGAACAGAGATGTTAACCAACTCCAATAGATCCTTGAAGGCCTTAGGTGTTGCTCTAGGATTCTTATTTAGCTGGGCGCCCACTTTTATGGAGAGCAGCCACAGTACCAAATCTTGTCCATTTATAGACGATGTCTAACTGTTGGCTGATGAATATCTAAAATCTTTCCAGCTACATGCAAATCATCAACTCTTGACTGTAGGCTTTCTAAGATCTCTTTTTTGTGAGGCATGGCTCACATCAGCTGATGCTGCTTGTGAATAGCACACTGACACTGTCTGAGTGTTTTTGTAAGTCAAGGTAGTTCTAAACCACACCTTCACTGGATTCCAAGTTTGCTAACACCAGACTCCAGTTGACATTTAATGACATCAGAAGCCTTGTGTTGCCATTACTTTTCCACTATCATTTTGTATGTTTAATGGGTATGTTCAGTAAAAACATGAAAGATCGTGACTGTGTTTTATCAGCTTAGAACTATTGTGTTTGTTGATATTTGTGACTTTGGTGAAGTTCACATCACATTTTATGACCCATATATGCAGAAAACCAGGAAATTGCAAACAGTGCCATTAGTTTTTCTTGCGACTGTATCATTACCAGTGTTGTCAAGCTTTTAGCGCTTGCCCTCTGTCGCCATCTTGGAAAAGGGTAAAAGGCATTATTAATATATAGTCATGTTCCCCCTTCTACATGCCCCTCCCCAACAGCACTATTTCTTAACATCCAGATTGGTCTCAGAGAGTGATCATATTCAATAACAAACAGGCCACCCACCAGGCTGCTGACAACCTTAACATTTTTTTTTATGGATGGGAAAAATGGACCAGCTTAATGTTTCGACACAAGTGATCATCCTTCCTCATCTCTTTAATGAAATTAGATTAAGTGCACCTGGGAAAGAGCTGAGAAAGCAGAATGCCTCGCCACCTCCTTTAATCTAAAACCAATTTGCCAGTAATATTCCTTTCCCCCCAGCTTGGGATTCACCAACCCTGATTCAAAATGGAGGAGGAACGAGATGAGACCAGAGCTGACTGGTTGCATTCAGTTCCCCACAGGCACTGTGAAATTAGAACTGACACCGGCAACACAGGCCTTAATATGGAGATGTCATTCTTCTCCTTTTGCTTTTGTCTTTCTCTCTCCCTCTCTTCTTCTCTCCCCCTCTTTTTCTCTTACACAGTGTCTTCTTCTATTCGCTGCAGTCTTCAATTTCTGGCTACAACTGAAAGTAAAAAAAGGGGGATAGAAAGAAACATTATACAACTTGAAAGATTAATCATTCCTCCTTAATTTCAGCATATTTGGATGTAAGATCTCCACTGAGTTTAAGGGCTAACCGTAAGATTTGAGTCATGCCGAAATCAACTTTTATATAAAAAAAAAGATGACTTGTAGCTTTGTAGACTGGCCAGAAAGAATCATGTTTTCTTCAGGTGGTCTCATGATGTTCCTCACATTTTACTATTACAGTAGACCTGGAACATGCAGTATGCAATATGCTTTCAGTTCTGGTCAGCTTCAAATCATGTGTACTCTGCAGGCTAATGTTTTTTCTTCTTCTTCTTCTTCTTCTTCCTCTTCTTTTCATGGTTGTGAAGCAGTGCATCTGTTGTACATTTAATATCCAAGTCTGCAGTGATCAGGAATCACATTTGAATTTTTTTGAAGTGAAGAAGGACGCTGTTAGTCTTGGTAGTAATGTGATGTGTGTTTGTGTACAAGCCTGGAGAGAAGTAAGTGTAACGGCATGTGGTGAAACTCAGCCCCAGTGCATGTTGGGAAGATGAGACATGATGACAGAGAAGGACCTGGAGCTTCTGCAAGCCCAGCCAGCAGACACAGCCAGCTGACATCAGCGAAGATGGCTTGTCACTAGCGATGCATGTCATACAGCGGCGCAGGGACAGTCAACATGGTCAACACGGCTGTGGTGTCATCGATGTGGCACCCCATAGCCTAGTCGAGATGCTTTCTTAAAGGTTAGCAGGGACGTAGGCATGGCAGATGAAAATAGAAGGGTTGTGGCAAGCAAAACCATGCCAGCCACTCATAACAGAGGAGGTGTGAAAACATGGCATGAAGACTGTAATCTTCTTTCACTTACCGCCTCCTCTCAGTGAAGCTGTTTGTGCTGGCAGAGACTGTTAATAGAACAAATACTCATCCCTTTGTTCTGTTTAAATTACAACACACACCCTGCCCTTCTGTCTTTGAAACACCAGTTCTCTGCTAACTCTCTGAAAAAATGCTGTCACCACTCAGCCGCATTCAACAGCTTGTGATCATTGTTATTGAGGGAGTTATTGTTGCCTCGATGAACACCAGGTTTTGGTGTGTGTTTTTCCTCCACCTCAGCCAGATCCATTTTTAGAGGTGGTTTTCCCTCAAACACCGTTTTTCCCACCTGAGAGCCCTGGTCCTATAATGGGAGAGCTTTCAGAAGCAGCCAGGTGAAATGTGCAATTGCACAATTTTCTGCTAGAGATCTCGTCAGTTCAATGATACGGTGATGGAGAAAGCATGGCACGCCATTTCAAGCAAGACAATTTGTGAGGTGTTACATCAGCTGTGGTGCCACATTGTGTCTAACTAGTACCGTATATATCTGTAGAGCAGTGTTTGTACTGCGGTAGAAAAGTACACGTTGCTTTATTATAGAAACTAAATCTTTGGATGGCGCTGCTGTTAACAAAAGATCTGTTGATTATGAAGGAAAGCACACATCTTAGTTTAAAACTGCATTTATCAATATTTCTAATATGAACTTACTGTGCAATGTTAAAAGGTTCACTGCTTTTATTGTTGATCTACCTTTCACAATAATTAGGTTATAAAACATAATATCAAACATAAAACCTTTTTAATGTAATTAACCTGAAGCCACTTCATGTGCAATATGTTATAAATGATGCACTCTTACAGCAGTTAATGCACGTGCACTTAATAGCAAGTAAAGCACCACGTGTATCCTGGGGAATCATCTCAACGCACTTGTGTGACACAATGTTAAACAGGCAGCTAAACTGACTAACCCCGAGCTCAGTGTGTTTCCGCTGTGCTCCAAAGCGGCATGGCACAGCATTCATTGTTTTTCAAGTGGCCCATGTTTGAATAACAATCCAAGCACTATATATATTTTTCCACATGAGTAATAAAAGTAAAATTGACTCCATACTCGGTTTCATGTTCTGTGGAACGAGAGAAAAAAAAGACAAATGTTTTTGTGTATGTGGATGTAAGACTTGAGTGTTTCTGATCGTACATAAACATAATACCTAAGTGGGTTTTTATTCAATAAACATGGTTGGACTGTAATTACTTACACATTTCTTCTGGTTGGATATGCAAGACAGACCTGGTGTGTGTTTAGAGTTGGCGCACCAGGACTCTGGTCTGTCCCAGCCTTGGCTTGTCTGCACAAGACGTCCTAATGCAAGAGGACTTGCTTTTCCTGCACAACAAATGGCATATGCAATCAGGGATAAATATAGAATTCCCTGTTGTTATTAGTAATCAGTGCCATCATGGATAATATTTCCCTGAAGATGCATTGCTTCCTTTTTGGCTGGGAATACATCACAAAATGGAGCTTAGGTCCACTGTGGCTGCAGCAAGAATGTTTAGAGAGCCTCATTCCCCTTCTCAGACAAAGACGCCAGTCAGCAAACTCATACGATAGTCTTCTTTTTTTTTCGTAGAAATTTTACAAGGAGAATTAGTACACATGAATCACATAGGCAGTTGTTATTTGAGACTATATTTTGTCTCCATTTGCTACAAATTTCCTAGTAAAGCCAAGCTTCACAACCTTGGGTCTTCATGGGAAGAATCATCTGCTGTTCTCATAATGATGATGATGGACAATAAAGGAAGTGAACACTGAGTTTGAGTCTCTCTTCCACCCAGTGAGAGAAACATATTCCATCTTTCTTTTGCTAGCCACTTGAGCATCTCCAAGTCAATCTAAACACTCGAATGCCTGTGAATGGGCTGTCAACTGCCAGACCTCAAGCCCTGTAGGCCCTCGCGTCACTTGGGCTATGGAGGGAACTTTCCATGGCCGAATGTGTATGTGATGTGGAAAGCTGAGAACCTTGGAGAGCTTGCTGAGATCAGGCCCAAACACACACAGGGGCCAGCTGCCTTCAATTAAGCCAGAAACTCCAGGCTCTGCAGTCCCTTATGCACAAAACCAGCCTGCTTTGATCTGCAGCAGCCGGGGGAAAAGTACAGGACTTGAAAGATTACAGGAAAAAAATTATTTTTGTATCACAGGGTGCTCCATGAAAGTTCACAGGGAGGGATTTTAGGCTTAGGGGTATTGGGAAGTAGGTACAGTATTAACAAAGGCTGTCACTCATGTTCATTTGCATTTATTTTCCATTAGCTTTTCAGTGAGCTTTAATTAGTCGACTCACCTGGCCTATGTCGGAAGTTAACTGTAGAACTCCCCCTGCCACTCCAGTTTTTGTGGGCACAAAAGATCAGTTCAGAGTCATGCAGGGCACATTAGCACAACTGAAGCTGATATGCTTGTCGGTTTTGCCTTGACACACAGAAATTTTATAGTAGCTCTTGGATATGTATGAGCTTTGGAGCCACAGACAGAGACCAGCATTAAAACTGTCCCCCTGCCAAGCAGCACAGACGCAGGCAGCATGGGCATCCATTAAATTAATTTGACTTCATTAGTGCAGACCTGCTAGGCATGGGGTGCCCACAGAGATGCCAGGGGGTGGGAGGTAGAGGGGTGGTGGTTGAGTGGCATCAGCCGCTGTGCTCTGAGGAGAGCGAACACATGGCACTGACAGGCGGAATATGGCCCCAGTTCTTACATCGGGATGGCTGCCAAACAAAGGCAACATGCGTCACTGGCTTTAGGGGAGCTCAATCAACACCCGGTCGGAGCATTAACGCCATGTGCACTACGCCACATCAGTGAGGCAGCCGTGGGTCGCTGGGCAGCCCGCAAGTCGTGCATGTGCTCACAGTGAATGTGGCAGCATGATATGATACAGAGGCACTGCCAGTGGGTTGACCAAGTCACTTTGTGTCTGCTGCTAGAGACGCTCATGTACAAGGTTACAAAGCTAAGTTACAGTATTTTTTTTGTCATGATTAATTTCAGCATGCTAAGAGGTTGTTCCACACTCAAATGGAATATGATATGCAGTCTTACACTGGAGCTTTAGTGATGCCAATGAAATCATTTACAACATAGCTGAACTGCAAACCCACAAAAGGGAAAGCAGTGCATTGTGTTGACAAAAACATCACTCTAATGAGCACATTTGTAAATACTCTCACTTCTTATGGGCATAAGTAGTGCCACTGCATCATACACTATAGGTAACAGAATGTATTTCATATGTGACAAAATAAGGCAAATAAAATTTCTTTTAGCTTGGTGATAATCAGTTCATTTTTGTTGGATATTCATATCTTTTCAGCCCAATTGCATCCAGCCACCAAACATAATACCATTACAGTAGGGGAGGGTCAGTTTGAGTGGCTTTGCTTTCTTGTTATCCTTTCTTTTTCAGCTACTCCGATGGCAGGCATTGGTGTGCAGTGCCACCACACCATAAGTATGGGTTTGTTATGAGTGACAGTAGTGTGCTGTCAGCGTGCTTATCGCGATTTGATCAAAACTATTTTTTATGCTATCTTATCATTGACATCGCATCATATGGCGCGGTTAAGATGCGAGTTACTATGTTGAGAGGGGATTATGAATGATTATGATTATGATTTGTTTCAACATGTAAATAAGTACCACTTGGTCATAATTAAAATTAATCAATCTATCTGTACAGCTGTGTTATTGTAATGACATGGTAAATGGTAAATGGTCTTATACTTGTATAGCGCCTTTCTATGCTTTTACAGCACACTCAAAGCGCTTTCACATTATTCGGCCATTCACCCATTCGCACTCCCAAGCACTCCAAACATGCCTCCGTAAATTTTTAGCAGTACCTTTATATCTGTAAGATCCTTGCTTGTTAAGTTCACCCTGGCTCCGTCAAACCCCCGCGTGCTGTATTTGTCCTTTGAAAGACTTGCTTGTGTTTTTCTTTTTTCAGACAGGCCAGATGAAAGCAATGTTAGTAGCTCACAACATAGACTGGGGAGGGGGGTGGGGGGCCACATAGCATGCTCATTATCGTACACTGGGAACCAGAGTTTAGCTCTTAAACAACTTAATCCCTGCATGATTTCATTAGCTTTACTCCGATAAAATGAGATTGGCCTTATTAATTCAAAACACTGTGGTTGTGCTTTCCACCTAGATCTACAGGGTGCTGTTCAAAGCAGAAATAGTCATGTGGGCACTGACATTTAGTAACTGGCTGCAAAAGTGGCCAGAAGGGAGACACAGTTGGACTTAATGTAAACTGGGTAACAGCTTAAAACCCAAGTTGCATAAACAATAATCTGCATCAGAATGGTATGTAATAGGAAAGGTCCTTCTAGATCTTCTAGAGAATAGTGGAAAGACAAGGGTTTGTTCAGTAATGAATTCCCTTTCAGAAGTGATGGACTGAGGCCTTATATGTGTAAATGTACCTGTTAGACAGAAGTTAAAACGATCCATTCAGGGAGAGGGCACACAGTAATAATTACATTTTTATGTGATTTACCACTGATATTGGTTAAATCAGATTGTTAATATTACCTTACACCAAATTGGCTTCATTCACATCTTTGATATGGAGCTAAAATTGAATTTGCTTGAACTATGAATAGGCCTGATTCAAAAGCTGGGCAAATTCATGGCCTCAATAAAAGGGATCAATGAAAGCCTTCTTGACTCCATCAGAATCCACGCATGTCACACGTATGCTTTTCTCTGTGCAGCGTGAACTGAGATATGTTGTTGCCCATGCTCTCACTGCTAATTATAATGCATTTAAGCTGATAGGGTGGTTAAATAAAATGCTCTTGCAATGGTGTCGCTAAAATAGGCACCTGTTTTTTTTTCTGCATTCTGAAAACAGGCGGCCCCAATTTATATTCCATAACTACCACTTTAAGGCCAACCTGCCGCAGCCCCATTCCACCCTCGCATCTACTATGGGGCATCAAAGACAATTATTGTTGACATCACATCAAATTACAACTGTTGGTTTGCTTGTTTGTCTCGTTATGTGACTCGAAAACTGCCATCTCCCACCCAGAGATGGTCCCCTCCCATCTGCTGTCCTCTCTTTGCCCACCCTTATGGGCCTACTCACACACACACACACACACACATCTCCTTCCAACACAGAGAAGAGAAGGGAAAGGCAGCCGACAGAATAATGGACTAATTTGTAATTTCGAATGAGAAAAGGATGAGTTGTTAGATGTGTTATAATTTGACAGAGAGTGGCAGCTCGGAGCTGGACCATGATGCTTCCACCATGAATCTCTTGCTCCCTCCTCCTTCCTCTGCCTCTCCTTCAAATGCTTTCTTTCTTCCCCTCCTTTGAGAATAGTCAGAAAAGAAGGTGATGGGAGAGATGCTTTTGGCACATTCTGCTGCTCAAAGCTCCTGGCTTTATCATATTCCTTTTCTTTCCTTTCTGCACGACCCCCTCACATCCCTAACTCCCCTCCCCCTCTACCTTCACATGGATCCCATAGGATAGAATAGGCAAAGCATCTCAGAGCATTCAGATGCGTTTGAAGTGCAGGACAGATGGGGGCCCAAGGGACTGTAAAAAATGAATCGAGGCTAGTAATAGGAGAGATGTTTTGAATTCTCTCCTCCATAAGTTATTTATCATGGGCCCTTAGTGGGAGAGGAAGACTTCAGAGTGCTCTCTTAATGTAGCATCTGATGACTAGTAAGGGGGCTGTTCCAGGAAGTACCGCTGTAAAACAGGAGGCGAACATTAGCAGGGAAGTCTCTCAGGGCCCAGTCAAAAGAGAGAAACAACACATGGGGCGGCTCTTTCCCAGCATGCAACACAGAACAGAGAAGAGAGGTGTACAAAAAGATGTCCCAGAGTCCCCCACCAGCCAGTGATATCACATGAGGTACAGTGCAAGATGTTCTGTGCTGTGATTCCCACCAGGTTAGGCACGTTTGAGTAGACAAGGTACTTCAAATAGTCATGAAAATAAATAACACTGTGCAGAACCAAGCGAACAGAAGGCAGTGTCTGCTGGATACTTTAGTAGTCATTCAAAAATTAATTGTTGCAATTAATATGTGGCAGACTTTATGACTTTATTTTTTTTTTAGTGCAGTGTTTACTATTATGACTCCCTAATACACCCACAACACTGCCTGTTTTTTGTTTTTTTTTTCAAATTATCTGCTTTATTATAAAAGTAGTACAGGTCAAGCAGTCGAGCGTCCTGAGCAGTGAGCCAGTTAACTGAGCAGATAACTCAAAGAGAAAGCAGTGAACTGGGCCCTTATGCAGCAAAGTAATTTATCTCTTAAGACACACAGACATTGCCCTTGACCTTGGACAAGGGACTTGACAAAAATGGGATTTTTAATGCTACTGGCAAAACCAGTGTTGATAGATTAAAGACTGGAAAAGGCTTTATAACCAAATTTAAAGTGTGCTTTTCTAAAATTCTACAGTTAATCAGTTGAAAGTGATAAAAATAGAATATTTCAATAAATCTAGCAGCCATGCACTCATCTACTAGAATTCATCCACATCCATATTATAAGAAATAAACATCAGTAAGTAGCTGATTTCTAATTTTAATGACCGGAAAGCAATACTCAGGTCTCACCACCTTGAAGCACTGTACGTGCACAATCCCAAATGCCAATAAGGGGCCAAACCAAGCAAGGAGGTCTCTGATCGCAGGACACTAATGGCCTCCAAACTGATCATTGAGGCTAATAAAGAGCAGCTAACAACATAGCCGCTTCGTTTGTGCTAATTGCAGCATCGTGGCCTGTGTCTCCTGAGCATCTGTCACCAGGCATAGTCCCCAATACACCTCGAACCCTGGCCTCAGCCTCAAATCTGGGCTCCCTGCCAGAAACAGTTGTCCTCTGGTGTCCTTTTACTGCACTGAGGTGTAAAGATGTCTAGGTATGTTTGTTTTGCCACAGTTACATCTTGGTACATCTGAATACTTCCAAGTGAGGATGAAGAGCTCAAACCTTGATAGTGTAAATATAATTCAACAACAGTATTACGCTGCCTGTACCTAATCATTACTGAGGTCAATACTGACTTCACTGATAACCTCTGGAGACCATGTAGTCTTTTATGGTTTCACCCAGAGGCATATGCACTCATCTTCAGGAGATCAATGCTGTGTACAGCCAAATCAATATGACTGTCAATAAAAACAGACAAGAATTACTTAGTGACAGTATAGCTTCAGATAGAAGAATAGCAATATTTAGGTTTAATCATTACCAAATGTAGGATTCTTATTTTAGCATTTAGCTTTAAGTAGCTGTGTTTAAGCATAACCCGCATATTTTAAATTCCTGTTTTGATTTTTTTTAGATTACATTACATTCAACTTTATTGTCATTACCAATGTACAAGTACAAGGCAACGAAATGCAGTTTAGCATCTGACCAGAAGTGCAATAACAGCAGTGCAGAGTGCGCAGTATCTACAGCATGTACAGTCAGAACTAATTTACCGATGGATATGTACAATTGATATTTATAGTAAGATATGTAGGGTAATGTACGATGTAAAACAGACCATGGTTTCAAATTACAGTAATGGACAAGGTGCATTAAGCTTATAGAACACTAGTGTAATGGGATGAGATGGGATGAAACAGTGCAGAATAAGAAGACAAGTTACATGAGTGAACAGTTCAATGGATGTAAATAATGCAAAGATAAAGATAAATATATCAGCATATGAACAGTGTGCAAATGAATACAGAGCAGTATCGTGTGAGTAGAGTATGTGCAAATTAACAGATCAGTTCAGTGTTACAGGTAACAGAGGCGTATTGCATTAGTCCTGGGAGGAGAGATGAGAAGGGGTGAGGTGTGTGTAGTGGTATAGAGGAAGGCAGTGGGGGTCAACGGGGGACAGAGTTCAGTAAGGAGACAGCTGTGGGGAAGAAGCTGTTCTACTGAGTCTACTGGTTTTGGTCCAGAGGCTCCTGAAGCGCCTCCCAGAGGGTAGGAGGTCAAACAGTTTGTGAGCAGGGTGAGAGGAGTCCTTGAGAATGCTGCGAGCATGTCGGAGACAGCGTTCCCTGTGAACATGCTCAGTGGATGGAAGTGGAGTTGTTGTGATGCGTTTGGCAGTTTTCTTTCATTTTGATTTTATGTATTCAGTTAGGAGTGAGGCTATCACTATGCTTACAACTTGTGAGGAATACTGTATATCAGTATGGCTAGAATTAGAAATACGAAATTATTTTAACTGCACATCGCCTGCCCAGGAAAACATTTTCTATCTCTAAACTGGACAAGCAATTGTATATCTGAAAACCTTATAAACAAGTAGGAGAAGGAGTGTATCCAAAATATATAATGCACATACTGTATTTGAATCTTTAATAATGAAGGGTCTGGTAGCAAGCTAATATGGCAAAGCACTAAGATTTATGATGCAGGCAGTTGCAAGCATCTACACTATCAGTTCCTGCCAGATCAAATTTAAGTAATTTTGAAATCAACTACCTTTTCATATTAGGCAAGGTAGGGCACCTGTATTTTTTCATTGTGCATAACTTGTGATGAGGATGCAGCAGTGGCCATTTTGAAGCACTGATGCATGGTGCAGCATTACAATGGGCAGCAATTTGCATATCATTTCATGTTGGGGATATTAGATTAATGGCTTGTGACTGGTGTGATGAATACTAATTTAACTTTAAATCATGTCACCATTCAGACATCAGCAGCCTGCCCAACAGGCAGCAGAGCAGCTGAGCAGCCAGACATTTTATAAGGTCAGCTAACTTCTCTGGCCAAGCTCTTCCTCTAACTAGTTCATTCTACCCCGTTGTGACACTTGTTGTAAATGCTTGCTATTCCAGGGACTGTTGGCTTTACTGTTAAGGGTATATGGGGCCACCTCAGGGGTTAATGCCATCTCCAATTGCCCAACGAACAATAAAACCTGCTGATAGAGTCAGGCAGCAGTAATGGCAAAGCTGGGTCTGATGAAAATCATAAATGTTGTGGTGCCCTAACCCCTCCTCCCTATGGCCCCAGTTTGACTCCCAGCGTGTTGGTCCCTGTTGTAGGCAGCTTTAGTGGCCACAAGGCATAATGATGTTAATGCTGTGTGAAAAGGCTACAGAGATAACTAGGAGAGCAGAGCATAATTCTGCATTTTAATGTCATCAGAGACTGTTTTGACTCACCCCAACAGGTTGTTCAGTAAAGCAACATGGAGGACATGGGCCTATAGTAAAGGAAACAAAGACCAAAACAGTACTACTTCTTGTTCCTGAGTTAACTTAAACTTTGTGGTCACTTAAAAGCTTGTAGCCTAACAATAGCAAGTGTCTTGTCTTTTAATTTTCATTCAGATTGGCAACCAAAGCTAGTCATATCTACTGCCGTCTGTTCCCATTTAGGTTCGGGCAACATGTGAATATGAAAGTCAAGATCCCAAATATTTATATTTTGGTTTGTAATTGTATAGTATATTATTTGCCAAACCTTGAATTTGGATTTTTATTTTTTGAAGGATAAAACATTCCTTTGATTCTCTACCACTGTATATCAAAAGTCAGGGATAATAGAGTAATAAAAACAATGTCAGAATCAATCTATGTTCAATGTTTTTCATAGAAACCAATAGAGAATTGTTCAAATATCTGGCCTCAGATGGGTGAATGATGTGGCAATTTAGACCAAACCAATGAAACAGTGTGACTGTGCCTTATGAAAACACAGGCACACGCACACATGCAATACTTTTTACTATCAGAAGCACTATACAATAAAATGTAAAGAATAAAATCAGAAAACTCATTGACTTCATTCAGTTCAAAGCAAGGCAACTGTATCTACAGCAGGTCATCAGTACAGAATCATTACAGATTTTTTAACTGTACCCCAATAATTATAGGAAGAGATTGTTAATCATACAACGTTTTACTTGTTTTTCCCAATTAGCTTGTAGACCGATAAATATTCATGCTGACTATACAGCAGAAAAGCATTATGAGCTAGTATAAGATTCTGCTATTGAACTCTGCTGTACTGTATTATATTGTATGGCTCTCAATGGTGCAGTAAAGCTTGACAATGGATGGAAGTATATAATGATAATTTCATTATTTTATGCCACTGCATGTACCATCCTATACATTTAGCATTAATTTCTAAATGTTATGCTAAACCATGTCTCTTAATAATATGTGGGCATTTTTACATGCAGGAGTGTGCATGTGTGTGTGTCACTTCATACGTTCTCCTGAGAATAGACGGCCAGCCGGGGAGTACTGAGGGAGGTGGTAGGAGGGCGTCCAGAGGGAGCTGTTTGATTGATGTGTTTTTGAGGGTAGAAAAAGGTAGGGGTGGATGGGGGATT
>NW_018127892.1:2216095-2231064 GCF_001952655.1 Monopterus albus | reverse complement strand
GGGTGGGGGGGGGGGGGGGGTCTTTTTTGGGGGGGGGGGGGGGGATGGGAGCTGTAACAAGCCCTAGATTGTTAGTGACAGGCAGATACTTCAACACTTAAAGTAGAAGGTTTGATTTAATCACAGAGCTGTCATTTGCTATTTGTCTGGCTTGCTCCACCGGGGCCATGGCTGATCAACTGCCTGGTCCCAAGAGGGCCCTTTTTCCCCCTGTAATGTCTAAATCCCCTGCACAAATTGCAGGCCTGCACCACCTCCCACCCCTCCACTCCCCTCCCCACTTCAATCCTGCCATTTTAAGAGGCAAAGGCCAGACTGGGGGGTCCATAAAGTGAGGGAAGCAAGATAGCAGGATGTGAGCGTGGGAGAGAGACAGGTACTAGGAAAAGACAGGGAGATGAAATGACCCAAGGGCCACTAAAGATCATTAATAGGACTGTCAGGGAGGTTGCCAGTTGGTTATCATCTCATAAATAAGAAATGAGCTCCTCCCTCCTCGCCCATTCTAGTTCATTAATAATGCCTGCTGTGGCTATTTTGTTGCATTGTTCTTTCAAGGAAAGAGAGACAGAAAGATGCTGGTATGATGAAGAGGATCTCAGGGATAGAAAGCCTCTCTCTCTCTGATGATGTCCAGTTGGACAGCCTTCCAAATTAGTAGTGAGTCCCCAATTCCACAGCACAGAAGTCAGTTAACTGCACAGCCAGTCCGAATGATCGAACAGGATGGAGGGACTGGAGATGATGCAAGGGACAGGATCATACCGGCTTATCCAAAAGCTCTATCTGCTCCACCTTGCAGCCTCTGTTTCTGTTCATTTTTGCTGGAGAAATATAAATGACACTAGTTCCACCAATCTCTTGGGATCTGGATCCTGCCAAAAGTGGGTAGGGGTGGGGTGTTCTGTTGGTTGTTAAAGGAGAGAGGAAGCAGGTTCAGAGGGGTCACCCTCCAGGTAAAAGCATCGCCTTTATAGGGTGAAAGGATATTATTCTTTTATAAAGACCAGGAGCCCGGGCACTGTTGAGGCTGATAGCAGTCAGTGCCAGTCATTAACACTCCCTCCCAATCTCCACTCTCGACATGACTCCATCTGAGAAGGCATAGATAAAAAGCTCAGCTGGGCCACAAATGACAGGAGGGTTTCTCAGTTTCTGCTCTATATATTCACTGTTACTAGATTTTCTTTCACCCCTCTCACTTTCTCCTTTCCTCTGTTTATCCCTTTCTTATTTTGGTCACCACTGTCTTAAGCCACTCTGCTTGTCATTGATTATGCTCCATCCATCCCAGGTGAGGCAGGGTTCACTGCACAAGTTATGTTAAAATTGATAGCTGCTGCCTTTCAGTTTCATTATAGAGCTACAGATCCACCTTTCTCCACTGGATCTTTAATTTGCTTGTTTAATGCATGCAATATCTCAGACGCCAGACTGATAAAACCAGGACAGATACATGTTAATACTGCTTTCAGGGATTTTTCAATGCAACAAGTTGTTCTTGATGCTTCTGGTTGTTTCTAGACATCAAACTCAGTGATGAGAGGGACAGGGGAAAGAGAGAAGGCACAATGGAAAGAATAGCAGGAGGCCAGGAGCCAGAAAGCCATGACGTATGATTTTATTCAGTCTTCCTTCCTGCTCCTGATTAGGGGCCTTTAAACTGTGATCGATCAGCCCTCAAACCAGCATTAAATCAAAGGCAGATACTCTGTGTGCTGAGTGAGAGGGAAACACATGGAGGCATTAGAGCCCTGTTGCACTGAGGTGCACAGCAAGAGGTTGATTCACTTTGTGCAGGCCATCTAGGGAAATAGGATGGTCGGGGAGGCAGCCACGGGGTGTTGAACGACCACGGCACACACTTATATGTTGATAGGTGGAAATGCATGTCTGTACTCCCTGTCTGTACATAGAGAGCTATAGAGACAGTTCCTCCTGACCTCACTCAGCTCCTGTGCTGAGTGCTCCTAAACAGCAGCAAAGAGTCTGGAACGAGTGTGTCCAGACATCCCCTCTACTCCCCATTCTTCTGTTTCCCAAATTTTCCTTCACCTCATCCAGTCCTGCTGCATTTTTTCAAACACCTCCCCTCCTCATAGTCTCCATCCACATGGGATGAGCCCCACTCTTCAAGAGATGAACACGCTGCAAACAATTTATGATGCCTTTCTAAGGAAGTCAGGCCTGGCCTCCATACCTTGGAGACCTTTTTTCTCCCTTTCTCTCACTTTCGCAGCACTGCCAAAAGAACATTCTGATATGTAATCTCTGGCTGGAGCAATGGCAGGCAGACAGACAGACACATGTGCACAGTGCACATTTGTTTTCCTGCTCTTGACCTACGATCGACTGTAGAGCTGCAGAGAGAGAGCGAGAGAAAGGCTGCTTTACAACAGATGGTTCTCCTTAAGGAGCTGAGATGAAACTCTTTGTGTTACAAGTGCTCTTTGGTCTTTTTTGAGACTCCAATTCGTTCAGGCTCCCCTGCTGGGCTTCATTCCAATTTGCTGAGGCCAAATGAGTGCATAGGCATGCATACACATACACACATGAGTATCTGATGAATGGTCTCACCTGTCTTCTCGCTTTGAGTCGGTGAATAAACCCTAGTTCCAATTCCAGTCATGGCTAATAAATTGTCCTTGGAATTGTTCTGGATTAAGACTGTAATTATTGGTCTTGTCATCTGACATTTTGGAAGGCTGTACTGGGACTATGAATTTTCCTTAACAATTCAATATAATACAGATTAGAGAGATATGAATGCCCAGAGTGGATAGTCCTTCACGTTGATGCAAGTAATGGAAAATATAAGTAATGGTGCCTTTAATTATAATTGCATCATATGCATCCATGTTATCCAACGTAATGTAAGTAACCTGCTTTGCACTTTGAAAGCAGATCTGTTCAAAGATTTAGAGACGGGCTGCTGACTAATCCAGCACAGTTATTATTGTGGCTCTAATGAATGATCATTGTACACATCTCACCCAGCAGCTTGTTAAGACTGATATCTGGAACCTCCAACAGATTGATGTTGAATCTGAATAGGAAATGGAGTGTCTGGCAGCTGAGGCCTATCTCAGAAGAGAGGGGAGGAAAGGGAAGAACAGCGGCTGCATCCTCAGCAGAGTGATGGCATCACTTCTCAAAGCGCACATGGTGACAAGTAAACTGAAATCATCATTGATGTTATTTATTTTCAAATGTTCCCCGCTTGACAGGCGACATCTTGTTCGGCATGCATCCCAAGGGAGGCCGCGGCGCTCAGCGCTTCTCAGCTCCATCACACGCAGACAGCCGCTCGGTGCTGACACCAAAGCAGTGGGACTCACTAGAGACTTGCTCTGGAATTTGTCACAATCCTGCACCACAGGAAGAAAACACAAATGCACTCAGGTCCTTGTTTACACACATCCAGATCGGCCATGATGCTTGTCTCCCATCTCAGCATCTGCCACCACACTGAAGAACAAGAGATTGTTTGCTTCCCTCCCCCCAAAAAAGAAAGAAAGAAAGTCAGTTGAAGATTTGATTATTTTTTTGTGCTAGATAAATGTCAACAGAAGTTTAATCTGTAGAAAGGAAGTGTGCTGCAAATGCCAAGGAACAAGTTTCGTTTCTCTGTCTGATTTAGACATGACACATGCAATTCAGGAATAAATTAAAGTGTCAAAGCAAAATCTTAAAATGTTTTCCAAAAGCCAAATCAAATCTTTGCAAAATGTTACTTAAAGTAATTTTACATAATCAAACATTTATCCAAACACTGACTAATGACCAGTGCTAAATGCTGCATATTACTTTAAGCTTCTTTTGTTCCCATATTTTTTCAAAGACATTTTTTTAGCCAGTTTTCCTTTGTAATCTATCACAGACATCGCAGCCGTTGTTCCAGCTACACAATTCCATGCCGTTGACAACATCAGTCCGCCAGCACATCCTATCTGAGAACAGTCAGGCGCAGTGCCTGTGTGTATGTATGTGTGCTTGCGCGTTCGTGTGTCTTCAGTAGCCTGGCCCATCCATTCATGTGAACATGGCCTCATTATCAGTCGGTTGTTGTCTGAACTCAGGGGACGTGCTACAGATGAAGAAGCGAGCATGGTGGTGGGCAGGTAAACCAGCCATGAGCCAACATCAGAGCCCACATCCCCCCCAGCACAGCTCTGCTAAAGGAGTCCATTTGTCAAATGTGCCTCCACCGTGGCCCGCCAGGGAGTACACACTCATTCACTAGACTGGCTGTCCAAGGTGCTTCTTGCAGCCATCAGTGACCAGCCCCCAGCCTCCTCTCATTCAATTGGCTCATTAATAAAACAGACCCCACCCGAGAGCAGGGTTCATGCTCCAATGCTCTGGACATCGCTCTCTCCAGCTAATGGGCCATCTGGGAGAGGCCAGCACCCGACTCCCTCACATCCTTCAACGTGTCAGACAAGACAATGCAAGGAAAGATGGAGGGCTTTGACTGTGTAAAGCCCAGATCATGTTGTATGTGAGCCCAGGCTGGAGCTCAGTATTCACCATAGACCTCAATGTGTCTCCAGTCTGGGCAAGTGCCTAAGCTTTGCTCCATCAATCCCACTTAGCCTCACTTGGCTGAACCTCTCAACTGTGTCTTCTCGCAAAATGATTATGGACTGGCATGCATGTGTCACCACCATAAAACAACAGTATCTGCTCATTCTGCAGTGATTCCAACCACCGTCCACCTACACCTGTATTTCCTCCTCCTTTTTTTTTAGCCCAGACAGTGTGAATTTAGCAATGTTTTCTCTTTCTCTCCGTCTTCCCGTTTTGCATGTTGAGCTGGGATAGAAGCAGCTCTGATTCACAGCTGGGCTCCTGGGGGAGAAACAAGAGTTTTGTTTGTGTTGTTGTAGGACGTAAATCTAACAAGAGAGGTGGAGATGGAGCACTAAGGCTTATGGATCCCTCAGGGGTCTTACCGAGCCCCCTCACTAAATAAATCTGAATTGAAAATACATATGGAGCTGTAAACCGTTCGCATAAAGGAGCGCTTGTTCTCCTCAAGGAGAGTATCAGATTTACTGGCTCCACAGTCTGTCTACTGGATCCTACCCTCAGCACATTAACACAAGGAAGACATGTGAAAGAAAGACACAGTTAGTTTACATAAAGTTCACTGGAATGTTTTTGTAATGTATCAAGCCACAGTCAGGGAGAAGCCATATTGGTTTGACATCCATCTTTAAACCTCCTCGTGAGGTGGTGGTCTTCCTTTTCTGTAACTCAATAGCTCAGTTTCCACTGCAGCTCTAAATGAAATCTCAAGGGGACTTAAACCTGGGGCTGTTTAGAGGGTAATTTAGTTATCGCTATTAACGTAGATATCTACTTCCTGTTTGGCGTGGAGAGAGAGACAGCAAGTGGAAAGTGCAGAATTGCGTACCATAATATCACCAGACACAACTCACAGGGAGAGGTGGCTCTCCTCAAATATTAGTTTACGGAAACAGTCTAGAGATTTATGAATAATCCCAGGTGACTTAGAACAGCTCTAGTCACTTCCATATGTGACCTTGAGGCTGAGTAGTTGACAGGGCCCTTCCAGGCCGATTAGGCTCCCAGGCCCTAGCTGAGAGGCCTGCCTTGTTGGCAGCTGGGGGCCAGGGGAGCACAGCCTCTTGAACTCATTTGGTAAAGATCACAGACACAGAGGCCCAGTAAGGGCAGCCAGTTGCTGGGTCACCGCTGCCAGTGAGGCTCTACTCCTTGACACTGGGTTTACTGTTACCCTCAGCCCCATGAAGAGGAAATAACAGAGGTGCCAATTAAAGCTTTAAGACATTAAATAAAAACCCTCTGTTGCTGCCATCTCAGGGCTCCCTTCCAAAGGAGGTTGGAAACCTCAGTGGGGTTTTTCTCCCTGGTAAAATAAAGGCTTTTTTTTTTTTTTAAATCTCTATGATGGAGCCCCAGTCAGCTGCCATCGCTCTGCTTTCTATTAAAGTGGGACTGAGTTGTTTTGTGTTGAGGTTTCTTCCTCCCTCTTCTACAGTCTTTCTCCTGCTTTCCAGCTCTTGGCTTGATTGCTATATAAACAACCTTTTTACTGCTGAAACACTGTTAGAGTAGAGGAAGTCCAGGTTTTGTAGACTTTTGAGCTCTAAAACTGCTTAGCTTTGTGAATATCCATGGACTATAGTAAGTACACTGTCTTTACCAGTCAAAATACACTTGCAAACCAAAAGTTCTCGTGATGAACCATGAGACTACTGAATCTTTGAAGGTTTTGGTTAATTAATCAAGTCCTTTTCAGGAATCCCAAGAATTTCTTTCTCAAATTAAACGGGTTTAAAGACCAAGAATAACTTCAAGTTGGGGGAAAATGTGGATCCAGCTAACACTCTTATATCCTAATGCTGTGTTTGATGTACATTGCAGGTGAGGTTTTTCCAACCTTCTATTGAATAAAGTAGGATAGAGCGGTCCTCAGTGAATGATTCAACTAGGAAGCTGAACAATTCCATGTACCATATCTTCAAAGAGGAGCAGATACTTACTCAGTGTGGCAGCATTCACAGACGCTTGTTCTAAATGATGTTACATGAACAAAACTCTGAAGATGAAGGTTGTTTACATGAGCCATATTAGTACAGTGAATTTGAAATTACTATTGTGTGTAGCAGATATAAAGTGTTATGGTCTCTTGGCTTATCCTTATATTAAGACCCAAACTTCACAGATTTAGTATTTTAATGCAGTTACATTGGTTAGATTTTGTCATATTAATTTTTAAGATGTTTGTTTTTGTTTTTTGTGTCGCTGCACAGTATCTGTCAGCTTTCATATTTTTCTCCTTTTCTATGTAAGTACGTTACTTCACTCTAATGCAAAACAGCATACATGCAGTTAGTTTGTGGATGTTTGTGTTGTGGAATTTAGATAAACCATAAAATCAAAAACTCTTACTGGACAGGGCCGCATTATCATGCTCTGCCGTTGTGTGAAGGAAAGGAAATAATAAGTTTAGATAAATCCCATTTATTTTATGTTTGAACACCAAACACAGTGGAATTCTTTGACTTTGAATATGGTGGACTTTATGTCTATCAAATGAAGCTCAGGCGAGCAGAAAGTTGTGATCGACACCCCAACAGCAGACCTACAAAGGGTGGTATAGAACAAAGGAACAAAAGACCAATATTAAACTGATGTCAGAGGCTCTCGGCTTCTGTCTCTGGAGCTGTATTGGTGTAATTAGCAAGGAAAGCCCTTACCCTTGCACCAGTCTTCTACAAAGCCCTGCCCAATCCCCATTGGGGCCTGGCATGAGGAGGGCTGGGGCAGCTCACTTGGGGAAATGGAAGGAGTGGTCATGCAGGGTATGTCCCGAGGGAAAACAGGGTTAGAAGTCATGGCAGGCCTGTGGCCAGATGAACCAAAGAGCTGTGATGCAAAGAGGCTTTTCTGGCATCATGACTGAGCTCCCAGAGCTAAAGTGCCTAATCCATAATACATGCACAAAGGCCCGGCAGATAAGCAGACATCTTCACCAAAATGAATTAAAGCATATCAATTTGGGGGTATAGAGAGAAAATGGTCTTTCACCAAGAACTGCTGAGAAGACATTTCTTTATAAGGTTCTTTATGGGCTAAGATATTCAGGTTGAGAACCTTAACCTCTGATGTGGAAGCCATTAGTTTGAAGGGTCTTCTGGCTAAGAATGTTGGATTTAGGCTACTGACGCACACAGTTAAAGGCTAAAATGGAAACCATGTGACGGGTGTTAATGTCTTTACTCATTTGCAGTGACCCTTTTCCTCACTGTCTGAGATTTATAATTAAGCTCACAGTATTTTTTTTTTTGTCCTGTTGCCAAAGTCACATAGGAATTCAGTACTTAGTTGAACTGAACCTTATATAATAATATGTGATTGAATAAAGACAATTTTTTTGATGATGTTCTGTAAATAGTTGCAATCTATTTTCAGCAATTTTCTTGGTCTCTTCATTATTAATCTGTCAATAGCTGGATGATATTCCAGAGGACTCCACATGCTTCCAGGATAAAGAGGGTATTCTTTAGTGAAATGCAAAACAAAAAGGGTAGTGTATGAAGAGTGGTATGATGAAACCAGGGATTCACAAGCTTGATTTATTGGCTGACTGAAGTAAAAAAAATGTTCATGTGTGGAGTCAGACACTCATTGCTGCTGACATGGCCACAGTATTCTAGCCTAGCCTCTTTTATGACTGCACTTGGTTCCATCTTTGGTTCATGGTTTAGCAGTGTTGGGATCCTCCGCTCACCTGACTGCAAGTTTGCTGAATTGTCATTTGTTTACCTTCAGTTTTACAAGTAGACCAGGGTGTTGAGTAACTATGATGTTTGCCATTGGTTCCATGAACAGATCAGTGTAAACAGCTGGTGCCTTAGTCTATAATTAAATTTAAAATCTACTGTTGGAACTTTTGTGTTGAATGATATTATGATATTCCCAACTTCATTTAACATCATTTACTTGCTGTTAATTTGTATTTTACAAAGGGGATTTTTTTTTTCTCGACAATTTTTCTGTTTGACGGAGGCTTGTTTCATGCCCTGACTTTGGTTAATATTAATTTGCTCAGCTTCTCTGTGTGTTCATTCAGAAACTAGGCAGCTTCATGGATTCTATCATGTGAAAGTCGCTGAAGCAGTAATAGTGGGGAGCAGTCTGTACATGTTATAATAAGTTGAAAACAATATTTTGTCATCACTTCCTAAGACTTGCTAACTTTGAGCCATTAGTGTCTTTAAGCATCTTTATTAGAAACAGTCTGAAAATGGGCCAAGGTCACAGCTTTCCTGTAAAGCTGCAGCATCTCCTTTTTGGGAGCTAGGCTATGTGCACAGAATGAAGCGTACAATGTTCGTCTTCCACATCCTCTGCAACACAAAACTGTGAATCAGTAAAACTACACAGAGCGTAGTTAATCTACCCACCACCATCTCGGTCTCTATTTTGAGCATGAGGGAAGCCAGCAGCCATTTTGTTTTCCTGTTTTCCTGAATGGCTCCTGTGAAAAGCAGCCGCCTGTGCATGCAGTTAATTAAGCCATAGTTTTAGAGTCATAATTGATTGAATCATAGCATCATAATAGAAATTGCAGCTGTGTCTTACTGAATTAAAACCAGTGGCATCCTCTGCTGGTGAATGGATATGTTAATAAGGCCTTGAATGCAATCAGATTTTGTTGTCTTTGTCCTTTTTTAAGCCTGGGTGCTTCTTTTTTTTCCCTAACAGTTTTCCTCTAGGGGTCTTATTATACACTTCTATAACACTAGAGAGTTAGTGTGCAACGCAGTGGGAAGTCAAAAGACCCTCCCCCAGCTCCCTTAAATCTGACAAAGCATCTGCCTCATCCACCCTGGCAAATCCTTTGACGTGTGGGGCTAAAGAGCAGGCCTTGTATCATTCATGAATGCTGGTGGATTTCCATATCTGACACTACACTGACTTACTGCTGGGAGCACTTGTGTCCACATTCAATTCTCCTCTGAGAAATGTGCCAGCACATGGTGACCAGGGAGACTTTGCATGTGTGCAACTGTGCTCCAGCATGTGCAATACTGCACAACCAGGATGATTTCTTCATTCATTCTCTCTCTTTTTTTTTTTTTACATATATATGTATATATATTCACAGTGTTGCTCACATACAATCAAAATCTGAAATGGGAAGCTGCAGGACATACAGTATATACAGAAATGTATACAATAGGCGATGTATCTGCTCTGCCGTCTCTCTTATTTGCCGTCCTTCTTGCTGCACTCCTTCTGCTCTTTTCCCTGGCTGACCCTATCCTCCACAGTGCTACAGTACAGGGAGGTAATGATGAGAAATGGAGTTATAATGCCAGTTGTTAAACCTCAGGCCACACAACAAATGTGCTTCAGAGACCCTGCATTTGTCTCTGAATGGATTAGGTCTTTGCTCTGGTAACCCTATATTTAATCTCACTCCAGTCTCTGCCGGAAACTCTGTGTTTCTCATGATAACAAATATTCTGACATTTTCTCCCCCTTATGTCTTCAACCACTGCTGCAAATGAATTACTGCAGAGTTTTTGCTGGCTCTTGATTGTCTGTTGTTTTTTAATACAAGAGGAACAGAGAGTAAAGTACTTATCTGTGACAATCTCTGATATGGATTAAAAACCGTTTGCCTGGCTGTTCAAGTTGTTGTTAGCCAGCACCTGAACGCCATTGCTCACTGTGCTCTCCCTTATCGCCCTTCAAGAGTCATTTCTTGGTTCACATATCCCTTTTCCCAACAGCTCAGTGTCTACTTAGTTATTTTCTGCACATTGCCATGTGGCCAGGAGCTTGTTAATACTTCATAATGGGAGGTCTAGTCAGTTTTTCTTTCTTTTCATAAGAACTTTGTGCAGTTATTTTTCATGCCTTTTATGCAGTTATTAGAAAATTGATTCACTTCCAGTGTTGCCTTCAGACTTTTTGCATTTTATTTGACAGCAACAACCTTTGACCACCTGATCAGGCAGTAATGGCAGTTCCCTCCAAAGTGCCACAGATTATATGGCTATTATTCTCAGAGAACAAGAAAGTCATAGAATGTTAATAAACTAGTGCCAGTCTGCATTAAATTATCAATGTGCATGAAAAATTCATCTCCAAACGCCTTTCACACTTTCTGAGTCGGAGCACAATTCACTTTTATCTTGTTAAAGGGATGATAATTTTATTACAAGGGAAAATAACACCACTTGTTTTTCACTTTCCATTTCACATCCCAAGCAGCAGGTTAGATGTGAGATAGCTGAGATTATTGTGAACGCTTTCAGTGTTATACACATCATTTGGTGGGGTTTGGTTGTCCTGTATGCAGACTCGGTAACCCAGGAGAAGGTGGCATTGCTGTCCTCTCAGGATGCAAGGCCACATTGAAGCATATCAGAAGTTGTTATTACAGGCACCCTGTTAAATGCCCATAAATTACTTGCTAATCTCACTTCTCCAATTTCCATCTTCTTTTCTTAGTGTAAATTATACCCTAGTGGAGACAAATCAGCAACAAGACCACACAAGGCTGTGCCTTCTGTTTTCATGTTTTCTAGACAAGAGTGGCAAAGTGTTGTTTTTGCTTCTGTCAATCTTCCAAACAGCTCAGGAGGAGGGAAAATGAAAGCTGTGGGTCCATAAACAATTGTGTATCAAATGCAGGATCTAGTTTGCACATTTTCTCCTGCCAGCACTGTGAAGAAGATAAAGAATGTCAAGGTGACATGTGCATGCTTTTGGAGGGAGAATAAAGACAGCAATGTCCTTGCTGATTCTATCAGTGGAAGCCATTCTTTACCTTGTTCATTGAAGGAGGAAGGAGTGGGGGAGGAAGGCCATGAGAGAGTGGGGGTGAATGAGAATAAAGGCCAGAGAGAGCATAACATCCCTCCTAGAAACACTAGTCTAACGCAACATTGTTATCAGCTCCCAACTGCTTTTCGTCCCTGATCGATCTGTGGTGTTGGGCAATGCAAATGGATGCAGCTAGCCCTGGGTATTCTACCATCAATGGAGAGTAATTATCTTCGGCAACAACCAATATTGGATTGTTAAGCCTCGGGATAAGGTAGCTGGCAGAGCCTTCAAACAGTCACTCACCTCTGTGGGCTTGAAGGCTGATGGATGAATCAGCCGGGACGAGCTGCTGGAGGGGCTCCCGAGGCAAACTAGCAGAGTTACCAGCTCTCATCTCGCTGCCCGAGCAGCACAGCCCTTCGAATCCCAGAGAAAATTCATTTTTAATGTGCCTGGCAGAGGGAGCTTTTTGTTCTACATCGCCTCGATCAATCAGGACGACTTTTCATGTCGATCAGGAACCTCGAGAAACATTTGCCACGAGGGCTTTGATGAGCACAGCTTTCAAGGCAGTTAAAAACGGTTTGCCTGACAAAGACCTGCGCATGCAGGAGATTCAGAAACATGACTGCAAAGAGTTGCAGGCTGTACATAGGAAAAAATCTATTACCGGTGCCGGAATTCATTTCTACATATAGTCCTATGGAGCATTTTGTTTCCATATCTTATTTAGCCACTTGTACATCTATGGAGCGCCTTTATTGCTGTAAAGTCCTTTACTTTTAGTTAGGTCTCCTGAGAGTCCTTCAAAATGTCTGACATCCTATGGCCTTTGTACTCAGCAGAGCTACTTGTATTCTGGAGTATGCCTGTGCTCCAAATGGGTGACCTAGAAATGTTGACCGTATTGAAAGATGGGAGTCATTGAATAAGGTGCTCATTCTCACATCGTTGGTCTATGCTACTCAAGCCCCCATAATGAATAAATCATGGATTCTACAAGGCACTTTCCAGATAGATATTACAATGTACAGCTGCAGAAATAAAATGGAATAAAACATGACTGTGTTCCGTTTTTGGTGGTGACAGTCCTCTCCACCATCATTACTAGTAATGGCGAGGATTCAGAGCAGAGATAGCTGGGATTCAGACTTAGAGCATAATTTTCTGTGTCTAGTTATATTAACTATCCAGAGTTGCTGTTTAATTAAAGTTTTCTTGAAAAATAAAAGTTTAAATTAAAACTAGAAGTTATTTTAGGACCCAAATTATCTGAACCTCTAAATGCTATATGATATAGTATCTGGTATTTGTCACTTCAGTGAATGTTCCATGCATATGTGTTCATCCCCACAAAAAAAAAAAAACATAAACGTTGTAAAAAAAAATATCGTTTCTTGTAGCTCCATGAAAAGCATATGTTAAATCCCTGCTATCTCTCATTCGAAAATCAGCAACTCTGCTAATTTGTATTTGTCTGCTAGTGCCTCCGGGCTTTGATATCCTTCACATTAAAGGAGGATATTCGCTCGTGATAAAATCTCAATTTCAATAACGGGGTGATGAGCAGTTAGCAGCAAAATACCATCCTCCAAGAAATATTTCCCTGTTTTCCCATTTCGTCTCTTTACATAACAGCTTTTATACTGTACATGTACCTATTTTAGGAAGCTGTTGAGGAAGGGGGTGTTGTATGCCAGATGCTATTTCCACAAGGCAGATATTTTGACCAGGCTTCTAGATCTACTCAGTCAGTGCAGGCTTACCTGAGATTAAGTGTTCTCCTGGCTGAGGCTGGCAGTATTAGCAGCCCATCACTGAATGGATGTGAAGCTGAAAGCTGGCTGTTAAAGTGCCGAAGGACAAAAAATACACCCAACCTTTCTCCCAGAAGTGATGTATGGTTATAGACCCCTGCCTTGGGAGCTATATGTGGCCTTGCTAGCTTAAGACTGAATCCTGCTAGAGCTTCTCCCTTGTGTCCCCCTCAGCTGTCTCAAAAATATTTAAGAAATGTGCATTTTTGGAAATGCGGTTCTTGGGATCGTTGTCAATCAGAAATCACAACTGTGTGTATGGTGTCTTCCTGCATTTTTTAATACTGTGAGATGCACAAGATATCTGCTTTTAGAAGCATAAAAATGGAGATCAAGAGGTTGTGGTTTAATGAGCAGTTAGGTTATGCAGTCAAACTTAGTGACCACAGCTGACCTCTACACTGTATGTCACCTTGAGGTTTCCGGCTTTGTGCAATGTTGCAACTCTGAACAAAACCCAAGTGAATCTTGGATATTTTTGTGTCTGCTTTACATGAGATAGTCTGTAAATAAGATAATTTTGGAATTTTAAAAAATGCATATTTTCTCTTTTGATTTCTAGAAACGTGTAGTGATAGAGTTCCTTTAAGGGAGATGGCTGTATACTGTCCTTTCAAAACAATGCGCCAAATGTTAGCTCCAGCTTTTTTTTTTTTTTTCCTTATTGGAAAGGAAAAGAGATTGAGGGAAAGCAGATACAATATGTCCCTTAAGAGAGGTGATGCCTTTATGGCTTTAACATCTATTGTTTCTTTTCCGTCTATAAGACCAGTTTCCCAGAATGCCCTGCTGGTCCAACATCTGCTTTTCTGTTACATAGGTCCTGGAATGTTTCCCAGGTCCAACGTCATATACAGCAGGTTCTCCAGTTTTTGGTCACTTTTCATCTGGTTTTGCTAAGCTGCTGTGCCCCCATACCAACATTTGATTTGATTTATTCTTTCAAGCATGTAAAGACAGTTGATATGTCAACACACATAATTTTACACATATCCAACAAATGCTAATCCAATATCAATTTGCTTATACCTAGTACATGCTTGAATGGAGTAGGAAGAAGTCAGACTTATCCAGTCCTACCCCATGACATCATCTTACCATCATTGGTTTGCAAGCAGTATCTCCACATAAATAATTCTCTTCTACACCACACAAGTAATATACTAAAAAGTTATAACAGAGTGTTAACATTCTTACATAATTACATTCTTAAATAATTCTCTTCTACACGACACAAGTAATATACTAAAGAATTATAACAGAGTGTTAACATTCGTACATAATTACATTCTTAAATACTTATCTTCTACACCACACAAGTAATATACTAAAGAATTATTACAAAGTGTTAACATTCATACACCACACCCACAATGTTCCATCTAATTAATCATTAAGCCTGTTCTTGCATATATCTTGATTGACTTGACTTGATAGATTTTTTATGTCCGCACTTAAATTATTCCATAGTTTTACCCCACTTATGGAAATACAAAATCTTTTTTTGGTTGTACGTATAGCATGAATTTTTAAATTTAACTGACCCCTTAAATTGTATCCCCCTTCCCTTTCATTAAATAGTTTTTGAATTCCACCAGGTAATAAATTGTTCCTGGCTTTATACAAAAACACAGCAGTCTTATATCCCACTAAATCAAAAAATTGTAACAATTTAGACTGTATGAAAGCTACATTGGTGTGATCCCTATATCCCATCTTATGCACAATTCTTATCACTCTTTTTTGTAATATATACAATGGTTGAAGTGAGCTTTTGTATGTATTTCCCCAGTTTTCAACGCCATACTCTAAGTA
>NW_018127892.1:2199136-2214137 GCF_001952655.1 Monopterus albus | reverse complement strand
TCTTCCATCCAGTCATTAAATTTTTCTATGCTGGCTCCAGGTGCTCTATAAATACAGCTTATTACAACATTTTTCTTTTTTTCCACGAGTATTTTCTAGGATAAATAAAATCACAGCCAATTGCCCCATTGACCAATTTGTCCACTTTAGTGGCCTCTAACTTTTCACTGTGGAATTCCAAATTCTGCTGTGACTTTTTCTCTGACCTGTGTGTGTGGGTTGGTTGTGTGTGTCTGTGTATACTGTATAATGTCCTGTGTTTTTAAGGGAAGTCTCTAAGCTTTGGGGATGACTTTTAATCACAGAAATAATTGCAAGTCTTTCAGTTTTGACAGAAACCTGAAGAGTAGGCCATAAATGATATTTTTATTAGATGTGAGGCAGTGCCTAACCTACAGGCAGAATGTGTAGACACCTAGTTTGGAGGTGGGTATTTATCCATTCACAATACTGTATTTATCATTCTTACTAAAGAGGATTTGTTTTACATAACAGAGCTGCTATCTGTGGAGTATAACAGAGCATGGCAGAAAGTAAACACCAGTCTTCTACTTGTCTCCAGAAAACTCCACAGGGAGGTGGAGTTGTAATGGAGCCCCTTACTCCGCCTTGGCACTTTGCAAGCATAAGCCTCTTTCAACCTGACTTCAATCATAGCTAAGTTAAGCAGGTCATAAGAGTGAACAGGATAACCACAGGGCTAACTTTGTTGGAGACGTCAAAGCCCTATCCTCCTCCTCTTTAGCCTCTGAGAGTTCTCTTCTAAAAGTAGATTTTAAGAATAACATCTTCACTGTGGAAAAGAAGCAGATGGGCAGCCTTGCTCGGTCAGGACTGATGCCAATCCATTCCCCCCAGGCTACTGAGAGGAGTTTTAGGGAATCGTTGCAGACTGGAGGAGTCAATGGGGGGATTTTTTGTTTCTTATTGTTTTTGCCCGCTTTACAACCCTGTATACTTGGTTGAAGAATATGAACTAATACTGTTATCAGCTGGCCGTACCTGGTTGATGATCATCTTCATGAATTCAAACTTAAAGAGTGAACAAAAATAAATGTTACATAACATATTTCTTTTCCTTCTGAAAGATTATGTCCTGAATACAATCTCATGAAAATTATCTTTCAACTTCGCAAAAAGAAAATATAATAAAACTATTTTAGAGTACAAAAGGATAGGAATAGATGAAGAGAACCCAGGGTCCATCAGGGAACAGTGTTAACAAATCAGATCAAGCCTTCGTACATTGATTGCTCTGGTCTTGTCCTGTCCTCATTTTCAACAGCTGCTGCCACACACACACTCACACACACACACTGAGACACGCAGCTTGGCTGACGCGCAGCCCAGTCTTTCTCTCTGTTGCGCACACAGCGTAGGTTGAAGAGGATCGGAGCGCACTGCGTGTTTCGGGACTTCTAGTCTTACTAAACGTCTTTTGGATAACCGTCATATGATATCCCTAGTGCACGACAAAGCACCCGCACGGCTCTTGGATATGTATTTCGTCGCGTTTTTTGTTTGAGATCGACAAATACTTTGGGGAATCTATTGTGGACGCTCTGTCATCGGCGCCTTCACTGGCCGACTTGGAATCCTATGAGCGGTGTCTGGCTTGACAAAGATCCACTGTGTTCTCTGAAGGATCCCGAATAATTGCCTACAGAACTTTAACGAAGTACAAGAAACTGAATTTTCATACTATTTCCTTAAGGTCTTGCCCCTTTTTCTTTCAAGACACGGAGGAAAAAAACCCTGAGCGAAGATTTATTGTTCCGGCAGGTTATTCTGCGAGTTTTCTCACCGTCTAACCATTGAACAGTCAGTTTTTCTCACATTGGATTTAACTGCAAATCGCTTCATTTTTTAAATGAATGCGTGTTGTTATTTGCTCCAGTCTGGGTGATTTGGATATCCTCCGCGACCGATCTCAGCGCATTTAGACTCGGTAAGGTTTAATGAAATTCCACCGATGATTTTGCTGCTTTCCCTAGTTTTCAGATGAAATGTTCATTAACGACGATATTAAAAAATAAATGTGCACAGTTTTCATAGAAATGATTGATTGCTGCGTTTGAACAGGCTGTTCATTGTTAGGATTTTTCTCTTGAAGCCCGTCTCCGCCGGTGGCAGGCGCATTTTCCTTTCCCGCGAGGCGCCTCGCTCGTAAGCACTGATGTAGTGGTGGCTGTAATAACATACTCAGCTACTTTCCCTTTTTTATTACTACATAGATTTTACTCAAATTTCTAAGGGCTGCTATAATTATAGATGGACTTTATAGAACATTTGTTGATGGAAGACAGGCGGGCTGTTGGGGTATAAAGCATATTTTCTGAAAATATTTGTTGCACTATGGGTTTGAACGACTACTGTAATAATGAGACGCATGTTTTTATTCTGCAGTTGTATTATTATCATTGCTATTCGCTTAGGCCTGCTTTTCTTTTTTCACTTAAATCTTTAGCCGTTTTGTAGTTAGGACTCATGTTATTATCACGCACTCTTCAGTCCTCCATGCAGGACATTAACACCACATGAGTCTGTCCCGTGTCTGAGTTATACAACAACGGGAGGAGCTGTTTAATTACGTTTTCTTCCCCAATTTCCTCCCCACAGCGAATCTGAACCATCAAGGTCAGGCTGGATCACATGTCGCCTGTTAATATTAGTGCAGCACTTTGGCCTCTTATGACACAGGTCTGTCACTTTGTCATCGCTCTCCCAGAAAACAGAGGGTATTGTTGTTTTATGAGTCCACTCTGTAAAGAAGAATTCACCCTGTCATCCCTATAATAATCTATATGGGCTCAGCTCCCAATTGTGAGCTTATGGTCGCTTGCCCTACGTTACGCTCTCCCAGGGTATTAGTCTGCTGAATAATATCCCCATAAGGACTTAAAACGTGTTGTGTTCAGTAGTGACTCTGTCCTCCGTAAATCTGTTGTTAGGTCTTTTTTTGTCTCTTTCGGGATCACTTTAATATCCCCACAGTGGTAAATAGCATGTCTGTGAATACTACAAATATTAGACAATGTGGCATTTTCTGTCTCCTCACTGGCGCTTTCCTGTGGCATTTTATTACATTTTGTTAAAACCAAACAAAACAAAAATCTAAATCACAATTTTCAGTGAACACTCATTGGTTGAAGGTGATAATATTGGAATAACAAATATGTAACAATATACCCCAGGCTGTGTTGTTGTATTTTATAACATATTGTTTCTGTGTTATAGTCTCTTGCTCCATTAACAAAATAATGTTTTTTTTCTTGGAATGCTATTGCAGTTACTTCTGTCAGTAACTGACTATAAGTTTGACTGTATTCAATTTAGATGGTATAAATTGTTAAGTTGAACTATTTATTGTCATTGCTCAAATGGAGGTAGCTGTAGACCAAAGCTGATTTACATTTGGGTATGAAATGTATTTGAATCATTTTTTAATTATTTCTGTTTCTATTCGCTAAAGGTCCCAAACCTTTTCCCTGAAAAGACACAAATGTATCTTTATATGTATTGTTATGCCTGCCAGTCAGTCTTTTACTGTGCTGCAGGCTCTAGATAGACTGTGTTGGAAATGTCATTTTGCTCTCATCAGGGCTGGTGCAAAACCAGCAGTGTAACTGATGCGGTCAATCATGAAGTCTCTATAAAATATTCTCAGTCCATTATCTCTTCTTATTGCCGGTTAGTTCTGCATGTCTTTGGGTTGTAGAGTATATGGCATTGTAATACCAATTGCTCTTCAACCTGATACTTCCACCACCTGCATATTAAAATATGTATCTTTCTCCACTCCCCAGCACCTATCTCTAATCTACTGCAGATGTTTATCTCTAGCGGAAAGCTGATAAGGGACAGGCCTGCTTGGCAAATGTGATAAGAGGGTGAAAAATCCTCCAGCTATTTGTAATGTAAGAGTTTAGGCAGATCACAGCTGGGGAAGACATGACAAACCCTGCATCATGAGACTAATGCCTTGTGCCCCTTGAAGTCTGGATACAATAGAAGAAGAAATGGAGATTTATTTTGCATCTGTGGATGAACTCATAAGTGAAAAATGAGCTAAAGAGATGTTCAAGAAAATAGCCCAAGCATTTGGATGCAACAATATGTTCTCAGTAGTGATGACAGTGCTTAAAGTCTCAGAAAGTTATTGGTTGGTATTATGAAGTAATGCTTCAGCCTGTTAAGCAATTTTGAACAGCATGCTGTCTAGCTATGAATATGCAGCAATCTGTGGAACAACATAAGAGAAAAACACATCAGTTAAACATGTTGTTCAAGCATTTAGAGGTAAAGCTGTACTAAGGGAGGAAAGTATTCTAAGGTCCAACTGGAACCTGTCTAACATGTAGAGCTGATCCAAATTGGCTTATAGGCTGGGACTCTGAGATTTAAGCTGCCCTCTGCAAGACATTCCAAGAAATGTGGAAGTGGGTTGTGCTGTGGAATTGCAAAACAGTGCGCCACTCATTCTGGAGTCCAGTTAAGGCCAGCAGTATTACAACAGTACTCAGACAGTGTTTTCCCATTTTTGCCTGGTTTACTGGGAAGAGAGCAGGTTCATCCCCAGTCTGTGACTACAGCAGTTCCACTGCATTAAAACGTAGGAATGTTTCCCTGGTGCTGAATCTGATTTCTGTAGACTCGATGACACAGCTTCTTCACCCGTGGTGCATGCCACATGTAACAGAGCATTCACATTAAAACAGGACTCGTACATAAATTGTATTTGTTATAATGTATATGGCCTTTAACAAAATTCACTGTCAGCAAAGCATGAAGTTCTCTTGTTCACAGAGTTATGGGCCACAGGAGATGTAGATTGTTCCGAGGACACGTCATTAATGTATAACAGATGACATGTGATGTTATTCATACTTCAAGGACACTCCCTGAGTTCTACCACTTCTGGGTCCACGGTGCGAGATGGAGAATTTATGATTGTCCCCTATGGCACTTGGATCTACATCTTAATCCTGACAAGGGACTTGCCATAAAACACTCTGTTCACCAAAGCAGAGAGAGACTTTACAGAAGAGGAAGCTGCTGTGGAGCGAGGTGTTTGGCAGGCTTGTCTTTTAATGTACACTGCAGAGATGGCTCTGTTTTTAACATTTAAGTTATAAATAATGCAACGGGCCACCAAAGCCAGTGGCTGTAAAGGGACGGGGGGTGTTGGCAAAGCAAAATAAAAATTTTTTCTACCTATTTTATTGCGTAGCAGTTCCTTCAGAGCTGCCTGTGTTATTAAGTGCACCGGACAGCAGGGGATTTATGTGCAGGTCCAAATGGAAGTGACCAGTGACCTTTCCTGTGGCGTTAGCCAGCTCTCAAACTGCCAGATAATGGACTGCTTCGACAATGAGCCGCAGCTCTTTGTCCCTCATCTTTTTTTCTCTGATGTTATTTCCTATATGTGGGCATCTGCTCACTGAGAGACCTGGGGTTTGTGTCTCTGCTCATGTTCTTCTCCCTTTTTTTAATTAATTTTTTTTCTGTCTCAGCCCAAAATGTCAACCGTGTGCCACACACAGCAGCCATCCGGGGCCTTCCGGATACCTCCAGGTACTACTGAAGTCATAGGTCAGCCAGTCGCTCAGTCGGTGGTTAATGTGTGTTTCATGCTCTTGGGTGAATGTGGTGAACCTTTTGCAGAGGCCGCTGAGCAACACAGTGCCTGAGAGGTTGGGCGGGTGCGGGTCGCAACACTAGCCACAGTGCCATGTATGTGCATTCTCCTGTGATGTTATTGTTGTTTTCACCATTCCTCCTGATAATGAAATCCCTCTTCACTTCAAACAGCTGCTAAATCCCATACATATTTCAAAAGAGCTATCCCTTTAATCCCCCCAGTCCTTCTGCAATTAGGCATTGACAGCAGTGTCTAGTTCAGCTCATGATCTAATAGAGGAAGGGGAGACAAACTAGAGGTCCTTTGATTCTCAGCTACTGAGCATCTCCTGCTCTCAACCTGCTCATCAGGACTCATCTCAAGGAGAGGTGAAGACACTTGAGTGAATTCCCTCTCTTTTGAAGCCGCCAACCTGGGTCAGCCTATAATTCTGCCACCTCACCTTCCCCTTGTCTCTCCCCCCTCTCTTTCTCCCCTCCCAATTTCAAAACAGTGCTTCCCTGAGAGCGGGCTGTGTCTTTTGTTACCTTTATGAGGTGTAATTAAATGTGCACGGCATGGCACACTGTTTGAGCAGGAACCCCAGGCGTGCCATTAGCCAGATGTGGCTGCTCAATCCTTAATGATAGAGGAACAGAGGCGGAGGAGACAAGCCCAGGAGTCCTTCATCACGCCATCCCGAGGTGTCGTGTGGGCCTAATTGCCCCATCGTTTTGTGCGCCATACGAGCCCCTGTGACACCTAGCTTTATGCATTCATTATGTAGTCTCCCAGTGCTACTTCAGGCTGTGGTGTTCATGTATAACTGGAGGTGGGTGGCACACTGCCGCTAGGCTTTTAGCCAGCAAGTATGATTCATGAGGGGAGTTCTTAACACCTTTGTTTTGAACATTGCTTGCAAGGAGTGGGGTGATGTACTGTGTAATGCAGTGCATTAAGAGTTTACAGTGTCTGACTGTAAAGGGTGTCATTGTCATATACTGCCAATATGTGTGAGTGACAAAAGTCACATCACCAAAGTTATACATCATTAATGTCATTAATTGTATCCTGTTTCGGTAGGATCACCACATGTTTTTGGCATCCACTAGAGGCTGTTGAGCGCAGTCAGTCTACAGTATGTTCTAGTAGCTGAGAATTGATGTCTTTGGAAGAGGGACCAACCAGGAGAGTTAAGAAACCTCTTTTCTAGAAAACAACCTGCTTGTCTGTCTCTGCCTGGGGGCTTTGGAAGTGCTAAGGGATCATACTGACAAACGCTGACTGATCGGCTCACATTCACACGGCACTTCCTTCCAGCCTTGCCTCGGATCATACTATTGAGAGTTCTCATATTTCCTCCTAAGCCCTTTCACTCGCAGTGTATTAAAGCCCCCATCTCACTCCACTCTTTTGCCTGTATTTTAATCCAGCCAGCGTGTTTTTCCCCCTTACTAAGCAGATTTGAGTCGGGAGCTTTAATTAGATGCATCTTCTACAAGATGCCGCTGTGTCGGGTGGTCCGTTCACAGCCTGGGGAACTCTGGGTGGAAATGGGCCTACATACCAAACATACGGCACCCTCGCTGGAAAGCAGGCCCCTTCGTTAGCGAGGAACTGACGAGCTGCCGCTCACATTTGGGTAATTAACACCGCCACAGATTGTGGAACAGCTGTGCAATTTAGCACTGTGGCAACACCAGCGAGTCAAGAGAGACACTGCAAACAGAGGACGGCTATGAAGTAGATTCATAGAGCACCTCACTCAGGCCTCATCCAAGCACTCTCCAGTGGTCAAACATAGCACATATCCTTAACTACTTGGCAGGATGGCACGGCAAATTATTAAACTGACATTTAAAAAGGAATTGTAGGTGATGAATAACCATGACAAAAAGTCATAATAATTTGGATGCTCACAGACTGTGTGCCACATGTGCAACACATTTTTTAAAAAAGAGAAACAATTGTGACTTTTTCATTAGTGTGCAGCCAGTGTATTTCCACATCTTTCTTAAAGTCGTGGCCATGCTTAACAGCTTAGAACCAGTATGGCTGTGTCTAAGTTGCGTATCCATAGACAATTTACTGGAAGGTTTTGGGACTAGTCATCAGCCTTGTCTACAGTTGTAGAGAATAGATGAACCATGTGTAAAAAGCCTCTGCACTTTCTCTCCATGTAATTTAAGTCTTTTTTCATCTTTCTTTTCTTGGCAGTGCGTGGCTTGCCCCAACAAAACCAAATTATATGTGTGAAGTAATTAAAGTATCCTGGACTCCTTTTTGTTTCCTTTTGATTATAGTTAATGTGTACCATTCCATCCTCCACTTTTATTCGTCTTGTATTTTTTCCCCACTGATCTGCAACATCTGGTTTTGGTTTTAACCATCGGGGAGTGATGAGAGTGTGGTGGGGGGATGCTTGTACACACGCAGTTTAAGCTTGAGTATTTCTTTCTTTCTCTGATTATTATTGGAAAAACAAAAACATACTGGGATATTTGGCTTTCTGTCAAGTGTCTTTTTACAATGACTGCCCAAAGACACATCGAAGTAGGAAAGCAACTTGTCTGTGTGTAAGGCTAGTTTACATTTGTATTATATTAGATAAAGACATATTTCCACATTGCAGGTTTTTTATGGCTACAGTAAAGTAGCAGTTTGGAGCTGTGTTGTTAAGTGGGAGTATTGTAAGCTTGAGCCCTGTTGCCTTTCCTCTCTCTGGCCTATCAAGCGTCAGTGACAGTGACTTGCCCAGGGCTGTCAGCAGGCCATGTCCTGGAGCCGTGCTCCGTCAGACAGTGAATGGAGAGAGCCCAGGGAACTTGTTAAATTTTTGCTAAGCTAGGCTGTGCTGACTTTGACAAGAGACATTTCCTTCCAATCTCCTCAGGTCCTCTGTCGCCATCATCAACCACAAGTCAGTGAGTGAATAGGGCAACGGAGACGATGCAACGATAATAATGTGAAAAATGTCTATCTGCAGTAATGCCAGGTGAAGGCAAACGGGCAGGCAGGCAGCCAGCCTCTGCAATGTATTCTGGAAGACTGGGCCAAGCCCCAGCAGGGCTGTCATTTATTTATCTATCTGCAATGTCTTGAGAGGTGAAGAGAGAAGAGATGGCAGAGGCTTCCTTCTGCCAGGCTGGCCGGCTCTTGAGAGATAGGAAATATAATTGGGCTGCTCTCACTCTTGGCTATGGCACCAATCAGACATTTCTCCCTCTCCCTCCCACCGATGCTGCTTGCAGACATTGCTGAGGAGATGAGGCAGCGCTGGCCTTTCAGCCCCTGAGCAGGGACGACCCCAAACAAGACTTGTCACTTGTGCTTTCAGTTGCATTTATTTGATCGGAGGAGGTTTTTCTTCCTTCCCTCCCCCAGCCCTTACCTCTGCATTCTGCCACTGCCTCTCTCTTTGGCTTGGGCTGTAATGCTGGAAACCCAAGTGCAGCTTGGCTGGGGCTACTCATGACTACTGCTGTGCAAGGCAAATGACTTTGCTGTGAGGGACAAGCCACCTGTTAGTGAGAGAGTTGGGGCTGAGCTGACAAAACAAGTGTAACTGTCAGGGAAGCAGGTTGAAGTCAGTCCCAGCAGAAAGGAGATGGGAGAACTGTTTCCACTGGCCCATCACCATTGACCCACACATGCTCCCTGCATTCTCCTGTTGTGACCTGGTACATAGCATTGCTATTTTAGCATAAATTACTGAAAGTAGAATTTATCTGAGTAAGCAGTGGGAGAACTAGAAGCTGCCAGCCAGCCTGTTTTTTGTGAGCCTGTGAACATGCATGTATGTGTGCAGGAGGGCGCCATGGTAGTGAAGATAGAGCACTGAAGCCAGCAAATGCATCTGTTTCAGCTACTCTAGTTGTTTATGGAAGTATTGATCTGTGGTGGCTGTATGGGCACTGTACCAGAAACTCTCGCCTCCACACGCTGGCATCCCGCCAGGGTCCTGTCAGTCAAGGATATGGGTGATGTCCAAGGCAGGGATCTCAGTATTCAAAGAGACATTACAGGGATACAGCAAAGCATACTAGGTCCCAATTACATGTTGTTGAGCAGCATGGGGTTGGAGGCCACACAGGTTCACAAGGCCAGCTGAGCAGCCCCTGCTGGGATGCACCTGAGCATGTTTAAAAAGCTTCTACAGCAGAAACAACAAATATGGTTGGTAAAATAAACTAGTCTGGATCCATATCAGCCCATGTCCCTCTATCAACAGCCATGGATTCTTCAGTCGGTGTGTTAAAGAATAACAAGGATAGCAAGAACAAGGCATGACTTGAGCTAAACCCCCACACCTTTCATCAGTCTGCTGTGCCCAGCCTGACAGGTTTTAACACTTGAGTGAACTGTCTTCTCTCAACTAAATCCTTCATTGTACTTACAGAGAAGTGTAAGAGAAGGATGCTCTGAGGGTTTCCTCATGATGCCTTATCTGAATTCTGCTGTTTGTAAAGTTTTACTCTTCATTTGGGACTGTGTTTACATTGGCCAACCACATGCATCTTTACCTCTGACAGACATGAAATGCAAGCACACTTTTTTCTTATCTGCTGAATAAAGGCCCCGGAGCTTCAACCAGCTAAGCCAAGATTTCTCTCAAATGTGGGGAAAGGCTGCTTAAGCACACAAGCTGCTGCTTTGGCTTCATCTGTTTGCATATCTCTTATTCAAATACAGAGAGGAGCCACCTGAGCCATGCTCTTCCTGGTTGTGCAGATGTTAAAATGAAGAGATTACCTCAGAAAAGCAAAGTTTTTAAATGACACAGCTAATAAAATCGGTTATCAGCATGGCTTGGGCAGTAGTGGCTATCGGACATCCAGTTGAAAATGTAGGCAACTCACGATGAAAGAGGGAGTTTAAGAGTGTAATTGTCATGTTTGTTTTATTGACAGGAAAAAGGCTTGTTAGGGCAGTCTGGTGCTGGACTAATGAGCTGTTTAACCTTGCCTCTTCCCATATGCCTCAAAAAAAAAAATCAATTCAGTGCATTATGTACACACACTCTAATAACGTCACTGGAGCCAACATACTCGAAGTGAAAATGACGGGCCTCTGCATGTGACTGGGCATCCTTTTTGCTCATTTAGTCTGCTCATATACGGAAACTCACAAGGAAAACAGAGCTTTTAAGGAGTGCTAAGATATTCATTGTTGCCATCATGAACAAGCCTAGAAAAGGATATTAGTGCTCCAGGGAACATTTGCCTGTTGTTTTTTTCCTTCTACTTGAATAATTTAAGGAGCTGCATGTAAGACAAAGTTGCATTCACTTGCTTCATTATATTTTAATTCAGAGCAAATGATGCTCTGTATACACTTGGCATGGACAACAACTTATAGTACTCTCTACAGTGATTGTTCATAAATCTCATAAATCAAATATAGCCTCCTCACCCTCCCCTTTATTGCCTGTTCAGGGATTTGTGTTTAGATGGGTGCCAGATCAAATTCCTCCATAGGTGCTCTGTTGTAGCTATGTAAACCCACTGGCAGCTACGATGCCAGTGGGTTTACCCAGATTTCAACAGGCAAAACTCAGAACAGACTATTACAACACATTAGGATAGTTTTACTGTGCAATTGCTGGAGATGTAGGTTGCTGTGAGTGCTCAAAGGTGATCTGAATTCACCTTAAGATTAATCAAACTGACCTCTGTGCTAATATTGAAGGGCTGTCATTGCTCAGTATTTGACAATAAAGGCCACAGATATCACAAGTTTTGGCAATTCATAACAATTTCCCACACTGTTGCAGCACACAGTGATCATTGTAATTGAAAACCAGCAGTAACATGTCCGTTGTCAAGGTCAGGTCATACCGTGGGGTGCTTCGCAGTAAGTGTGAAGTCTAAAGCTATAAGCTCTCTCACAAGGTCTCTGCAGTTGTCACGGTGGTGTTAAACTAGCTTGTGCTGGATTCCCTAGAGGTACACAGTTAGCACCCCCCCACCCTCATCACCTCCTCTATTTACAGAGCAAAACTCCTGGCATGTCCCAACAATATGTCATCATGGTTATTAATATACTCCCACCCACTCCACATTAAGTCACACATGTGAACTAGCAGTGACAGAAGAGCTCAAGCGCTATGCCATGTAACATAAAGAGATGTGAGGGCTCCGAGGGTTCATAGCTGAGTTTAGACCATCACTTTCCCTTCACAATGAGTTGTGATGTGTATGAATCAAAACTTTATCATGTATTCATGCAGAGAAAAGACAACATCAAAGTCTAAAGCATACATCACCGTGAGGAAGCAGTGGGCGCACTGTGGGCTGTTAGGGTCGGCAAGCTATGTTCAATAAATTCTGCAACCTCAGATCACAGCGCGCTCAACCCGCTAACAGTGGCTTGTAGCAACCTCAGCTCTCAGCTGTGTTTGGTAATAAAATGAAAGAAAGTCTGTCCATTGTAAACAGGACCTTATATTAGAAAAGGTCACGGTCACCACCAACAGCCGTGGCAAAGGTATTTCTAAAGGTGACTGCTTTGGTGTTGGGTGTCCTGTCCAAGCCCTCAGGGTCAAGCTTGGATTACATCTGTCAGAAACCTGAGGCCTGATGTCTGCTTCAAAAGTAAATTCCACTTAACTTGCCACATCCCTTGCCAAAATTACCTGGAGTCTTTGGAGGTTTGACACTCCTTTATATAGCGCACACCATGTTTGTTTGTGCTAGCAGGGTGGATAGTGTTCCTTAAGGAGATGGTGGTGTAAGACTGATGGGACTTTTGGCAGTGAGTGATAGTCTTCCCTGCCTCTTCTCCGGTTTTCCACTCCTGCTCATGCCACCTCCTGTCCTGTCCAGCTTCTCCTTCATTCCTCTGCAGGACACGTGGCTGCATTGATCCTGAAAGCCCGACCCACTTACATGGTTGCAGCTGACATGAGCAGGATGCCGAGATGACTTACTAAAGTCCCATTGCCTCGTTTCAGTTCCTGTTATAGTTAGAAAAGATGCTGTTACTAAGCCAGTATCAACAACTTAACATCCCCAATCACACTGACAAACTGTGGGCTCAGCAGAGCCAAGCGGAAAGGTCATGACATGTGATGTGTTGCATGGGTTTAGGAGGCTGTGGGATGCAGAATAGCTTATGTGGAGGCTGGTGTGTGTGTGAAGCCTGGATCCCCCATAGTTTTACTCACCCAGAGCCAGCCTTAAACTCCCGCTGGTATTAGAACAATATTTATTTGTGTTTGAGGGGAGGTGATTCATATTACTCCAAATCACTGGCATAGTACGGGTGAGATCTGCCTCCTGCTGCACATTTTTTCCTCTCATTAAAGGTGTCCGTGCCCAAAGGAGTAAACCAGTGCATACCATACATTTCCATGTAGTGCCAGCTCTGCCTTTTCTTCTCTTTGTGTGCTGTCTTTCAGTGCAGAAGAAATTCACCATGTGTGGGTTGAGGCAAGGGAAAGGGTCACAGCTTTTGTATTGCTGCATTATTTAAGATCCTGCCGAGTCCCCCCCTCCCCAAGTCAAAAGTGTAGAGCAATCTTAAGAGAGGGGAAGAAAGGAAGAATGTAACTTGTGTAGCCTGAGGTGGGCTATGACTCACCTAGACATTGTTCAGATGGAGTGGGGAAAAAAAACAAGTTCAATAGGAGTTTCTATTGAGCCGTGCTCAAAGCCACCTTTCTCTTAACAAGCTGCAGTGAGAGGTGGTTTGCCTACCAAGCTTGCCTGCAGCTCTCCGCAGGGTGATTATGTCACGGCGGGCCAGTCAGAATGATGTGTATCTCTCTGTTAGAAGACACTTCTACTGCAGCAAAGGCTCTGACTAGGAATATTATTATTATCTCCTCCAGGATCCTCTCCACAGCAACAACGGTGCCACATTGTGAGCGCTCTAGAGAAAGCTGTTTTTGAAATAATCTGCCTGTCTGTTATCCTGCCTCTCAGACAATAACATCCAGAAAAGGCTTTTTTACTTTCCACCGCCCACACTGACAATGGGGTAAAGGCTTTACAACAAAAGGATGATGTGGATATGGGGACAGTGAGTTTCCATGACCCGTCCTATCATACCTCCTCACAGCAGCCCCAAGGGAGCCAGGATTTGGTTGTGGCTGGTGACCAGCCAATCAGGGAGCAGTGAGCCATGTCTTAAAGGGCTATCTTCCATCGCTGCTGCCGAGAAGCCTGAAGGGCCAGGAGAAACCACCGGAGCTCTGATCTATATCTGAGCCACAGAGTAATGATGAATAGTGCCTTGATTCCGCTGGGAGATTACTTGCGGTTCTTATCGCTGCTGACACACATTTTGACAGTAAAAAGGAAAGGAGGCCACACCCTTTCCATAGTCAGCCATGCTGTGCCAAGGAGAGCAACTGCTGTTTCTGCTGCTTTTGTTTTCCTGTCTCCCATTGCCTTTATTTTTCTCTTTTTTTACTCATTCCCCATTTCCATGGTATCGAGCTGGACTTAATCAAAGTGCAGTGGCTATGCCACAGTGACCCTTATCTCATCTAGAGATGTCTCCCTCCCCCCACTCCCAAAGCCTGACAAGGGAGGGACGCCACGCATGCTTTTAAACCACTGAGCTCATATCTAGTGTTGCATTAATTGAGTTAAATGGATTGCGATGGTCGAGATGATTTGTCTGTCGGCTTTTATTGCTGCAATTTAGACTGTGCCTCATTGCATTATGCCACTTAATGAGAGCCCTTTGCAGCCGTTTTGTCTCTGCTGGTATTAACATGCACAGGTTCACTTCACAGGAGAAAGTGAGAATGTGCTAGCCCTAATTCCCTGCAATTTTTTGTTGATAATCAACTGAAAGCACTTCCTTTGACTGTCATTGACATTTTATAAATGGCATTTCTTTATTTTTTATTCCATACCTGTTTCTCATGTCCTTTTTGTTACTCTGTAATCAGTGGCATTTACATTGTGATTTGTGATCCCCTCCAACCATATCACCAGCACCAGCACCAGCAGCCCTCCTCTACCCTTCATCCCGGGCCCTTTCAGGGAGTTTGAGCAGATCTGGATCCTCACCGGTGAAATATGCCTTGTCCTTTTTCCTTCATTTTTCCCTATCTGGTTAGTGCTGGCTGTGGGCCTGCTGCACCGTTGATTTGTGACCCTCTCTGTCTTCAGCGGCGAGAGGTTTTAATGCAATCCGTGCCTCTGCCCTTCTCTCTACTGATGAAACAGGACCCTGCATTCCCCTGATAGACTGCTAATTTGTATACTAAACTGACAGGCAGCCGTGATAAGGGCTAGCAACTGCTCCACAGCCAAGGGAGGGAGGAGAGGGAGGAGTGGCGATGTGCGGTGCGGTATGCGAGACGAGGGGTAATATTTTACACAAAGCTCAGCCCCGCCTGCTCCTCTCTCGGCCTTCATTTCCCTG
>NW_018127892.1:2142875-2199117 GCF_001952655.1 Monopterus albus | reverse complement strand
TGGGGGAGAGGGAGCAGGAGTTGTCAACCCTGGCCCTCTGTCATACACACACATTATATGTGGCTATGAAAATGGCACCGGGGGCTAAGTATTAAGAGGTTTGTGTGTGTTTTGTGTGTGTGCAAGGGGAGACCACTCCATTCTACGCGGTCACTATGGAATTCATTATCATCTTAATGATGCTCCAGTTGAAGCGAGTATCATTTGGTTGACAGTTGTGTGGGAGGTTTCTTCTCTCTTTTCCGTTCTTGCTGTATATCCCATCATGCTCGCTGGGGGTTTTGCAGTCTTGCTGGCCCACACCTGTTCTGACAAGCAGACAGCAGTGGTAATGGTGGGTGGGAATTAGAGGTAAGGTAGACAGTGGCTGTTCCTTGCCCTGGGAATGCGTAGCACTGCTGCGGCTTATAATAAACGACCGCTCGGGAGGTCATTAAGTTTCTGAGTTGGTACGAGGACAAATGCTGGGGAGATAATTAATTTGGTGTCTCCTGTTGCAGCCTGGGAGCTGTAGGCTCACTGTGCATGGCTAATGCCGTGTTTATTGCTAAAGTAGCATACATGAACATATGGGGTGAAAGGGTGACCGTAGCTGAGGGCTCTGAGAGGGTGCTAATAGAAATGTCTATAAATACACCAAACTCAGGCCCCTGCTAGAAGTGATAGGTGTTTCCACCAAATCAATACCGATCAGTTTCTTTATGTCAGTATTCAAGATTATTGTGTGACCTTAAAGCTTGCATCTTTTACACAGAAGACAAACATGCTTACTTATTCCAAATCAGAACATGACACTAGAATTATTCAAGGATTTCTTTAACGACATTGTAGCATTGATCAGTTCAACTATGTTTATATACTAAAACACCTTATTTAAGAAAAAAAATATATATAGGTAGGTTGCAGTCCTAAAAGGAGAGGACAGTAAAATGAAAATTGAAAGGGGGTAGTGGAAGAGGAAGCTGAGAGTGATGAAACACCACGTAGAGAAGCAAATTAATGCTGCTTGTGAGTGTGTTGGCGTGTCTCGGTGGGAGGTGTGGATCCATGGGCAGACTGGTTCGGCCAGGGTAATTGAGAGCCTGATCTTCCATGCCAGGATGTGTGCCCTCTTGTCTCCTTCCCTTCTTCCTTTTTTCACTTTTTCTTTTTCTTTTTTCTATTTCTTTTATGCTACCCGATAAGGCATCTGGCGCCCTATCATGTCACATCAATTCAGCACAGAGTAGCCATTTATTCTTGTATAAGATCATCAAGGGTCTTCGCCTACACCAAGACATTTGAACCGATCATTTAGCTGTGAGGGAAACATACGGAACAATGTGCTGTACTTTTTTTTCTCATGCTCTGTTACCTGTCAATACACTGTAGGACAACACACTTATGGCTGCACTGATGGTGGTGAGTTGATTTTCATCTGCCAGTATATGTCGTTTTGGACAATCATCTTTTGTACTCCTCGTTAAATTGGTTTTCATTTTGAGCTGCCAATCATTTTACAAGAGTTTCCTTCTCCATGAAGGAAATGTAATTTTGAGAACCTGTTGGCAGTGGCTCACATTCAGTTTGTGGTATACAAATGTTAAGATTAGCCGTCATACCTCTTGTCCTACAACAGTCTGACAAGAACATAGCATGTGCCAAATGACTCAGAACTAAATTGTAATTATAGTCTCTGCAGACATGAGCCCACAATAAAGCATAGTAACAGGTTTCTTTGTTTTCATGCTACAGCTGTTGTGATTGCACTGCCAGCGTGTGTAAAAATTATATCTCTACCAGGGATGAGAAGACTTTGCCTGCTTTGCTGGGAAAGACTGTATTAGGAATTTGGTTTATTTAGTTTGGGTTTACCTAACCTGACTGCAAGATTTCTTGCTGTTTGGAGATCATTTGCCCAGCTCAAAGGAATGCAGGACATGTAAGAGTAGCTCTCAGATTAAAGGTAGATGGATGGTCTGGGGATTGTTTGATATAAAACAGGAGGTTTGGTGGGTAGGGGATTGTGGGGAAAGAAACTGGTCTCTCAGCAGTCTTTACTAAATGAGGTTAATTGACTGTGGGTAATTGCTGACCTTCCTGTCTCAGTGAAATCGCAGCCTTAGCTGATCAATGCCTTTCATAAATTTATGCCTGAAGGTCATTCAGTTGATTATACCACCCTCCCTCGCTGCCTGCATTACCTCGCTCCATCAGCCCATTGTGCAAAAATGAACCGTGCAAGCTTTTTAACGCTAAAAAAATACAATTAAGCGTGTCTCAGATTTTCTTAATTAGCTTGCTGTGTTGTTAAGTAAAAGCAATGTGGACAGGGAAAATTTGCAAAGGTTTTTTTCCCCTCTCGCTTCTGTGCTGTGACAGCAAATGCATTTGCCTTGCAGTAAATGTCTCACTTACTGCTAGTGAGGGTTCTGCTTCTCTGCTCTCCCTCTGTGGCTCTGCTATTATCTAGAGATTTATGCAGCCAATAAGTCACTGGTGTTCAGGGAAGTTGGAGACTTTTTAAAACTAACAGCAGTGTAATTTGTAATTTGGCATTCCTTAAATCTGGGAATTATGGTTGTACATGTGGCTCTGTAGGGAGTTAGCACTCTGATGGTGGGTTTACTGGGCCAGCTCCCTCCCTGACCTCCTCCTTTTTCTCTCTGCACCACGTTCCTTTTACGCCTGCCGAGGAAACGGGAGGATTTCACAGCTGCTGAGAGCTGGGCCCCGGCTGGGCACTATGGCCTCCTTCTTGCTTTCCCCCCCCCCCCCCCCTTCTGTCTCTCTCCCTTTTTCTCCCTCTCTCCAGCAGTCTCTTTCCTCAGGGAGCTCTTGTGTGGCTCAGAGGAAGCTGAATCATACAGCATGGCTAATGAATAGAATAGGGAAGGAAAACTGAGGCCTGCTGAGGGCCCTCCAGAGAGGTGGCCAGGCCCCTGAAGCCCCAGGCTCAAATAGCAGACGGGCCCCCACAAAGGTCAGGCTTCCTGCGGCCCGCTCCAAGGGCTTTTGGCTCCCAGGCAACATGGCTTGAATTTCACCCATTATTTTTTTAAATGGTTAAATTTCCCTGTTTCCTTTGGAAAACCTGGCCTTTGGTCTTTTTATTGTCTGCCTTTTTCTTTCTATATATATTTCCCCTCTGTCTTGTCTTTCCATGTTTGTTTTTAGTGGTACCCAGGGTTACCTCTACAAAGAGAGTGTGAAGAATTTGTTATACATGACCTCTGCACACTATAACCACTGCCAGCAGCACAGCCCCATGAAAAAATGTCAACTTGACCAGCAAAACCCAGAAAGTTCTACAATAACAACGGCTAACCAAATCAGGGCTCTGCTTTGACATGCCTTTTTAAGAAGTGCTTTTGTAAGCCAGCCTTGTAATTGTGGATTATACGACTGACTCATGCAGACTTGGCAGGTGCCGAACGCAGCATTAAAACCTAAATATTGGTTGTTGATGTTACTTGGAATACGTTTGGAATATAAAACAGCTCACTGCATGCTCAAAAGGCCAGAATAGGAATAGGGAGATCTAGATCATCTTGGCACATGGTAAACTCAGCATTTTCTGTTCTCTTACACAGGAGCAGGTTATGTCTGTCTTGCTTTCTGGATAACCACTCTGGTCATAACAAGTGTTTTAGCTGTTATAGTGAGTTATGGCATGACCTACCCTATCCCTTCTGCTTTTGTGACCCCATGCCACACTAAGCAAGTCCCTGAGCCAGCGCCTGTGTCCATTTGACAGGCTTCATTTCATTCTGAGCCCATATTTTTCTTTCAGGGCCTCCAAGGCTGCAATTCAAGTCTGAGGTTGGGCTGCTGCATTGCTGAAGCTTGGTACAGGAGCGTTTAATGTCATCCAAAGCTAACAAAGAGCCTGTGTTGTAGCCTGATGCCCTGGTTCTGGGAGACTGAAAGAGGGCAATGCACAACACTCTGTCTTGCCTTTATGGTCTTTCGCTTCATGTGCTGTAAGAGGAAACAGGAAGCATCGCTATTCAGCTGAGTGTATGCCCTTCTTTAAAAGTGCCACTTATCGAGTCAAAAATAAAAAGATGTTAATGACCCCTTCTTACATTTGCAACATGGTATTGAACTACCTTAAACACATTGGTTAACTAGTCTAGTATTCTAGAAACACTCTAGTTTAATAATCTCATAAAGGTCAGAGATAAAAACTAGTTTCCTTGCAGTGTTGCAATATTTCTTCAGAGCTTGACTTGCGTTAATATCTGTCCATAAATGCGAACATTGATATTAATGTTTCTTGTCCACTCAGTTGTTTACATTGGCTTTGCTGTTGCTCAGTAAGGTTTCCTCTATTTCATATGACTGGTGTATGAATAAAGCATATTGTTGATCACTGTTGTGGTTAGAACTGAGACGAGACATCAAGCACAGACAGACAAACACTGGAGAACTGTAACACAGTGGCAGTGAAGGAGAAATTGGGAGGTCTTGGAAAGAAGAGGACGTCCTCAAAACACTTGTGAACAACTAAGAGGGATGCCAAGGACAGCCATCTGTGTTTACAAAATCATTTGCTTTCTCTTTCTGTCTCTCTTGTACTTAGTCTGATTCACTGTTCATTCTTTACATATGCTCCCTTTGTGCTGCATTAAAATACAAGCATGGCAGTTAAGGACACTCGGGCCCTTTGGGTGGAACATATGTTCAGCTCTTGCAGCTTTTTACAAGTCTGCAGAGCCCAGATGAGAACAGCTAAAGCAAAGGGAAATATTGGCTTTAAACAAAACCCCTATATGGGCTGATATTACAGGCTGAGGAGGATTTTCATTGTTAATATTATCTTCCAAGCACACAGACTTTTTGCTGTGTGCTTTTTTTGCACAAAGCCAGGTTTTGTGTGGATTTACTGCTTTTTGATCCAAGTGTTTAAAGATATCCTGTCTGGCCGGTGAACGTGTATTTTTGTAAAAAGGTATGGTGTGCTATGATTTTTGTAGTGCTCGCCAGAACTTACATCCAGCTAAAGGAAAAAGAAAAATACCTAGCAGTGTTTAGTCTAGAAGTCTTCACTATCACTTTGTAGTCAGATGTCTTTCTCCCTCAAGTCTAACTCGGTCTCCATTTGAATATAGTCAAGCAGGTTTCCACTGCTCACTATCATGAGCCAAACCAGTAGCAGCTGTTTTTGACTCAGTAATGCTCTTGTTGTTGACAGATTATCTGCTTATGCCCAGTATGAGCTGATATTGTCTTTGATAATTTGTGAAATGGGGATATTGCTTTTCGAGTGGGACCACATTCTGTTCGAAATGTGATGTTATTCTGTTCAAAAATACTGTGGAACAAAATGTGAATTCTGAGCAGCAGCATGTATGCAGGAGCCTTTGTGCTCTAACACTGCATAGCCACCTTACTGACTTCCTCTGTCTTTGATTGCTTCTGAGGGTTTTCAGGTGGCACAATAGTGCCACCTAATGTTACTTTGACTGGAAAAAACCAGTACAGACGGAGCTCTTCTCTTGGCTGATTGGAGGCTGTTGATTGACTGTATTATGCTGTGCGTGTGTGTGTGGAGGCTGGACTTGCCTCCAGACGCTTGTGGGCACATTTGTGTATGAATAACCCTTTTACTGCACAGACAAAATATGTGTCAGTGCTTGTGTTAGTTTTGATAGATAGCCCTAATATAATATGTCCATTTTTTAAATAGGATTGACCAAAGTTTTTCGCCAATTTAGCTCATCAGACAAAATCACTGAAGGTCTGCCTTCTTGTTTTTCCAGGTGTCTGATGTAGGATCAGAGAAGCTCTTTTCGCCTACCACACCCAAAGGTAAGACCCTGCTCTGTTTTCTCTAGTCCCTTTTCAGTCTGTCCTCCTCTGCCTCATTCATACACACAAAAAAACAGACTGGGTTTGGCAAATGAGTCCAAATCTTCTTCACTCTAATCCTGTAGCTCCCATTCAGATTTAAATGTCAGCAGACATAAACAAGGTCTGGTGACTACATATGCATACATTTTTGCCTGGGTGCAGAGTGGCGTTTTTTGGATGACCCCACTAAAGGCTTAGCCCTCCTACATATTGGTTCATTAGAGGGGATTTAGAGCCTCCCTGCCACATGCTCCCACAAATGGGAACTTCCCCTCAGGCAATACAAGCTCTCTGACAGCAGGCCTGGGCCATAATGGATGCCAAAGGAAAGCGAGAGACAGAGCTTTGTCAGCCCCCCAGACGACACAATCTCTGTCTGTGTGTTCACTTATGCACATATGTGGATTATAAACCCTTTGCTTTTTTATGTTCATGCATGAGTTCATGTAATTTTGTGCATTTCTGTGCACCTCTGTGTCCATGTGCATGTAACTACATACATGTGCTGATGTATTTGGCATGTTACAGATACCATGTGTGCAAAGAAATCGGCTGCACTTGTATATTCGCTAAATCCAATGATTCTTGCCAAGTCAGAGCAAAGAGAAAGGTGTCAAGTTGTGGATGCACAGAGGGAGGGGAGGCATGAGAGGTACGGTCAGCCTTCTAGTGATAGATACCAGCATGAAGTCTGCATCCCCCTAGGGCAGGAACCAAGAAGGAGGCCATTAAAACAAGCAGAGGGAGAAGGAGATGGACATGCACAACAGAGTAAAATATGACCAAATGAGGAGGGTTTTAGACGGTCTTGAAAAATGTAGGACGTGGTACCAAACTCTATGTACTACTGTGTGTGACAGGGGTACATATCATTGTCTAAAGGTTGCTGGGGGAAAAATTCTGTTAACCATTTTTGTTTTATTGGACTTCTGAATTCAGATTTTTCTGCAAAGGAGTGATGCAGAGATTCACAGCATCAGTGCAAATCTGCATCCCAACTTTTGCTACTCACAAAAGTTTTTTAACCTGCGTTTTATTCACTTCAACATCAGAACATCTGCTGTGAATGACACTCACATGAAGGGGTTGCTTGGTTTAGCACAGTAGCTTTGACTGCTGAGTGGAGAAGCATGGCTGGCAAAGAGGAGAGGAACCAGTACTGCTTGCTGTGTGATGTAGATGACCTGTGACCAGCATTGAAACCTGTGTTTGCAATAACAATGGCTTCCAGACTTGCATGTTTTAGAAAATAACTAGACCATGTCTGACTCCATTTATTCTTCACCGTGTTGCTGGACTACTGCTGTTGACAGCTGTCAGGGTGTTGACTTATTTTCTCTGCATGCCCGTACAGAACATGGCAGCATATAAACATACTCTGCCGTGGAGAACAGATAGTACAGGCACATACCCAGCCATTGCATTTTATACACACCCACACACTCAAAACACCCCTTCCATGTCAGCTGGCGAGTGCAGGTCTCTGTGGATCCTGCTAATGTGCACAAAGGGCTGAGGATTAGGACCATGGAATTACATCCAGACAATCCAATCAGAGTGTCTCCTGACTGTCAACATATCAACCAGATCCTGCTTGGGTAATGTAAAAGAAGAATACCAAGTTAGAATTTAGGGTTAGAAAGGATGAGGCAGCAAAGAAATCAGCAGTTTGATGAAGTAACTTGGTGACGATGAGGAAGAAGTTATCACACTACAATTGCAGAGCTGCCGCCAACCGGCTCTCATCTCTGGTTCTAACATGGTTGTTCTGAGCTGTAATAGATTCAAGGACTGTGTTAGATTTTGGCCTAGGCTCATTTTTCTGTGCATGAATAACGTTTGTGCGTGTGTGTAACACAGAGCAGCCCACAGGCTGTTTTCCCCTGCTTTAGAATGCAGCGTATGTGTCCCATTACCAGTCTCACTCCGGGTCCTATGGGACCAATGAAAAGCCTTCTTTCTTCTGATCACCAGGCCTGTCGAGCTGTTGGTAGACAGATGCACGCATACACGCACATTATGGCACACATAAATATATAATGCTGTCATGCTGTTTGGCTTGTACAATGTTTAGATAATGAGTGTTGTTTCTTTTACTTTTACCTCTCCTTTGCTTTTCAACATTCTGCTCCTTTCTGAACTTTATTTTGGTGAGCACTTATGGGTACAAACAGTTGAGGTTAAGTCCAAATTGCACACAGGCCCACAGTCTGTCACGTTAATGAAATGGTTCAGGGTTAATAGAGGAGAGGAAAGACCAACATTGTAATCAGCCAAGGCAGAGTGCTGTAATTATGCACACAGAACATGGTTTTGGGTAAAACCCAGACACCCTTGCCTTCTTTCTCTCATATTTACTTTTTGTCATCTCTGCATCACTAGTTGACAGTGTGTTATAGATGTTAGTTCCCAGCACAAGGTGATAGTATCTGTAATAACATAGCACATGGCATGCAGTTCTCTCTGGTTGCTGTAACCCAAGAGCTAGCATAAGTTCTGCTAAATGTCTGCCTGTGTTGGTGGTTATAAGGGAGGAAGGTCCAGCAAAGGGCAAGAATTATCTAACAGTTATTGTTTTTGTTTATTTCTTGTCTTAAACCTCCAAATTATTGATTTCCTGGAGGATGGCATGTGTATGTAAAAGCACTACGAAGACTTGTGCTCCAGTCAGGGCTACTCTTATTGAATTCCTGGTCAAAGATTACTGTTGTGACTTGCTGGAAGGCGAATGATGAGCTAAACATAGCTGCTGAGCATGTACCTCCACAGACCCCAGATAAACACTTAGCTTCTAGGTCTTCTTACTGTATGAGATTTCACTCCTTTGGAAGTTGTGAGGAGTTAGTGTTATAGCCAGCTAGTGGCTATAAATACCTGAGAGGAACACTTTGGAATCTGCAGTCACTATGTTGAAACTTGTATCTGTGGATTTAGGGCAAAAGATGTAGCTTCGGCCATCTCACAGCCCTGTTGTCCTAGGTACTGTGGGTGCTACCTGCCACAGGGGAGAGTAAACCTGTGTGGTGTGCGCACCACCAGACAAACCTGGGCATCTTAGGTTGGCAGACAACGATTGGTAGAAAACCCATTTCTGAAGTGGATTTGTGCCCTTGTAATCCTGATTAATTTTGACCCGTTGTGCTCATTTTAAACAGAGCATTACAGTAAGCGTGAACACAGCAAGCTCCAGGGCGAAACCAGGAGCTTAGCGGCTTTGGGAGGCTTAGCTGCAGATGGCATTTTAAGCCGGACTTAATAAATTGTTTCCATTAAACTTACCGGCCCACACATACTGGATTAGACCAGTGGAACAAAGGAAGGAGAGAGCATGCAGACGAAGGAGAGGAAAAAAGTGCACACACAACTGCCATCACCACTGCTCTGTTAACATTTGTCTGAGGCCACATGAAAAGTGAAGATGGGGTTACTGTGGTTTTTAAGGAGCTAGAAGCCTTTGGATGTAAATGCAAAATCCATTCATTTTGGTCTCTTACTTGTCAGGGATGTTGGACCAATTTGCTTAATTGACATTGAAGTAAACAAACAAAAAAGATGCATAAACCATTTCGCTTGCCAGTGGATTTAGGGCTTATCCCCTAACTGTTTATATATAAACACATTACCATTGCTGTAGCTTAAGGATTTAGGATCTGCCCATACTCGTGCTGTTTCTATGGGGCCTTTTTACTCATACAGTATATCAATCTCTGTTATTGTGTGAAATCAATTCCTTATGGTAGAACCCCGCCTCTGCTCTCCTCTATCCTCAGCCCGCCTCCACCATACCTCCTTCCCCCATCGGTTCATGGCTTGATCCCTAAGCTCTCATTATGTGCTACACAGTCCAGGGTCCCCATGTCGAATCACTAATCAACAACCCTATCTCCCGGACTGCTCTCTCAATAAGTGCTGAGTGGCCTTTGTTCCCTCACCACTGTTTGCTGCATGTCAGCAAAAGAGCTATGGCCTCCTCTAGGACCGGGCAATAGAGCAATCTCAGTAATTATATATGTATCATGATAACATTTGAGTAAGTTTCAATAAATGTATCTGTTTTGCCTTTGGGTCAACCCCCTACACAATGACCTTAGTAGGCTGCAGCAGTTACATTTCATAGCTGACGTGTGTATGGGCAAAACAAAACACACACAGTGTAAAAACAAGCAACAGTGAAGAGACTCGCATGAAACTGTGGCAAAGAGATGATGATTTGGAATTGGTTTGGATTTCTAAAGCTGGATAAACAGCAGAGCTAGCACCAGCAGCCAAGCTCACAAACAAGACTCTTGTGGTAACATTAGTCCAAACTCCAGCAGCAGTCGCTCATGCTGGCCCTATAAGTCCTTACCCAGTGAAAGGGCTCTAAAAGAAACAGACACAGCGAGTGCAATTTCATATTTTATTGCAAACATGATGCCATGGTGGGGGAAAAAACAGGTTGCATTTTTCAAAAACAGCATTGCCTCAGCTTTATGCGGAATGCAGGGGAAAAATAGAAGAGGAGCTTTATACAATTTGCCAGCATCACTGATAGAGTATGTACTCCAGCTGTATGGCGGACACTTAAATGAGCCTAATGAGCATAAATGTTAGGCCATGTTGGTTGTGGAGAATATCAAGCTATTGATTTAAAAAGAAAATGTTGTATAACAAACTTTTGGACTTATTCAGGATTTAATCTTAAATTAAATATACCCATTCATATTAAAAGGTTTCCTGTGGAGCTAACTTGTAGACAGCGGTAACATTCAGTGGTACCACAACATGTCGTGTGTATGTCAAACAAAAGTGTTTTATTCTTCATTAGTAGTACTAAATGTATGTATTGTTAAGGATATCGATCAACATGATGGCCCTGCCCTCCTCCTCATTCTTTTCTGTTGCCTGAGCCGGCCATAGCTACAGGTCCACTCCTGTAGTGCAAGCTTAGAAAAAAAATTCTCACCTGCTGGATTCCAAATGCCAGAGAAAGGAGGAAGGATGGTGATTGGAGAGGGAGCGGCAAGGTCAGGGGCAGGGGGGATTGAAGGCAGCTCAGGCACAATGAAGCAGATGAGAGAGCATGTTTGTATTCAGCCAGGCAGCTCTCCTCTGGCCAGGTCAGTGTAATGTATCACTAACCTCGGCGGCTGACCCAACTGTTCGCAGCCTCTCACCCATTAAATAATGAATGGAGGTTGACCCTCTGACCAGCTAATCAGCTTTTTGCCGCCGTTGAATCAGGATAGAGTGGAGGTAGATGGAGTGTGCTTGGCTGGCTGGCTAGCAAGCAGGCTAGATGACTGAGGGCAGACATGTTGTTGGAAAAACACAAAGGCTGCAAAGGCTTCGCATAGACAGATTAGCAAGGGTTGGAAATGAAAGCAGCCATCACCACTGTGGAATCTAAGCCTGGTGAAGCTCACCTCTGGTACCTACTGTGGTTTGTTTGACAAAGTCCAGACAGCTTGCAGGAAATGGTTTCTTTATCAAGATGACCATGGTTCCTGTATTGGAATAGCACTTACTGTATGGTCAAGCTGCAGTCTGGTGTTTTGGGTTTGTATATGACACTGTGTGCAAAAGGAAGCTTGGAGAGTTGGTAGCTTTGGATGCATAAAAGAATTCACCCCTCATGCTTCAAACACCACCACATTTGTTACTAAAATTGAACAGCAGATTGTATGTTCACCTGATTTAATTTAAATATTAAAAAGGTCGAAACTCTTAGCAGAATACAGAAACAAGATGAGGAAACTATTACTCAGTTCAGGGAGAGAAAATACTTGGGAGGAATTGGAGAAAACCAAGGAATGTGGCTTCTTTCTTTATTAATCTTTAGATTATTGCTGTTCACAGACACAGGACAGCTTATGAGATGGGTGATTTGTTTTTGGAGAAAGGGTCTGATATTAATGCTCCCTGTATTGATAGTCCTAATGCTGTTTGCGCAGCCATCCCTGTCAGAGAAATGAAAATAAATAGGGAGAGCTCAGTGGAGATAAGACACGTGTTTAATTATTAATTGAGCCATTACTGACAGAGATTGCCTTTTTTGATTTAAAGCAGGAAGGCCTGCTTCAGGGACAGAAAAAGCAATTACACAATTCCCAGCTTGCCCCGTTGCTGCCCATCGTTTCACCCTCCGCTGTGAGAGAGGAGTCAAAGGAGACAAAACACTCCCACACTCTTACACACTCACACACATCCTGGTACACTGTGGTGTTCCATAAATTATTTTAATTCTTCTTCAATATTTATAGCGTTTTAAATTACGATTGCATCGTCATGTACTATTTATGTAGAGTGGTAGGCAGTCATTACATTACCCACAAGCCCTCTGCTGCCTGCCCCCTTGAAAAGCTGACAGGAGGGAATTGTTTGGTTTTGTGTGATTCAGGGAGTGATGTCAAACTGCACTTCTTTTGTTCTTACAAGCTGTCGGTTTTCAAAGACAGACTTGATTTTTATGCACAGCAATTAGCTGGCTTCTAAAGTGACTGCTGATATGTCATGCTATCCCTGTGTGCGCTCAGTGGCCCTAGGAGCACCATTACAGTATGTCCCTTAAAAAAGTGTCTGCTCTGTGCAGTGAGCCCGCTGTGCATGAAATACTAACGTAGCCTCCGGTTAAGATATTGGGTCACTGCTAGCTGAGCTTCAATATATAGTCAGTGTGTTGTCTGTCTTAGCTATTACAGTGCATGTCAGTACGCTTGACACCTGTCAGTCGGTTCCATCAGGGCCTGTTGTCTGTGTCAGCGAGTCCGTGGGTGGTGATCAGCTATTTTAACAGAAAATGGGAGTCACATCGGAGGCTGTCTGATTTATTGTGCAGCTCTGTGTTCATTGACTGAATATGGATTCAGCTTTAACTCTGAAGAGGGAGCAATTACAAAATCACTAAAGGCCATGAGGGACTTTTAGGATACATTGTCAGGGGCATGACCAGCATGAAAGGACTGCTGCACATTCACTATCTTCAATTTACAGTATATCTCTGAGCTGTGCTTTCCATCATACTATGAAGAACAGATTGGCATGTGCAGAGGGAATCACAGCATATCAGATAAAGTCAAAGTGAATATATTGAATTGCTTCAGTAGTGAGCATTACTGTGCAGCCCTCAAAGCCATCTTCTATGCACAACAGAGGCCAATGCTCCTCTGAGATTTCTTAGAGGTGTCTCTTCAGTTCTATTCACTATTCACTTCATTATTAGCTTAAATAATAAAATTCCACCTTGTGGCCATCCTGACCTTTCCATGCACCAGATGTTTGCTAATTTCCGTGCAGTATGTGCAGAAGCAGCAGCCTCTCACAGACCAAATGTTTTAGTGCTTTTGTTATATTACTTGTCTTCAACTGTAAAACAAGAGCAACTTTGAACTTGAACCTGAAACTCAGCTACCACACCATCAGTGGGACCGCAGCCATTCATTTCAAGAGCACAGCAGAGAGAAGAAGGCATTCTCAAAGCCGAAGCATGCAAACAAGATTACTGTCACTGAGACAAAAGTTTAGATATTGCTAGATATGATTAGTTTATTGGCTATGCTTTAAAGCATTGCACAGAAAAGATCATTCAATAAATTACTGTTATTACCAAAGAAAACCCAGTGACAACAAAACTGCGTGCAGTCTTACTGTGGGTCTTAGGCCTGTGTAGGAAGCAGTTTATTCACTAGTGAGTGAGGAAGTCAGACAAGGGGAAGACTTTCTGGCAGATGAGCTGCATCCCCTGCAGTCAAATCACCAACTTGTGAAACACACGTTGACTTCAATCTCAACAGGGAAGCTTAAATGCATGTAGGCTCTTTGTTTTCTTTACTCTCTTTTGTTTTTCAGAGGGGATAAAAGGAAAATTTTTAAGAGGATAACTACAGAAAACAGTAGCTGCCATCAAATCTTCAGTCTAATCTTCCTACTTCAATGCAGGCATTGCCAGATGTAGCGTGGAAGGCATTTTCATTGTTTACTTGTGAGAATACATGACCAGTGTCTTATCACTGCTGTCAAGCCTGAAATGTAAAGCGTGTCGCCTGTGATCATTTAGCGTCACTCCCCCCCCCCCCACACACACACACACACACACACACACATTTGTTGGAAGATTCCAGTTCCCCGCTTTGGGCGTTTTAAACTCATCTGTGTTGATCTTCAGGTTCAGAGCCAATGTTGTCTGCAGATGAGGCAGTAACGCTCGTTGACAAAGCCAGATGGTAGGCAATTGTGGCCAAACATGACGCTTGGATAACGTACAGTCGCTGGCAAGAGGACAGTCGTCAGCCTAGATGGATATTACAAACATGCTTGTAATGGATTGGACATTTTGGGAAGCAGTTCACACAAGCTTATAAAGATGAGAAAACCATCGCCCAGAACAGAACGGATGTAAAATGCTTCAGATTCCATGACGGACAAGGACATCCATGCATCTGAAGGATGTGCCAGAGAGGATTCTGGGGAGAGCGAAGATGAAAACCAGGAAACAAGATCCCAGACCAAATAGAAATATTAGCCTGCTATATAAAGTATTTTCCAAATATTTCCACATGGGTGGCCCTGTTCTGTTTGCTCAGTATTTCTAATCCCATTACATTTCCAGCGGTAGCACATTAGCATCCATGTTTCTGTCAGCAGCATATCAATGCCACTCTGTCTAGAAGCAATACCACAGGCTTGGACCAGTACAGTATGTTTGACAGAGGGTTGGGTTTGAAGGCAGTTGAGACACAACCTAACTTTTAGCCTTGAACTCAACACATGGTGAAAGTGGTACCTGATACACTCTGCTGAGAAAGGGCTTTTGCTAGGTCCTGTGTTTCATTGGGTGCGAGCACCATTAATCGTCCCAGTGTTTACGAACAGAGAGGCAGTAATTCGCTGAGACACAGGGGCCTGCATTTTAACTAAAAAAAAAAAAAAAAGAACACGCACAGTGTAGTCTCCTCCAATATTCAAGCGGTCATCTGTTTGGCTGTTGTTTTTGGCTACCGGTGAATTCCCTGCACTGGGCCCTGGTGGTGGGGCCCCTAGTGACCTCTGACTGACTGTAATACCCCATTCAACAGCGCATGGGCTTCAACCTCCCTGGCTGTTGGGTTAATGCTGCTGTGTTGAGCAGCAGGACTGGGATTTCACTGCTGTTTGCTTTGGGAAAGAGCAAGAGAGGTAGCCACATGACCCATGGAGAAGCATGTACAGAGCTCCAGCAGCAATATCGACCAGGGTTACACTGATTTACTGTCTTCCTGATATTTGGCTTTTGTTTTTCTTCTTCATAATGCAGTGCTATTGGTAACATATATGTTATCCCACTGATCAGTATAGCAATATTTGTTTTTAAAAAGGCACTTGGATTATGTATCGAAATTATTTATTGTTACTTGCAGTGGGGTCATTTTTAGTTTTCTAAAAGAAACATTTTTGTTTTTGAAATTTAAATGACTTGGACCTTATTGGCACCATAAATGCCTCACTGTGACAAATTGCATCAAAGTCATGGCTCCCTGTGTTTTTGGAAAAGATTAATATACTATCACTACCACTAATGATACTTTGGTATTGTATTATGGTATTACCTGTTAAGTGCCGGGGAAGTGCTGATGTACCCTGGGCTCCTTTTCAGCTGCGGCATATTGTGTTACTGTGCCAGGCTGTTATAGCACTGACCTAATCCTGATAGCAGGTGCTAGTGGAGCCGAGGTAGAGTGGACATGTTTTTCAGGGAGGATGAGCCATCTGGGTCTTGACACTTTATGGTGCTTAAAACACACTCTTGAGTGTGACAGTCCCAGCACTTACCTTTTAGCTGCACACAATAATCTAAGTGCTGGCCGCTAAAGGGAGAGAGAAAGCTTTCACAAGAATTTACAGGGTTTGATGTGGTGCGGAGCCTCTGCTTCGACACAGATTTATGAGACAGACACACTCGACGGTTTGATTTTGATTCCTCTAAGTTTTTCAGTGTTTTTGTCATCTGCAGCCTGAAATATGTTGAGCAGAAAGAAAAGTATGTTTGCTTTGTTTTGTTTCTGTTTTTACTTTTGTGCCAGCATGCCTTGCCTGACACTTTTCCGGGGCCTTCTTCTTCTTCTTCTTCTTTTCTTTTTTTTTTCCTGGTGTATTCTGTTTCATCTTGCAAGTAATTTGGCTCATTTCTGAGTCCAATTTTGCTCCTGTTTCACTGTACACCCCCCATCCTCACAGACATACTCATATTCACACATTTCCCCAAATTGACACGCTGCCTTCACACTCCAAACAAATCAATTCTTCACTTGCCATGCTTGGAACACTACAATGAAATGTGGCAGCTCATAGCAACCCTGAAAACGTGCAGGCTGTTGTTATTGTTTCTTGTCCGCTAAGGCTCAAGAAGGCCAGACCCAGATTGTTCTACATTTGTGTGTGTGTGTTTCTGCCTGCCTGTATGTTTAGTTAGGGCTTAGAGGAGAAGGGAGCAGACGTGGTGGGTTTGCATTAGCAGCAGTCCCACAGGTCAGAATCCAGGCCTTGTCTCCATTAGTTTACCTGACACAACTCCCTGCACTCTGCTCGTTGTCCCCTCTGCCTTATTATCTAACCTCTCTCTCTCCTTCTTTTCCCCCAGTCTGGGTCACTTTATCCCCTTTCCTCTGTCATGCTCTTTTTCTCTAATCAAGAATGATAAATGGGGTGCAGGGAAGGACAGTGAACATTGGGCAAACCTGATTCACCCTCCAATTGTGACTCTTTTCCTGCAACGGTGTAGAACATTGTGGTCAGGAGAGGGAGGGGTGTGATTTTGACGAGGCTCTGTGTGTGTTTGTCCAACTAATCTCTAAATGAGAGCTATTTCAGACATCACCTCAGTCCTCTAAGTGTCATGCCCCCCAAGAAAATAAACCTCGAACTAGTGCACATTTTTGTCTACATTGGGATATCACAAGCTCCAACTGTTGTGGCAAAAAAAGGCTTGTAGCTCATAAGGACACAGCTCTTTTGGCATGTAGCCATTAGCGGGGGAAAATGGCAGCTCTAGTCTAGTCTTCAACAGCTGCTAGGTCTCCATCTGTAAGCCTAATTACTCAGCAGCACCCCAGGAGCAGCAGCTCAGCAGCAGGATCCTCCTATAGAAGAGGCGTTGATTACATCAGTGAGTCTATACTGGACAGTGTGTTTCCCTGGGGACCTACAGATATGTGAAGCCTAAATCTGAGCACTTATATGAACAGTACACTCAGGTGCTATTTATAGACAAATTGTCCACCCCATGAGATGAGTATATACTGTACCCGCTACGTGATTTAGGGATGCTCTACACCAGGGGTGCCCGCACTTTTTCGCCTTGTGAGCTACTTTTCAAATGACCAAGTCAAAATGATCGACCTACACTAAAAATACTGCACGTGCACGCGCACACGCACACACACAATATATGTATGAATGAGTGTCGTAGTTTTTATTAACAGTCCGAAAGTGCCACTCCACATTTCCCTTCTTCAGAATAGTGATGGTAGCTCAAGCAAACGCATTTCAAATATAACATCATGGAAAAAAAATGCCATAGGGAGGATGGATGATAGGCTATATATGAATGACTGTCACTTTCTGCTTTTGTTGTTGGGGGTCGCCACACTGACCATTCGCATGTTAACATTTGGCACGTGTTTTACGCCGGATACATCTAATTTATTTTTGAATGGCACGCGATCTACCAACACTACCTTTGCGATCGACGTGTTGGGCACCCCTGCTCTACACTTTACTATAGAGTTCATAAAATGGTAAACACTAAATATATTTTAAGCATGCATTTATAGCAAATATTGATAACATACTTTAACATTTTTTAATTCAGTTGATTAAAGATGTAATTTGATTTTGATATTCAGTCACTGAGGTCATTTATCAAGCAAAAAATAAAAAGTTGAAATTACAATTTCAAAGGTGTCATCTTGGCCTCTGTAAAATTGTGATGGGCATTTTTATTAACTGAACATGAAACCAAATATATTTTCAGTTGTCATTTGGAAAAATGAACTATATGCAGTATTTTTGCTTTAAGGATTTCCCGATGCTCTTGTTATAAATGAGTTTACAGTGTAGATTATTTATAGTTTATTTGTTCAGCCCAGTGCAATGAAATTCCTCTGGCATGATTTAACGTACAGACTAAGAGATGGTGAACTGGAAAGCTCTTGAATGACAAGAGAAGCAGCCCTAAACTTTGGCCAGTATAGTGAAGATCAGCCACCCTGGCCTGCAATAACAGGATGCTTCAAATATAAACATGGCAAACGGAGAAATGTGGTGGTTGACTGATGACCTAGTTCTCTGCCACTTATTGATTAAGAGATATTTGTTTGCAGCTGTTGCCGCCTATAGAATACCATCACTTGGTGAAGCTAGCTTCCTCAGCATTCTTGGCTGTCAGTGACTATTATAAGACATTATGAAAATGGCTTCTGCATTTGCAGGTGAGAAGCTCAGGCAGCCCCTTGTGATACTCATACTGATAAACCCCCATACCTGCAAAACACCTGAGGAAATATGTTGTGTCAGCAAAGATGTTTGTCCTACCCCTTTTGTGGCATTAAATTACAATGGCTGCATATGTCAAAACAGTGGAAGAACGGTTAGGAACTGTCAGCTTCAAATTGTTGCTTTGCTTGCAGAGTGGGGAGTGAAAACGGAGCTGGAGGAGGAGGCAAAGAAAAACATGCAGGCTCTTTCAGCCTACTGTCATGCCACTTAGGATTTGTTGAAGGATTTTCACCCAGCCATCCCCCTTCCATTGAGAAGTAATCAGTACGGCACTGAAAGATAATATTATATCCACTTAGAGGCATGTGGGCTGCAATCTTGTTCATACATGACATAAGGCTGGAAAGCATTGCCTCTGTTTACATTGCTGAGCACTCCCTCCATTTCTGCTTGGACTTGAAGCTTCCTGGCAAAGGTTTCCTGTCTTTGTGTCGCTTACATCTCGTTCTTTCCCCCTCTTGCTTTCTTTTCTCTCTTCTTGATCCCATTCTCAGTTGATGGCGAGCCAGCTGGTGGGCTAGACAGAGGACGCTTGCCTGTAGGTCACCAAAGTGATAATGGCGTTATGTGAGCTTAAGTAATGCTGGCACACTACGGTCTGCAGTAAGTTTCCACAGCTGCCAGCGAAGAGACCCTGAAAAGGTCTTAAAGGTGTGGGAGGCAGGGAGGCATTAGCTCTCCTCCCACCGCTGTGCTGTGATGTGGGCAACAGGAGTTAAGTCCTTTATTAGAAGTGGCAGGCGTTGTTTCCAGTCACCTCAATAATTGCAGCACCACGTCCACTATCGTAATCGATTGAGACAGCTGATGCTGTGGCGTTCAAGTCCATCAGGCAGGCGTGTCATGCTAATTAATGAAACGATAAGGCTAATGCTTGCAGCATTGCACAAATAACTCCTGAAGCCTCCCCTTCCTTTCAACACAAAATTCATCCTTAAAGTTCAGCTCTATCCTGCCTTTCCCTGCCTGCTGGCTGTCTGTCCACAGTGGCCTCATGGTAAGAAGGGTCACCAGGGTCCGTGATGGATCAGCAGCAGTGAAAGGGGTCAGATTCCAGGTTGGCAGGGCAAGCTGTGTCATGCCATTAGCTTTTCTTTTGAAAGTTCCAAGATGTCCAGCCCTTTTATTTTATTTTATTTTATTTTATTTATTTATTTTTGAGGACAGCCAAATGGCATTGACCTTAGATGACTGATGGCTGCCACAGACGCAGCTCAGCGGGGCATTGGGCCCTGATGGAGGCCGAGGAAAGAGCAGGGAAGTGTGAGTGTGGAGGTGTCTTGCTTCTCAGCAGCATATTACAGCCAGTGGTTACTGATGGTTTAACATTGCTTTTGAAGCACCCCTGGACTATATATGAAACAAAAGGATTTCAACAGTCAACATCTCTGTTTTTCACTCTTTCACACCCACTGTCTTTCCTTTCTGATTTGAGAATGTGCCTCCCATCCACAACATTGGCATATGTGCCATGAAAGGTGAATGGCGTATGTATCCTGCACCATATGGCTGGAGTTTGAATTGGGAACTGATATGCACAGGAAAAACTGATTCATCCCGCAGCTTGAGCTGCCAGCTCTCTGAAATGAACATTAGGCTCTCAATTTATGCCTGGGCTTTGACTGTAAACGTGTTACAGCTTAACACCCATCCCCATTCTGCTACCATCTACTCCTGTTGTCAGCTGCAGCAAAGAAACAGAGAAATAATTGAAACGTGCCAGCTGTCCCCACTCTTTAGCTATCTTGGCCAGTTTTCTCCTCGTCCACTCCCCCATTAACATCTCTGAGTGACTTACAAAAAATGTCGCCTTGGATCCCTTGTTACCAGCTTGTAGATGCTCGAGGCAGATTAAATAGTGAGAGGGAAAGCAAGCCATTGCAAATTTCTCCTATGATTTTATTATTAGCACAATGATTCAACACTGCTCGGCCCTTCTGTTCTTCTCATACAAAGTCATTTGTCGAAATCACCCTGCCTTTTTTTGTGACTGAATACCTCACAGCAATGAAGTGTTGATTGGCGAGACTATGGTTTCCCGCCTTCTGCCAGTATCTGTTACAGCCATCTTCCACAGTCACTCACTCGTGAGCTAAGCCTTGGCTCTGTGCAGATTGCTTGTCTAGAGAGGTACAAAAACCAAATCATTGTGTGCTCAACCGTCAAGAACATCAGAATATTCTGTCAACCAAAGCCAGCAGGATACAGATCAAGGTAGCGTGTATCCTCACATACCTTCTGCATCTTCCAACATCTTTCGGCAGATATGCCGCTTTATTTAAATATCTGTCTGTTTATGTCCTTATTTTATCAGGGCCCTGACTGTTTATGCTTTGGCAAAACCATGAAGGGAGTGAACCACAGTGTTTGCCTAGTAAATGAGAACATCCAGTGGCCTTAAGCTTCTCTTACCCCCCGAACCCCCCATCACAGGGAGAATTTACATACCCTCATATCTAATCTGAAAAGGCTTTTTGCATACAGGTTCTATTTCCCTGGCAGTTGTATATACGAACACTGGTGTCTGCAGCAAGCAGGTAATTTATGTAACGCACTGATTTGCATGCACAGCATTCGTTTGCTGAGGGTTTTAGTTGGAGGCCAAATGAGAATATTCTCTAGGGCCCTAATCTCATTCATGAGGTAGTTGGGTCCATTTGCGGGTAGCCAGGTGTCTATTTAAAATAAAATAGTTACAAAAAAAGATTAAAAGTGAATGCTTTTTAAAGGATTTAGGTTTGTAGCTCACAGCTGCCCTTTGGGGCTTCTGTGTGTGTTCTTGACATGGCATGTGTCAACACACTGAGGGATATCCTGGTCACAGAGCCACATTATTTTTTATTGAGGTCTCTTGGATGATGACAGCTAGCTCATCCTATTCCAACTCAGGGCCAAGCCATTCCAAGCAGAGCCATCTGGCTGTGTAAAGGCCACACAGGACCAGATCGGTGCCAGCTCTCCAGATGTTCCACAGGGACAAACAGGGTCACAAGTGAAGGATAGTGGAGGCAGGAACAGCTGTGTAGCGACAATGTGTTCACCCCAGATTCCCCGGTGGACACATCAGTTATCACCAGCAAATCCCAGCGGCCTGTTGTCCGTCTGCTACCTTAGTCCCCCTGTCCCTCATCTGTCCATGAATCCAGCCCCCAACCCGTATCATGACAAACCCAGGCACGTGCACACAGGACAAGGCTCAATTCTCTTGAGTAAGCAGGGCCACAGAAACAACTATGAAAAGATCAATAGTGGGATGAGATGTCATCTGGTGAGCAGACCTTCCAACACCCCCCTAGGGATTGTCCCAGTCCCCCCGGTGCACTAACCCAGCTAAAAGGAGAGGTGGCGGGGTGCCACCCCCCACCACTGGGCTGCCCTCCAACCTTACTCACTTATACCATCTGCTCAGGTTTGCAGGACATGGCTTCAGGACAACGTATTTTTTTGTACAAACACTCGTATGGTATTTGTTTCACATGACTGCCTGTGGCTTGCCTACTCTTTTCCCCAGTATATGATTGCTCGGAAGATGTGTTCCATGTAAAAAAAGAACAAAACAATGCTGATTGTGGTGTTTGTTGAAAAATAGCAGTCGTCTAGCTACATAAGGCCTTTAGGTGACGTGTCAGAGAAGCACTCCTGTCATCTTGTTATCACTGTGTGTTATTTTGCACTCAAAATGGCTGCTGCGGAGATACTCAGAAAAGTAAAGTAACAGTAATCTATCAGGTAAAGCTGTTCATGGCAACATTCCATGACCACTTTAAAGAGCTTTAAAGAGGGAACACACCCTAGCATGTTACCATCATGTATAAAGCAAAGAAGTAAATGAAATTATATATACTTTTGCTTTCTGTAGCAAATTTGGTCTGATTTCTCCCACTTTGTGCTCCCTTCCATTATAATGAAGACATTGGGGCTGTATTTGTGTGTGTGTGCATTATATTCACACTGGAAACTTTTTTGTGTGTGTCACTCTTATATTGTGTGCATTCATGCATGTGTGTCTGTGCATGAATGTCTCAGCTTGCACAGGGTTTTTAATGAGGGATGGGTTGGTCTGAGTTGATACCGCCCTGCCTCCATTAGAGCCCATTAGAATCATCATTAAGATAACCCAGTGCTCGCTGTGGCCCTGGCTTCCCAGCATTAGTATTTGAACCCCATCTCTATCTCCTAGTGGTCGTAGGGAGACTTCCTTCAATATCACTTGCCTCGCATTGTGTCTGGAAGAACAGGTTGCCATGGTAACATCACCCAACGGCGACATTTCTACTGTGGATATTTGCTTCTTCGCCTCTGTTTGTCTGTCTGTGTCTGTCTCTCTGCCTCTGCCTTCAGTCTCCCTGATTCTCCTTCGCTCACAGGAACGAGATTCTGGCACTTTAATCTAAATCCCAGGTCCCTGTGCATCTGGAGATCCATACACCTGTCCCCGGAATTCATTTGAAAGTCATGACACCTTAGCCAGCCCCAGTTCTCCCATAAAATGCACATAGCAAGGCAGGAGGGAGCTTGGCAAATAAAAAAATAAAAGCTCTACCCTGGCTTTTTATTGGTCTTTTTATGGGCGTTAGGATCCTTGAAAGATTAAGCAGGCTGTTAATAGGGACTGGATATTCCATTAGTGGGCTGCATGTCGAGTTCTCCCTGGCTTGACAGCAGCTCCAAGCCCTTCTCATTTTTGTTACCGTCGAGCATGCCCATGGAGCTTTTTTAATTGAGGCACTAGCAAGCCTTCTGACTGAAGGCTGCTGCATCTTAGCTGGAGATTAGAGCCACTTAGAGAGCTTCATTTCCACTGGCTGTCTTGTCTTCCTCTGTCTCTATCTGTCTCTGTCTGCGTGTGAACATTTCCTTCCTCTGATTTGTTATACAAGTTAAAACAAATTCCGCGACTAGCAGCTTAGTCCAGAAGCTATAGCAGTGTATTGTTGCTGTTGCATTGCAATCTCCTCAAACTCAACTTCCCTGTGGCCCATTTTGCTTTTCTTTCAATTTTGGGAGAAGAAGAAGAAGAAGATCACCAAATGTTTTTTTTAAGTGCTGTGAGATTCTTTGTATGTGAAAGGTCTCAAGATGCTGCATTTTCTGCCACTTTCATTTTCTTGCTACAGCATAATTACAATCATTGAATTGCAAAAGCCTAAGTATGAAAAGTCGTTGTTCATTGGAATGCTGATTATAAATGCTCCTTGTCTATTGAAAAGACCCCTGATGAATGGTAAAGACAAAGTGGCCGAGTTCAGAGTGCTTTGCTGTGGTTTCCCAAATCCCATGAAAGATCAAGTAGGGAGGATAGAAAGGCACAGTGGCCAAGATAAGGGGCCACAATCTCTCTTCATAGTACAATTGAAACATAATTATTTCATGCCAGATTGTGTGCTCAGCAAAGCCCTGAATAGGGGCCGACATTTAACTTTAATTAGCTGTGATTTATTCATACTGACTGGATCGCAGGAAAAATTGGATCATCTGATTATAGTTGAGCATGAAAATGACCTGATTAAACACTTAATGGAACCTAGGGAGAAAGAAACAAGAGGAACCTTGGGCAGAAGACACTGGCACGACATTATAAATGAGGAAAAGGAGCTGAGTTTTGCTTATCACTGATCATGTGTTCTCTTCTGAATACACACAGGAGCAAACACCTACCTGTCTATGGCTATTATCTGATTAAGGCATCAGGTGTTTTTGCATCAAACCAGAAAATGACTTGACATCTGAGATAGCTTATTCATAACTGGCACCATCTGAGCAACCATTTCAGATGGGGTTTACTGTTTGTTTTTTTTAACAAGTTTTCTTACATTTTGCTCTCTCTTTTCTCCTCAGGTGTGCCAACGAATGAGAGTCCTGAGTCCAAGACTTCTAGCTCAGCCAAAGTTTCAGGGCTCCAGCGCAGCCAGGAGCAGAGCAACAGTGAGGTGCCCTTTGCGCCTCCTGTGCCCAGCCCCACCCCGGCTTCGGCGCCTACGACCCCGCCACCTCTCAGTGTCAAGCAACAGCAGCAACCTCCACCCTCTGTCCCTACCCCTCCCCTGTTGAGGGCACCACCCCACCCCCAGTCCCACCCTCCTCACCCACACTCCCATCCTCCTCACCCACACTCACTCCAGGAGCCCCGTGTTATTCCTCCCCCACAGCACCACGCACGGCCAGGTATCAGCCACCAGGTGCACCACCCTCTACAATACAACAGCCTTCACGACATCAGGTGAGTTGTTACATGGACATGTTTGCTTACAGGTGCAAGGCTGTGTACGAAAGGAAGCATGTGTGATTAATTTAAAATGGCAACCCACTGAGAAATAGCAGTGAAAATCAACCATAAAAATACAAAAACAAAGAAAATAAACCACTCACTATTTTAGCTGTAATAACACTGATGCTATATTTGTGGCCTATACATCAGCAATTCAACCTCAGATGTTCAGCTGAGGTGTGTTTGTGTAAGACCACTAGAGAGCTGCTGACTTAAAGACCTTTTCAGATAGTATACGTATTGTGTGGCGCATCTCTGCGCTACACCAAGCTGAGCACAGCACAGCACAGCACAGCACAGCACAGCACAAGGTCGCGCGTGCCGTTCTTGCGCGCTGTGATGAAGTTAAAAAAAGTTCAACTTGGGCGCTGCGCTCTGTGACGACACCTTGACGTGTCCAAGCTGATTTTGGTGGACCCACGCCATCTTCTTCTTTGCTGTAGCCCATCTCCTTCTCATCAATAAAACAACTAAAGCCAGAGCTTTTTGCTGACATGTAGATACATACATCGTGCATCCAAGTCCACTGCTTGAAAAATTTGTTAATATCTGCTAACACTTTTTGGTCGCCTAGCAACTGGCCCCCCCCCCAGCACGATTTGCACGTGTGTGCCCTCCTCCCTTGTGCTGCACCCAACCCCCGCAGCGAGCGCAACACATACTGCATCCTGTCTAAAAGCCCTTTAACAATACGGGAGCAGAAATTCACTGTCCAGGGAGATGTCTTCACTTTCACTGTTCTACCTTTTGCACCGGATAATGGTGTCGCATTGCAGAAACCACCACGTTCCTTTAATGTGTTCCTGCCAGTCTACTAGAGCCAGAAAAAAACAAACTGCAGCAATTTCCAAATGAATATAATGTATTTCAATGCCATATGATATTGTACAGTTCTATATTCTACACAATATTGACTGTTTTCCTGTGGATATTGATTTTCTGCCACACAAACTTGCAATAACCAGCTGTCAGATTTACTGTTTTTCATTGAGCAACACTCCAATACATAGAGCGCATTCAACTATTTCCTGCTTCACTTCTTTTTCTCAGATTCTGTCTTCACCTTTTTTTCAGTGTAAGAAGCTTTATTGGAAAATCACTCTCATGTTGTCAAAGCAAAGTGTCAAACATGTTAACAGTAAAACTGAACTAACACATGTATGCAACACATGTACACAATGACATCCTATGTACAAGGTAGTAGTCCTTTCATATAACTGCATTCTGACTGAACACTGAATAAATTCATTATAGTTTGTGATAATAAAATTATTAAGTTATTATTTTTTTAAAGGAGAATTGTATTTTTTCCTGTCTCCTATTAAAACTTCAGCCACAGCAGCAGTCCACTGGGTCTTCCCAAACAACACTTGCCCCCATCCCCTCACCACCACCTCAGCGGGCTCCCATCCTCAGCCCCCGCTTTGCCTCTGTCCATAGCCAATCTCTCTACCTCGCACTATTCCTCCCTACGGAGCCCAGCGCATCGCCATCCGGCCATGTTTGCAGCCCCAGCCACACTGCCTCCGCCACCAACCTTACCAACCAACAGTTTAGTGGTGCCTGGGCACCCAGCCGGCACCCCCTACCCAGGTAAAGCCACTCAGCTCACATGGTAGATGGTCGCTTTAAATTAGGCCCCCATGTAATAGCACACATTCAGGCTGTAAAAGATAATTAACCAGCAAAGTTTGTTGTTCTAAAGCTCTTCCTCTTATTCTGACAGTATTTTCTGAATCTTCAAAGACAAGAAAAAAGTGGCAGTATTGGCTGTGCAAATCTCCACAAGTGTCCAAACATACTGTCAGATTTTTTTTAAGCAATATAAAGCTTTTTCATTAACATATTTAGCTGCATTTTTGAGCATTGATGTGATGCTCTGTAACAGTTTGTATAGTTATGTGGTCATTTTATATTCCAGGGAGCATGTTCAGTTGTACATGTCCAATAAAAATATATATTAACATATACGCAGGCTCCAGGTCATAGGCCAGTGCATATAACCTGGAGAAATTGTATTCGGCTACTAATAATTGGTGGATTTCTTTTTGATGTTAATATCACAAAATATTTGTGGTATGATGTTGAAACTAAACAAGTGTTCATATATGACTTGCTGATCTGGTAAGTGCTCATTTATTACTTTTTTTACTTATTTATCCCTTGACGCTGCACAGTCCAGTGCATGCTAGCATATATTTTCTCTAATGAAGCATGTGGTCATTTTGATACTGCTAAATCAATGTATAATTGAATGGAACAGAAAAGCCTGACATATTCTATTGTTAAAGGAAAACACAAGGCTTTGTCTTGTAATAAAACTATTACTTCATAAATTCTTCCCAGATCCTAAAGCTATAGCAGTTTTAAGACTGTAAGCCAGTTAAAGATTTCCTAAAAGTCAGTGGCATATTTCTTTATTGCTCTGGACATAAATATCAGGAATGTGGTCCACTTAGTGCAGCAGCTACAGATACCTCAAAAAACCAAAGTGCCCCACAAGCAAACCCCATTTTTGCAGTTCAAAATAGAAATAAATCTGTTTGAAATTACAAAGCAGTAGTATGCTGGTTCTCCCACAAGTCACATGTTTGAATGCTAGGTCTTATTTTCACTGGCGGAGAACATCATAGATCAGTTGCTAACATGTACTGTATTTATAGTAGCATAAAAGTTTTAAAAGGATGATGGGGTCACTGTACGAGGGCTTGGATGCATCACTGGAAAATTTCAGCTAACAGCTGGACAGTCATCACAACTGGAGACATCTTGAGCATACTTACAGCAGCATTTTGAAAAATGGCACTCTGATTCAACCTCAACAACCAACAATTATGTTTTCTCTTGCCAACAATATGGGATTTGTTACAACTTCATAGTATGTTCAACAGTTTCATCAAAACAAGCAATTTCTTCGGCACAAGAAGGAAACGTGTCTCCAGCAATGATGGGTGTCTCCCAAATATGTCAGAAATATTCCAGTTGTGCATTGACCTTTTAACAGAGGGCAAGAGTGTGTGTGTTTTCTGCTGGGATGACTCTTGGTTCTCTCTTGTCTTTAGATACCAGCCTGTTGATATCATTCAACCAACCAATCATGTATTGCCAGCCTCATTCGGGGATTCTGATTGGCACATTGTCACAGGCAACTCTCTTACCACCACCAATGAGTCCCCACGTAGAAAACCCTCACAGCATGAGCTGGAGAAACAGAGAATGCCAGGTGACTATTTTCTTTTTTCTCTTCTACCTATGTTGTGAAGACTGACTGGGCGCCCGTGCCTTTTTTTTCTTATGTCCCCCCACTTCCCCCCACCCTCTTTTTCTTTTTTTTTTTCTTTTTTTTTTTTGGTTTTCCTGGCTCTCCTTTCTTGCAGAGCATGACCTCCTGAGGCAGGAGCTGAACAACCGCTTCCTGGTTCAGAGTTCAGAGCGGGGCAGGGGGCCGTCCGCCTCGCCGCTGGCCCCCCCCCCGCCCACCGCACCCCCCATGTTGCGTTCCCAAGCCAGAAATGTGAGGATAAGTAAAAAAAAAACAAAAAACAAAAAGCTCCCAAAACTTCCCACCCCACCACCTGTCACCCAACCCAATCTGCTCTTCAATCAGTTTCTCCCTTTTTTCTTTTTCCCAACATTCACCAAATATGTCCCGTAGCCATAGGAACCCCTCCCTTGAAAGACGATTACTCTGATTCAATTTGAATTGTGCTCTTTGATTTGTGCATACTGTCCTGCCGCTAAAGCCTGACAGCTGACACGGAGCTGGATCCATCACATCACAAATGCTGGGCAGATATGGCCCGCTGACTGCCGCCTCCCTTTACACACACACACACACACACACACACACACACACACACACACAGACATATTAGCTGGTTGACTAGTTCATCCAAGGACATGCTAGTTGCTGCTCAGGTTGGTCAAAGCCAACCCGACACTTTTCTTTTTCATGCTCTGCAACTTCTTCATCCGTAGTGGAATTAGATATAAAACTGTACATCCACAATATGCATCAGTTTTCACAGAGGACCTTTTTCTGACACATGACATGTCTGCCAAACCAGCATTTTCCTTTAAATTATTCATTTTGTTCTTAACTCTGACATAGATTTTGCTGTTCATTGTTTGCTGAGGATCAAAAAAACGGGACTTGCCTGAAGGCTTTTCAATTGTTTGCATATGGATGTTTTTAAATGGTTTTGAATGTTTTCATTTGCCTGTTCACAATGAGCAACAAAGGCACAGTCAAACAAATTGGTGTGTGTGTGTGTGTGTGTGTGTGTGTAGGTGTGCGTCTGAAAATGCATTCATTCCTGCAGATTTGTGGGCTAATCTGTTACTTGTGCACAAGTTCCTTGCCACGTGCATATGTGTGTGTGTGTGTGTGTGTGTGTGTGTGTGTGTGCAAGAGCCAACAGTCGGTCAGATGACTTCATTGCAGATGAAGGCTCGATGACATCACAGCAAAGCTGTTTTGATAGTGTTTCTAATTGCTTCCGTGCTTTGACTGCCATCAAGGCGGGGAGGGGCACACTGGCAGATCTCATATTAGTACAAAGGAAGAAAGGTTATGACTATTCATCCATCATTTCAAATGCACAGCAATCTCTGACAGTCAATTCAGGCCCCATTTGTAGCTTTTTGGCATTAGTCTAATAGGTCTAATCCATCATGTCATGACCTCTGATTAAGAGCCTGTGGTCCCATTAAGGCCCCGCTCCAAGATTATCCCCATCCTGTACATTAGATATCAAAGCCCTGGAATTTATGGCACAATCTCAGATAAGTACAGAGACCATTTAGACGGTTCTTCAGCCAATAGCCACTCATTATGTGGTCTGCTGTTCAGTCCTGACATGGTAGGAATTATATACACTGCTCCAACTTCTCTTTGAAGATGAAAGAGGCGATTTTCCCCATCACGCTAATGCTGGCACTTTGTAGCCCATGATGTACATACCCCCTCCCCCCATCCCTTGCTGTGCTGGTACAGTGGGATTCGAGACTGCCATTACTGTCTTCTGCTGTTTTTTTCCTTTTAATTGAAACTGTGTTGTTACTTAACTTATGCCTTTTCCCCTCCCTTCCTCCCCTAAGTAACAATGCCTTTTTTCTTCTCTTTGGTGCTTGCATAGAGAGGCAGGAGTAATGATGATGTTGTGGTTGTTTTTACTGTCTTGTCATGGAAAGGCAAACCAAGTATGGCCCAGTTGTGCATCCTCTCTCTGTCTTTGTTTCTCTCTCTCTCTCGTTTTTTCTCCTGCTCTCTAGGCACCACATGTCATTTCAACTATGTAACAGCCCTTGCTAATGGCTGTAATTAATGGAATTATGAAGCCTCTATATTTGTTTATTGTTCAAGCAGCTGGCTTGTCAAATGGCAGCCCTGAGTGGCTTTCCTACTCCAGCCCCTTGCCCCTGCCATGTCTTTGGACAAGGAATATCCTTAATTGTTATAAGATGAAATATTAAGCTTTAATTAGCCAAAGCTGTTTACTATAAAACTGTGACAGGCACCATAAATTACAAGGGTTAGAGTTTTTTGTTGTTTTTTTTTTTTACCAGGCTGTAAAGTGGCTGAAATCCCTCTTGTAGCATCAGACATTAAACAGGCAGTGCCTTCAGAGATGCACGGGAACTGTTTAATGAGCTTGGAAGCTGACTCGGCATTTCCTCTCACTAGGCAGTCTGTCTTTGATTTGGACCCACAAACAGGGCCGCCAACACCATTGGTGCCGCTGCTGCTACTTTGTATCCAGATGTGAATGGTCCTACTTCAGCAGAGGGTCCCTGACCCAAACCCTGTGTCTCTAGCAGCAGCCTAGCCAACCCTACACCCACTCCCCCCTCAACCACCCGTGTCGCAGTGCACCCGCACACAGAAACACTGATTCATACCCGCTCATTTTCCTGTTTTATGTAAACCCAAAACATCAGCGCCTGCCAAGAGAGCTTTGTGAAAACACTTGCAAAAAGTATCTGCAAATGGTTTGTGTATTTGTGGAATAGGAATAAGTTACTGTCACTTGTAATTAGCCTGTTTCAAAATAGAGAGCCAGTACTGGCTTGTGAACAGACATACAAAGTCCCCATTCATACATGAGGAAAACATTCTCCGCTCTCCCCCTCCCTTCTGCCCTTCTCAGCTTGCTGACTAGAAGTCCACATGTTGGGGACCAGAAACATTTTTTCTTATAATGACGCAGTTTTTAAATGGCAAATTCCAACTGAGATTACTGTGCTTGGCACAGGTCCTGTCACCAAGTTCCCTCGCATCACTTCAACATTTTAAGGTTATATCAGTTACATACTGATCTGTCATTAATTTGCTCCTAACATTGCAAATGGCATCTATTCAGTTACGTTCCAGCCACGAAATGGTCCCATATATTATTTCACTTATTTTAAGTACAGGCCTGTTTTCTGGACTAAATATTTTTTTAAGTCTGTTTTTCTAACCTGCAAAACAAGCTTACAGTGTACACTATATATATGTACTGTATGTTTAAATCTCCATATACTCCTTTCCAATCTATACCATCAGGGCTTGTTTAAGAAAAAAAAAAAGAAAACCATCGTAGTCAAAATCAATTAGATTCACATTTCTACAAATTTTCCAGTGAATAGAAACAACTGGTTCTGGTTTTAAAGTGGTCTGATTCCCAAGATGGGCCTCCACGCCCAGCCTCTATATGCTCAATTGAAAAATCATGCAGGCTGTCTTCATCTTGGCAGTCGGCTAAAGCGGTCATATTGTTAACAATTTTACTGCCTATCTGACCATGCAGTTGAAGTAAACCCATGACCGGTGCAAGCCAGCTGCTTTACTCCAGGGCTTATTATTCTGAAACTCTACTTATTAATAGTTACAGATGTCAATCATGTATTTTGTTTTTGTGATGTAAAAGTAATGAGACATTATTCTTAAAGAAGGCTTTTACATGATGGATTTTGGTCAAATAAGTCATTCTGTAGATGATTGTTTCCTAATTCTTTTCTCTCTTATCTCCTGCAGTTTGACAAATACACACCCAAACTGGACAATCCATTCATCAGACATTCAAATGTGAGTTTCTCCTCATCCTTTAAATTTAAATTTGTTATTTGCATTTGTTTACACATCAAATATTTGACATATTTGAAGGCTGTAATGAGAGCATTTCTTGTGGTTGTGGTTTTGTGTATGCTTGAATCCTGTACCTTTCTCGGTATGATTTAGTGTTTTGTCTCCCATCCTTCTCTTTTCTCCACAGTTCTTCCCCTCCTATCCCCCCACCATGCCAGGCATGCCCCCGCTGCTTCCACAATCAGGACCCTTCAGCTCACTGCAAGGAGCCTTCCAGCCCAAGGTCAGCCCCATATCCCTACCCTCAACCCACAATCTACTGATAGGCAGAGAATTTAAAGAAGCGTGGGCTCAAAATAAATCATGGAAGTGTGTACACTATTGGGATAGAGGATCAGTAATATCACACAAAAAATGTAAAAGCCCTACTGTATACAGATTTAGGGGTACATAAATGTCCACACATACTCACTATGGAAAATGAATGAAATAATGAAACACTTTGCATGGAAGTGATGTATAACTTTAAGCCACATGACTCACTGAGCCAAGTGTTTGTAGGTTTTCTCAACAGTCACTAAAAGTTACTAACATACGCAGCCAGATACACAGTGTAGTAGTGTTTGGTTGAAATGGAAAAACCTGGATATGTGAGTGCGCTATATGTATGTAAAATAAACATCATGGCAGTGTGTATTTGTAGAAGGAATTAACAAGTGAGGAAAGTTCAGGTCATACACTACATTTACAGGTCAGTAGATGTGTCACCACACAAAACTCCTTCCTGTTGTCTGTCTTTAGTGAGAAAAGCAGTAGGGATCTGTACAGTGAAGATGTAAAACAATACATCTCAGCCCATCCTGTAAAATCCATTATAGTACTCTGTCAGACTTGACTAGACTTGAACCAGGGTCAGAGCTGTGTGCTGACCTGAGCTGTGATAGGCCATGATAGAAAAATGATGTCTGTCTGTTTAGGAGAGCAGTGGAGAGAAGATGTGAGGGATGAGAAGGGGTGGAAGGGTGTCAGTCTGTCTGGCAGATGCCCAGCGGCTGTGACCTAGTGTAAGCTACCAATCAAAGCTGGCCTAAATCCGCTGGCCCTATTCCCAGTGGGCTCGGTCATGGGGGGACCCTTTTGTCGAAGGCCCCTCCAGATGGTTCAAGGAACAGTCTTATGCGTCTAAAGCCCCTGCTAAGTATTCTTGAAGAGGAGCTTAGGGGGAAGGGCTTGGGGATGGATGTTTATTGTGGGGGCTGATGACCCAGGTCACCCTGCAGGATTTTCCGATCCCTGGTGTAGGGATGGATTAATAAGGCTGATCTAGGCACTCCAGTGACTTCAGGAGGAGATCAGAGATGTGTTACTCGGGTATGGCTCAGTGCCTGCAGTTTTATCTGTAACGTCAGCTATATAGTAGCAGTAGAGGAGGATTAGCAAGCTATAGTACCACTGTGTCGGAGTTTATAAGGTTAGAGTGATGCTGGCATCTCTAGTCCAAGGACCTAGTAGTTGTTTTAGGGCAGAGTTTCTGACATGCTTCCATGCCACAGACACCCATCTAGAACAAGGACACCAGACTTGAGATTTATTAGTTGCAGGTTTCTGAGCATATAATAGTGTAAAAACTTGGATTACATTAGTCATTCTTATTCATTCTTTAAAGGGGATATTTCATACAGAAAAAATTAAAGTCCTTTACTGAGAACGCCCTTGAGGACGCCTCAGTCCCCATTTTAGATACATTATGAGTCACATTACCTCTTAAGATTGTGCATACAGTAGTATACAGTATGTCACAGGTCTGTTTTGTCTGCCTCTATGTAAATGTTCATTAACTGATTTAACTACCGTAGATCTTTGACCACAATCCATCTCATTCCTTCTGTCTCTTTCTCTCTGTTAGGCATCTAACCCCATTGACGTAGCAGCACGTCCGGGAGCAGTACCTCACACACTCCTGCAGAAGGATCCACGGGTAAGTGTGAGGCCATTTCCGAAACAGTCTCCTCCTATTCGCTTCCTCCTGGTTAATGCCTTGTGTCTGAAATGTGAATGCATGCATTTGCATTTACATCTTTTTGAGACAAGCCATTCCTCATGCATCTCCATGGGATTCATTTATAAAGTGTCTACAGAGCTCAGCAGAGCTGCATGTTTTGGCAACATATCTTTGCTGCTGAGGATAATGACTGTCTGTTTGTCCATACAGATAACAGACCCATTCAGGACACCTGTAAGGGTAAGTCTTGTCCATGTTCTTTTAAATGTTTTATCTCTCTGGCCAGGCCACAAAGTCTAAAACTGCACATTCTTCAACTCTTCCTGCAGGGTTTTGGTTGCATTTAAGGTTAGCTTTGAGGACTCTACTGGGTTAAAGTCAGGGTTAGATTTTCCTTCATTTGTTGCCTGGTTAAAAGTTCTGACGAGCTCCCACTTTGTAGTTTGGCCAGAAAATCTCAATGCCAGAATCAATTTTTAGCTCTGCATATCAAGCCATCCGGCTAACCTCAGTTTCTCTCTAAATTTTTAGAAACCTGGCAAGTGGTGTGCAGTGCATGTCCAGATCGCATGGCAGATCTACCACCACCAGCAGAAAATGAAGGTGCGTTAGATGGATAATGGTGTCTTTCAGGAATCTTGCTGTCCTGTAAAACCAGATAGTTCATTGGTAATGGAATCGTGATCTAAACAACATATATATAGCAGGGCTGATCTTTACCTATAAAATAACCTATAGTCATGTTACTGGATTCAGAAAGACCATAATGGTGAGAAAAGTGATGACACAAAAAGTGACTAATTTTGTAGTTGAAAAAAATAGTTGTGCTGACAAAGTGCAACATGTGAACACAGATTTAAAAAATGCTTGTGTGGAAATCATCCTCTCACTGACAGAGGATGGTGTGGCCTCGCCATGGAGATCATCTGCTAATGCCACTGGCCCGGTGTGTCAGTCCTTCTTTGGCTCTGAACCCCCTTTTGTGTCCCTAATCAGCTTACATATATATATTATATCACAGCTGGCCAACACTGAATACATGGAGCCATTCTTGTAATAAGTGTCTTCCTCTGATCCCCTCACCCAGTATAGCTGAGGATAAATCCCTCTTGCTCTGTAGTGTTTGGCACTGCTGCATACCGACTGCCTCCCTCTTTTTGTCTCTGCCCCTCTTGACTATAGCAAATGCAGCTGGATCCCCACAAACTAGACATGAATGGGAAGCTGGACTTGTTCAGTCGACCCCCAGCTCCAGGAATCTTTCCAGGATTCCCGTACCCTCATGACCTGGCACGACCCCTCTTCTCTTCCACAGGTCAGTAGCGCCCCTCAGTACCCAACACAGGGTGATGATCCGCACCTTCGTTGACTAATCATTCAAAACACTCACACTTCTCAGAGCCTTCCAATGGCATGCCTGTCTTTATGCAAATAAGCATTTATAGCCACATGTCAAAATTGTTCCTCCACTGTTGGAATAAAATGGCATAATTTTTTCTCACCTCTCATGTAATTATAGGTCTTTTGTAGCAAATGTTTTGCCAGTAAAGGGAGTCAGATACGTCTATGAATATGGATGACTCTCAGTTAGGTAATTGACTGATTTGCCCTGTGTTGGAGGGCAACAGAGAGGCAAACGGCCTTTGACTGGTAATTATGCAGTGGTGTGTCGGAGGCACTCCTGTAATTGGTTGTTTCATTAACAATTCATGGAATATGGGTGAAGGTAACAGCATTTTGTGAACGAGGCCAGCTTGTTGCACAGTCAGGAACTGACCTCAATAAGCAGCTGTAGACTTACACACAAACAACAACAGCTGCAATAAAAGCAAAATATCAATTGCTAATTTGCTGAATGCTGATACTCTGCTTACATGCACAATATATTCAGCAAGCTTGTGTTGCTGTTACAGAAGAATACCTCATATCTGCATTTTTAGTTATGGCTAATCACGGGGTAAGAATTTTAACTGTTGTTGATGGAAAGTAATTTTCTCTCTGCATGCCTAATTAGAGTGTTTATGACTGTCTGATTGAATAATAATAGCATTCTTATTTCCTTTCTGCCCTGACAGGCTCCGGCCACCCAGCTCCCTCCCCATATGGCCCTGCCCCACACCCCAGCGGCTTCCTGCCTCCTAGCCATTTGGCAGGTAAGTGTAAGTAATCCCATGTTCAGATTTTTTTATACAGTTTTCTCCTATAAATCTCTCTCTCACTTACTCTCTCTTTTGCACTCATTTTTTAAAGATGTTACAAGTCACCAGAGTGTAATCTGAAGCCTAGATCTTTATAGATCTGTTCTCAGGTTCATGTGAAGGTTACTGTGGAACCCAGTGGTTAGCTGGTCACAACACTTCTTGAGCAAGTTCTTAGTAATGGAAAGTGTAGCCATCATATAATCAGACATCAGATATCTGTCTGAGGTTATTCAAAAGACAGCCAACGTAGTGTTCACTAGTGATGTCTATTTTTCAGCCCTCATTTGTTTAAACAAGCTAAATGCAGTGCAGCAGCATATATGACACATGAGCTTCCAAAGTTGATTTTGTAATTCATAGGAGTAGGATACTGTAGTTATTGTTGCTGGATTTATTTGTGCATTTAATCATTTTTATTCATTCATATATTTTCCATCATTCTATCTGAGATGCTGTAGAGGTTCAGAGTGGCAAGCCGATTTCATGGAATAAGCCCTTGAGTCAATTGATTTTGTGCTTATGAATACACTGTGCACTGAGGAGGAAGATTTAGTGAACAAAATTTCCCTGCCCAGAGAGTTCATGTGTGACGCAGAGGAGACGTCTCAGTTGTTGTGTTTTCTGATATATTAACAAGCCCCAGAACTGAAAATCCTTAAACCGTGATCTGTTGATAAGGTCTGCATTTCCTGGTGGATTTTTGCTGAATTAAAATGGAACCGCAAATTATCAGGTAATGATTGTTGTTTAGTGACTTCTCAGGGTAAACGTTTGTGCTATTACTAAGAATTTGGAGGCTCTAGTCTGTGTCAGTGGAGCCTATCAGGCATGGTTTCTTCAGCTAAATCATTGTGGTCTGTCTAGTCTAATTTGTACAGCTTTTCATTCCCCTGCCATATCATAGTCCATTTCAGCTCAGCTCCTACAACTCAGAAGTAATTTCCCTATCAGGCAGTGTTGATCCAGCAGCCCCAGCAGGGTCAGAGACACTCCACGCCAGCTAGTGGCAATGAATTCAGCATCCAGGCAACCTGGCTACTGCAGAATTATCAGGCAAAGAGCTTGGGTGGCAGCGCTAAAAAAACCACAGCTTGCTTGTAAGAGAAAAGCCGAGTGGAACGGGTTGGTGTTGGGGTGAGCACCGTTAGCCAGCCCCCCTTTTGCTAATCCCTGTTTGGCATTTTGCAGATCCTTTCAGTCGCTCCAGTTCCTTTGGCGGCCTCGGCAACCTTTCAAGCAGTGCCTTCGGAGGATTAGGCAACCCCTCGCTTGGTAAGCGCTGGCCCCCCTCCTCCTCCTCCACCGCTCCCCCCTTTCAATCTGGCCCCTGTGGCCAGGGACAGAACAGAGCGAGACAGCGTTAGGCCACAGGGACAGCCAGGAGGGGAGGAAAAAATCAAGCTCTGGTTTCTGTGTCAAAGCAGTACTAGCCCATGGAGGCCCAACAAGGCAGCACAACACAGCACAGCAAACCTCCTCCCTGCCTTCACTTTACCCATCAGCCATGTCTCCAGCAGACTGGCTTTAATCTGGCTGCTTTACTGCCAACAGGCACTCTTAGGTCTGCTGTTTGGTGGCAATTCATCTGTTAATTATTTGACAAGCCCCTTCTGCACTACCATGGAGAGTTTTCTCTTTTCCTGCTGCATCCTCTTTATGCCTTTCTCTTCATTCCTCCTATTTCTGTGTGCCAAATCGGTCGCCCTGTTGTGAAAATGGATGTGATAGGAATAGACATGCTGTGGAATGCTAAGGTCTCCCTTGGCTTTTCACAGCCCTCAACTCTGGAGGGCAAGTGAGTCTCCCCTGTTCTTCTGGTGCAAAAAAGGAAGGGGGAAGAAGCCTTTTAGTCCAAAAGCAAATGAGTAGAGTGTTTTTTTTTCACTGGTGGGGGAAGCCATTAACCTCTAACTTTTTCAAACAGCTTCAGTGAGAAAACCTCCAGAGACAAAGACAAAAGCAGCTTTTGTTGTTGAGTCTTTCATATTTTATGTGTCCTCAAGAAGGTTTTGTGCCCAATTAACTTAAAGTGGGTCCCACGCCTTGTCTCCCCCTTTCCCTCCAGGGTCCAATAGTGTGTTTGGCACCAAGGACGGGCCAGGAGGACTGCCCACATTTGGCAGCCCCCATCATGACACCTGGAACAGGCTTCGACGAACCCCACCATCTTTCCCCACTCCGCCACAGTGGCCCAAAACTGCAGAGGCTGAGAGAAGCAGCTCAGCCAACAGCCATGAGAGAGAGCGAGAAAGGGAACGGGAACGGGAGAGAGAAAGGGAGAAGGAAAGAGAGAAAAGAGACTCATCCACTGGGAAAGAGGAGAAAGATAAAGACAGGTGAGTTTGATGTATACTTTTAAGTATTATTTGAAGGCTCTCAGCTTTAAAGGAGAGGGCCACTCATTTCTGTATTAATAGTATCTTCAGCAATCTCCATGCAGAGACTAAAACCACCAATGAATTGCCTCTACTGACGATTAATGTCCTTCAGTCTGTCTGTCCTGAATCAACTTGTTCTTCTGTGCCATAGACCTCCATTGATGTTCAAAAATGACTAAAACCACATCACTGAAACACAATGCTGCACTGGGTGACATATTCCTTCATTAGCAAACCCCAGACCTGAGTGTGAATAGCTGGCAAAAGGTAACAAAACAGGGAGCTCAAGCAGTTGACTCTGCCCCATGTTCACTTCAGGAAATTATGGCTGCACAGAGCCTGTGGGGCAACATAGGCGAGTCTTGGGATTCTTAAAAAAAAAAAAAAACGTGTCACCCAGTGAAGCAGTGTGTTTCATTGATATGTTTTTAATCATTTCTGAACTGAGATCTATCACACAGACAAACAAGCTAATCCAGGACTGGCAAACCGATGGACATTAACCATGAGTTAATTGGCAGTTTTAGTCTCTGACTGGAGCTGAAAATACTAATAATATAAAAAAAATGACCAACCTTGTCCTTTAAATTTAGTCAATGAAAAATAAAGTCTGCAATAGTACAGTGGCTCTAAATGTTCACAATTAACCATAACCTTAGACTTCACTTTGCTGTGTTGTTTCAAAGTTTGTGATTCCCCAAAGAAGGTAACAAATCTGATCATCTTATAGCAAATGGTAATGTTAATAAAAATTGTGAATATTTGTATACACATAACAGACCTGACCACACAAGTGCACAGATACTTGATAACAATTTTAAAGACATGGCTACAGTAGTCATCCTTTTTCCAGCTAACATTAGCTCATGTACAAAATGATGAAATGATGTTAGGACAAAATGAAAACACTTCAGCTCTGGAGATAGATTTACTGTTCAAGACAAAAGATGTGCCAAGTGTGGCAATTCTCCAGTCTATTAGCAGTATCCTTGGAAAGTGTAATACATTATCTGTCCAACAAGGAAACAGATACAGATCAAACAGGTAACAAGCAGCTCTGAGAGAAGCTAGAGAATTTAACTCAGATTTTATTGTGGAAATGTAATTAAGTTAAATTATGCTTAAGTACAACCCACCTACATGATGCTTGTTTTAACTGGCACCAACTAAAGTTGTATTATGTGATTACAGGGATTCTGTGGATCGCAACCGGCACTCCAACCGTTCATCTCCGGCCTCTGCACCAGTCAGCTACCAGATCAGCAGCCTGATTCGATCAAACAGCCAGAACTCCAGTGATTCGGGGCGGCATCACAGTGGCAGCGTAGACCGGATTCGTGAGGTCGAGAAAGAACTTTTGGAGCGCCACAGAGAGTCCTCCACACTGGCTGATGTGAAGGTGAAGGAGAGCCGCTCGCCTAGCAAGGAGATGCTAGAAAGGAGACCCTCCGAAGATTCCATCAAACCCACTCAACGTTCTCCTTCTCCATACTCCAAGGCAGTGATTAGTGAGCAGGGTATGAAGATGGCAGGTGGGCCCCCACCTACCCTCAAGGACGGCGAAAGGAAAGAGCCCCCACCTGCAGAGCTCCTCCACAAGGTGAAAAATGACATGAAGATTAAGGAGGAGAGAAAGGAGGAGCAGGAGGTCATGGTGGTGAGTTCCGAACCTGCTCCGCAGCTACCAGCCCAAGCTCTTCCTGCTCCCATTAGCCAACCTGGAAATCCACACCACCACCACCCACCTTTGTCTCAGCAGCACCCTCTACCCTCACCACGTGGCAGTGACATCCCAGCACCTGGCCTACATGGTGTCCCCATGGCACACTCTCTGCCCCTTTCCATGAGTGCGATGCCCCAGATGGGCAGCCTCAATGTGCTAGACCGGGCTCGCATGGCTCCTTTCATGGCCCCTTAGAGAGGCCTACCGTAGCCTGGACCTGCAGCGGCGCATGGACTTCCAGCTCAGGGCCGAGCAAGGACATCGCTTCCCCAGCATCTACGAACAGGAGCGAGCCTACCGTGAGAGGGAGGCTCATGACTACTCTCACCACGAGCACTTGCTGGAGGTGCGTAGGGAGCATGAGAGGATGAGACAGCAGGCCGAGGAGCGAGAGCGTTTCCACCTGAGGGAGGAGCTGGACAGAGCACGTCTCCATCAGCTGCACCAGTCTCCCATGGAGGGCCATCTACCCCACATGCCTCCCTTCATGCCCCTAGGTGGCATGCCCTACCCTAGACTCAGCCCCTCCACTGGACACAATGGCCCTCTGAACAGAACACCTCCTACTGCTGCACTCAGTGCACCCCCGCCCCTTGTGCCAGCCGGCAGTGCCAGGTCAGCCTCACCCAGGAGGACTACCCCCCTCACCACCACACAAGACCCACGGGACTACTCCCCATCTCGCAACCCCAAGGAGGTAGAGGCTCGGTAGCTTCTTAGTAAAGTGTACCGGGTCTTACTAGATGCACTCTCAAGCCCCACTCCCCTAATCCAAAACTTCTTGTGAACATAATTCACCACTCTTCTCCAGAGAAGAGCAAAACTCCCTAAGGGAAAGGGTATGATTGTACAAAGTAAAGGTGTGTATGGCTGATTAAGCACATGCCATGACTTTATTTTTAGTGGACTGGAGGTTGAATAATGTCGGTAATGAAAACACAAATATGTGTATGTTTATATCTGACTTAAATATTTGATAATTATTAATATATTAATCCAATACTTTTTTCAGCTTTGTGCAAAAAGAGAGGTCCTGAAATGAATTTGTACATTTCCTATCCTTGTTCCATGTATAGATATCATTTCTATGAATTTTATGTATTTTGTGCATTAGTCACGCCTTTTACAATATTTATCCCAGTTGATTGTGAGACATATCCATTATGACCCACTGTAAAGACTGGACTTTGGTTTCAACCTTCAGTAATTTAACCTCATGGTACCAGGATATCCTCAATTATGACAATGTACAATGTTACATTACCGATTTGTTTTGTTCTTTTGTTTTGCCTTTGAGATATGCAGATAACTATATACAGTATTATGAGGTCTTTGTTCAGTCTCTGTAAAGAAATCTGATGTAAATAACTTGTTGATATTCCTTCGCTGCAAAATTACTGTGTAAATTTATTAGGCTTTTTAACCATTTCTAGAAAAACAAAATTTAATGAAATATAGGGAATTGCTTCCCTGTTGAATATGGTAACAGACAAGCCTGGCCAATGAATGGAAAGTATGATAGGAGGGTGTTGTAAAGGGGGCCTAGAAGGATCATCTGCAATCTATGCAAAGCAGCACACAGCACCCTAAAGAAGAGATCACCTGGAGTGAGCAGGCAATACTGGTGATACTGAGAGAAACTTGGATTAACACGTCTATATGTACCAATGAAGTAATGATGGGTTTACTGAAAGACTTCCAAGTCACAAACTGGACCAGCCCCAGACAGAAAAAGGAGGAGACTTTTTAGTGGGCAGCAAAAGAACTTTCTCTGTCAACCTTGTGGTGTTGTGCAGTTGTTTTTCTTAGACTCTTGTATACAAAACAAGTAGAGTATTAGGCGTGCAAAAAAAATGAAAATGAACATTCATGGTTTAAAATGTACGGAATAAAGTTTGGACCTAGTGTCATACATGTGCTCTTGGCCCTTAATCCTGGTTCTAACTGTCAGTGCTAACTGGAAGTACTGAGTTTGTCTGTAAGGCAAACCTGTTGAGTGGAATGTTGATGTGAGGTTGATAGGTTTGCCAATAATGCTTGTGCCTCACTTTCAGCATTTAGAGTATTTGCTCATCTGATATCAAGCTATTACTTTGAAATCATAAAGGCAACAGACTTGGCTGCCAGAGTAGCCAAGTCATCAGATCATTTGACTGTAATCTGTCATACATGGGCTGCAGAGCTCTCCAAAGGGGATCAATGAGATTGGGCCAAGGTAATACAGGGAGGGACTAATAGGACATTGATTCTGTATGAAAGCGGGTTTTGAGTGTTTGTGTTGCAGGTAACCGGTATTGACTGGCAGCCCAGCAGCATATTGACCCGTGGTCTGTACTCATTAAGAAGAGCAACGCCTGGGAGGTAGGCTATCGGATGGCGGAGGAGAGGCTCCTATCTCTTCTCACACACCTCCTCTCATCATGCACACCACTCATCTGCTTTTCTAATGAGACCGGAAGGCACCCCTGGAGTGAGCCACAGAGGGAGGCCTGAGGCGCTCCATCCCATTATTGACAAGACCTCGGCTGTGCTTTCCGCCTGTCCAGAGACAGCCAATTCATCCTGATAATGCCCCAACTACTCATCTCGCTGCTGTGTGCCGTGAGACCCACCGAGCCTCTCCCGTGGTACCAGCCCATAATGACAGCGTGGATCAAACCATGGCCAGGTCATTAAGGGATGTTACTGAAAATCAATGCTGATCCTGTGTCTCACACACTCCAGCAGGGTTTTTTTTAAAGGTCCCCTTGAAAAGACTGCCAGAATGGGGTTGGCGTATTGGGAAGACTTAAATGACCATCACTTTCAATTTAGGCTCCCAGTAATTGAGCCACATATTCCTCCGACGGGTAGCATCTGTCAGTGGCCAGCTTCACTTTAGCTCTTTGTGCTTCTAGTCCTAATCATCTAGTCAACAACAGGTACTTAACCCCTGTACTTGTTATCGCATAGTGATTTTTTTTTTTCCTATAACTATTATTTACCAAGCAAGCTTTGGTAGAAGAAAAACACACACCTTACATATCCCCTCAACTCCATCATTCTGTCCTGTGCTCTCGCCATTTTACGGCTGAGTGTAGAACAGCCCTCCGGAGATGAAAAGCTCCATCAATTTCACTCATCGTCTGGCAAGGTCAATTTATTTCAGCACACAGTCCATCATCAGATGGGAATCAATTGACACATTGCCTAGCATATCCAACCCAAGGTGGGTTATTACAGCATCTGCAATTGTCAGCTCTTTTTCAGAGCTATTTTTCACATGTCCTGGCTTTTTTTTTTTTTTTTGCATTGTTTATGATTTGCTATATTTCTTAATAATTTGGAGCATTTCCTATTTGATGGAACATTGTTACTATGATAGGGTTTCATGTAACAGCTTGTCACAAAAAAGCAAATGTGACACAAGACTGTGTTTTGTTTTACATATTTCTCCACTATAATCCCAATTAATAGGATACAGTGGAATATGAGGTAAGACATTGTTTTGTTGTTCCACTAATCCAATTCATTTATCTGTGGGAAACCTCAGTGCTGAGGGGTTAGGATTGAATTTTCATGGTCTCAAATATGTCCAAAAAGCGCTTGGCACAGAGTTCACCCCTGATTCAATGAACAGTGGAACAGGCCTAAGGGGCTTCTATAGAGCACAATGGCAGCTAAAAACACAGTGCCAAGTTAATAAGATGGGCAACAAATGAATGGTTCAGTCCAAGCTCCTTTTCTCTCTTGCACTCTCTTCCCCCGCTGATAAAATGTATGAAAGTGTTTTTGAGCCACAGTGCAGTGGCTCTCGAGACTTTTCCCCCAGCAAGAGCTAATGCATTAGTTCCCATTTGAAGGCTGTTTGGAAATGGAGATTGGAAATGAAACAGGAGGCCCCCAGCATGATCACATTTGGATTGCTGGGGCCTCCGCTGGGCCTGGTGATTTGGGAGACCGTAACTCTGCTTGGAGTTCAAGCCCATCTCTCCATAGGGGTTAGCAAATCCTGATGAGAGCCATTCTAAACCACTAAACTATATCTGAACTGTGAACTGAAGGATAGAGCACCGAGTCAAGGGCTTTGGCAGTGTATCCCTGTCACAGCACTCTTTGTAGATTGCATGTTGTTTGACCACCTAAAAAGGCTAACAGCATACATCCTTCCAGGTTGCCATCTTTTTTTAGCCCACAGTGTCAACAGAGCGGCAGCTGACACAGACCAGGCCAGTCAGTGGTTAAGGAGCTGACTTGGAAACATCCAAATGGTGTGAATTCCATACTGTGGTGACAAAGTGCTGTCTAATGTCTTTGCACCTCTGGACCTGACAAATATTCCGGCTGTCTCACACCACCTCTACCATATCTGTACAAGGAGCCCAGGAGAAGAATATACTGCAAATCACTATCGGAGGGAAGCTCAGAGAGCACGATGTGAGACGGGGAGGAACTGAAGAGAATTAAGAGAGATGGAAAAGGAGGAGGTCCAGAACAGCCACCAGCCAAAATAAGTTTTCCAGTTTGATTCAATTTCGAGGATTTTTCCATCCTTTAGTGGAACCTCACAATCTCCCACACTGGCCATATTATGTACACAAACCATAAAAAAGGAATAACATTTATGCAGCTGGGTGCATCTGGCAGTGATAGTCCTCTCATTCAGAGGCCCACAGGATGGCACTGTGCCTCCACACCACTGTCTCTGTTCTATGTATGGGCACTAAACAAGAGACGACTTAGGGGAGAGGTGGGTGGTGTAAAGGGAGGCTCTCAGATGCTGGGAATGAGTTAAAAGAGAGAGAGAGAGGGAGAGAAAGAGAGAAATTTCAAGGCAAATGGAGGCCATACGTGGCTCGTCCAATTTGGCACAGCCGATGCGCATGATTAGCCGTAGAGACATTAATCAAAAGTGGCTCAGTATTTGAAGGGGTGGTGAGAGGCACTGCCAGCTGGTGACAACATGGCTTGTGTGCACGGGCCAAGAGTGAAGTTTATTTGAATATGGATCTTGCCGTGACCGTATTTCTCCAGAGCTCAGTTAACAGAGCGTTCCCTGGCTCATCACTGGGATCGCCTCAGAGCCGTTTGGCTCTCAGGACGGCGGAAGTTTATCCAAGCCACAGAATGAGAATTACGATTTAGTCCATCCCCTCTGGTGGTGTGGGCATATTCATAAGCATTTATTCAGTTTGACGCTGGCAGAGATGCAACACCTAGTTCTTGGCATCTATGTGGGAGGATTTCCTTTCCAATATGAAATTATGAAATTGACAAAAAAGTTGTTTTTACAGCCTGTGAATTAATAAAAATAAAACAGCCTATCTTTCCACATAAAACGGTGCAATTTCTCTACTGAAAACATGATGCTTTTAATAAAATGTCAGTTTTCCCCTGACTTTGAATAAGACCAGCAACAGCACCGAGTCTGCTTTGTTGTGAACCACGGTGGGTTTTCTTTTGTTTGAGTCAAATAAATCACCAGCTACCTGAGTTATGCTCTTTAGCTGGTCGAATAGGGTAGTGTTTAGTTAGTAGTAGTTTGCCAGTGCTGTTATTTTAAGCATTAGAATTCTATTCAAAATGTTTTGGATAAGCCACTACAGCTTTGGGAACCTAAACAACAAACCTAAACCAGGTTGTGTGTATAGTAGTTGATTCGAATATGAGTTATCTTGTGAACATGCAGCCCTGACTCCTAGAAGTCACATTTAAATACAGCTTACTTTCAACAGCAAATACATTTGGAAGGAAATGTAATTGTTACTGATTTAAGTTTCAGATTAGATTGGAAGGAAATGTTAATTGTAATTTGCAGTTCACAAATGCTGAACATATTGTGAAATGTTCATGGACAACATTTTAGTTTGCTGTCAAAATATACGATTTTATATACACCAGCATTAGTGAACTTTGCTTTGGTTATGTTAAGGCATTCACTGCACTTGTTTATTTACATTCAGCCAAGACCACGATCTTTCCCTGACCTTAACCAAAGTGCTTTTAGTGCCTGAGCATAACCACAGGCAGGACTGTAGATGCACACTCCAGACTCTGATGTGACAACTGTGAGCTCTCATCACCTGCCAGCCACCCCAGCAACCCTGCTGCAATTAATAACTGTAGGGCCTCATTAATTTAAAAAACTTCAGTGTTCATTATGTAGGGCGCAGGAAAGATTTCAGAGTTAGAGCTGACTCAGATGCTAGCTATCTTAAACATTAGCTATAATGTAATATACATCTTGGCTTATATTGAAAGATTTTATAGTGTTGTGTATAGTTATAGTTTATAGTTTTATATCTAACTTTAAAGTGAGTAATAGCTACTTTTTAAGTTTGATAAGTTTATAAAGATACCATTTTGATATTGGCATCCATGTTCAGGTAGCACATAGCCAAGTTATGTCAACAGCCAGGTTGCTCAGTGGCAGCAAACTATATACCATACAGTGCTATACAGAAAACAATGCCATGTTGATTCATGCTGTTTTTATCTGGAACTTAATACTTCTGTCATTTTCTGTGGCATTAGGCTGCTATCACACACTCAAGCTTGCCACTGTGTTTGTGTGAAACAATCGGAAAAAAAAATGCTCTAAAACTTTAGAACTGCTGCTACTATTTTATGAAATACATATTTTTCCCAGTTTGATACTGTGTTAAGTTATTATCTTGTGTGAGGTCATTATTTTGATGCATCCTTCAGCACAGGAAGGTAAATGTTACTTTGCACAGAATGGCTAGACTTCAACAAGTTATAAGCTTTGCTTGCAAAAATGGCCTTAAAAAGGTGGAGAAGGGCAAGTAGATCATCTTCTTTATGAGGCCAACTTCCACAAGGTTTCTCAGCATTCCAAGCCTGACTTTCCCTGCCTCCCATGCTTCTTTGGAAATTTGTCTGGCAGCAAACATGCTTTGAAAGGCTCTTATCTCCTATCTGGACAGGAGTTCCATGCACCAAGATAACAAACCCTATCTTATCTTGCTTTGTTCGTTAATGTCACAGCTTAAGGGGCTTGTTCTTCCACTTGCAATGGGACTTGCAGCACGGATTGTTTGCAGATTAGTCGAGACAGGCCTCTGGAGGTCTTGGAGCCCGTTCAAAATGCTTGTCTTGTCCCGCAGATGTTCTTGTATGCGTACATTTGCGTATTGGCTGCCTCCTGCTTTTCTGTGTCAAGTGGCATGAGTACCACACAATGGCTGGTAGGCATCATTACACACAGCGAGATCTACAGTAATACTTATCACAACAGACAAACCAGTCGAGTGAGCCAAAGCAAAAATGTGCACGATAGCCGCCCATGACCAACTATGTTGTTAAATGTTTCGGGGATGACTTATTATTCTGTTGCTGATTAGAACAAAGCCTTAATCAGTGATACATTTTAAAACAACATCTGCAGTGAGCTTATCAACCTAGAAAAACATTCAGGCTGCAATATTTCATGCGCTTTGTGCAGTTTGTGTGGCCAGAATCATGATCATCCCTTTGTGACACGAGAGACCAGGCAAAGCTCCATTGACTTCAGCCATCTGGCTATCTCACACAACCCTTGGCTACACAGTGGTTCACTCAGCGATTGATTGGGGTGTTGAAGGCCAGCTATTTAACACATCAGAACAACAAGTACTGCTATCAAGCTGGCCCTTCTCGTGCCTTGTTTCTGTACCGCCCAAGAATGTGTCTTATCTCTTTCCTTCTGCCTGTTGATTTAAGCCAGACAGCATATGCCCACATTCCCCATGTAAAACACCATTGTGCTTTGGTGCAACCCTGACACAGAGAGGCTGCAGCTGAGATATGATGGGGTGGTTTAACCATTGTGTTGGTTAGTAAGAAGTTGGTCTTAAAAAAAAAATAAAAATCTAGATTTGGAGGAATGTAACACCAGAAAATAAGGCATTTTCTTCCCAACACGCTCACCTGTTGTTGTAAGACTGATGGATGGAAATGAGGCCCTCTGTTCCATATCATTAAATCCAGCTCTCTCACCTGATTACATCCTTACATGTGCCTCCATTCTTCTCCCATTATGTTACTTCTAGTAAAACAGGTCTGATAATGTGCACTTGCTCACTAGATGCACAACCTGCTCATTCCCATCTCTGATTCTTTGTTGTCTCAGAATGTTTTTTAAATGAAAAGTGTGAGTGTGGTGTAATTATAATTCTGGCAGTATTATGAAATCAAATATCACAATGAATGCAATTTTATTTGCTTGTAATCTCTCTCACCCAGACTAATAGGCATTTTCAAAGGGCAAGCTCAGGGGGTTTAAAACGGCGGACCATCTCTAAATAGAATGGCTGCTCTGTTCTCTTGCTCCTCAGCTCTGTTCTTTTGTCTTTGATATGCACGCAAAGAGCTTGACAGTCTGGGAGATGTGGGAGATTTGTCGGCCTGTGATCTCCATGCCTCTCTGACAAATGAGTGCCTTTGGCAGGGCTGCTGGAGGTGTGGCTCCTCTGCCCTGCTGGAATCCTAATGAGACTACTCTGGAGCTGCTCGTAATGAAGTCAGGGCACAGGACCAACCTGCTGCCAGAAATGACCTTTAATCTACACACATGCAGTTCATTTGGCATGCAGTGACTCACAGTTGCACATACACCTTGGTGCTTTTATGTCTAGCACATTTTTCAGTGCCATGATACAAAAACAGGCCAAAGCATATGATTTAAATCCTTATAGCCACGCATTTGCCATCTAGCACTCAAAATAAAAATAATACTTCAGTAATCTATGCAGCTTGCTATGGTGGCAGCAAACTGTTTGTATTTTATATTTCCCAACAGTCGGGGATGGCTGACGTTTTATGGCTGTATTCATGTTTCACTCTTGGGGTAATTTAAGATGCAATCACCATTTAGTCAATCTTCATTACATTGGACTCCACTGCTCCACCAAGCACACAATTGCTTGACATTGATTTTGCAGATTCTCTCGGTCCATGTGTTTCCTCATACAGTGTATGCTAAAGTTCTCCTCTCTGCAGGTCTGTGCAAAGTAAGATGTTAACAAATTACAACAAAAACGTGAATCCCTTGAGGATAAATGTGTTCATTTCAGCTCCACAATGGGCAGGAAATAGCTGATATTGATTCTGGACTTTCCCATTCCACACTGAGGTATCTCTAAACCACAACACTCGCTCAATCCAATCCAACATGGTTGCCTTTGATTTCAGCCCTCGGCTTCAAGGGGACTGAGTAATGATTCATAGAAGGCACAAGCACTACCCCTTGTGGCCCAACTGGCCCAGTGCAGCATGGGTAAATAGCACCTCAAGCTGCCCATGAGCCCCTCCTGATAAGTTAACCTTGTGATAACATGCTAATGCCTGATTAATGTTGCAGTAATTAAACACACGCTTTTCACACTCTGTTAAGAGGACATCCTCCAGCAATTAGCCTGAGTCGGAGAGAGATAATTTCAGAGAGCACAGCAGAATCACGTTCCTTATAGCTCGCCTCCATTCCCACTTGGCAACATCAGGTCTATTTTCTCGTTATTTAATTACTTGTTTGATGTTTCATACAGCTGCCACAAGTAATCTTTGATCCAATTAGCAAATACTGATTGGCAGTGTGGGTGTGGGACTCAGTCAGCTGCATTCAGTTTGCTGCTGTGACTTTAACAGAAGATCTGCAGAGGATTCACTGTTCACCACTGAATGACACATAAAAATAGAATTATTTAACTTGGCAGTATATTTTGCATAGATGGCACATTGTCATACATAGGCTACATGTGCATGTATGTTTATGTGTGTGTGTGTGCACGCGTGCCTGTAGCTATGAGTCTGTGAGAAGGAGCATGTCTGTGCGTTTCCTCACCAGACATCTAACAATGAGGAATGAATGCATTAGTGAGGGGGGGCCACTGTACTCTCCAGCCTCCATGCTGCCCATTAATAATGCACTGCCATGGAATAGATGAGGGTTAGCTGAGATTAGTCCTGCATTAATGACTCATTTGCTATTTCTATTACAGGGACATGTTGGTCTTTCTTAAACAAGAAAGATCACCCCACTTGTAATTGACTTTATAAGCCTATATCAAAACTGTCAGTAGTTCCACAAAGCCAGCTGTGTGATTTCTTTTGAGTGTTGACTGGAACCGGTGGTACAAAATGAAACTAACAGAAGTTTTGTATTATTTCAACAACTCAAATCACAGTGAGACAAACATTTAAACAATATGCATAACAATTATGAATGATGTAGCTGTCAGTTGACTAGCAGTATCTGTTCCTGCAGGTGTGTAATGTGACCATTAAAACCTGACACACTATTATTCTGCTGATTCACTCATTCCATGATGGAAGTGTTTCTGACTGCAGTGGTGGAAGAAGAGTTTACTTAGACAAAAGAACCAGTACAAGAATGTAAAAATACTCAACTGGGAGTGAAAGTCTTGCATTTAAAATCTTAGCATCACACAAGTATTTTATATATTATATTATTAAATTGTTACTACAGTTGTAACAATGTGTTAGTAGCATTTTGTTGATTCTAGTGGAGTAAGAAGTATTAGGTTGCATAAAATTCAACTACTCAAGTACAGTAACACAAAATCATTCTCAAGTACAGTATTTATATTTACTATATGAAAAATATCATCACAAGGAATGGCACCAGTAATCCTCTAAGAGCTAAAGCAGATGGCCACTTTGCTAATATTAACCAATATATGTGCTGTAATTTCTGTTCACTTGCACTATTAACCCAGTATTTATTAATCAGTAATTTTATCTCCTCAAAGGTACGGAAGAGTATTAGGGCCACTGCATAAAAAATTATGCAGTGGCCCTAATACTCTTCCGTACAAAGGCGACAGTGGTGCAGTGGTAGAGCATTTATCTCCCAATCAGAAGGTTGAAGGTTCGAGTCTCGATGCCGGCAGTCCACGTGTTGAAGTGTCCTTGGGCGAGACACTGGTTGCCCCCCAATAGCTAGAGCCATCGGTTGAGGTGGCGCCGCAGATGGCTGCCATTGGTTCTGTACTGGAAACAAATTCCTTGTGTGTAATATACTTGGCCAATAAAGGTGATTAAAGCAGGGAAAGCACTTAAATGAATCAAGGGTCTATTTTTGTGAATGGCTTTTACTTTTGATGCTAAAATGAGCAACTGATGCAATCATAATACGCAAAATGTAAAACTGACACTATGCATTCTCAGTCACTGACACTGTTCACATAAACTGTTTTACTTTAAGTACCATAGGTGTATTTTTGAAAATTTTAGCTGGTCTATAATTATACAGTACATGCTTTTTTTAATAAAAAACTTTAAAGCTTGATATTGTACTCTGTTGGGGATACTGTAATTATATTTTCCATAACCACCAAGGAGGCAGAGAGGTGCTGGTTTCTGTTCATCTCACTGTGCTTTTAAAAATCACTTGATCTTTGCTTGTATGTAAAAGGGTGTATACGGCTGAAATGTCACAAAAGACCAGTGGTGTAAGAAGTATTCAGATCGTTTACTTACATAAAAGTAGCAATACCACTGCAAAATACAATGTTACAACTAAAGGTCTTGCATTCCCATTATTAGTTAAGTAAAAGTACAAAAGTATTAGCATAAAATAGAATTAAAGTATCAAAAGTAAAAGTACTCATTATGCAGAATGGCATCATTCACATTAATGTATATCATATCATTGGACTATAATTATTGTGTACATGATATTTAATGTTGCAGCTGGTGCAGGTAGAGCTAATGTGAACTACCTTATATGCTTTTACTTGGAAGTACTTTACATACTGCTGGATAGCTTGTGAATTTCCCAAAAGGGATCAATAAAGTCTAATGATTCTACTGCAGACTCTTTAATTCATCTCAATCTGTAAGTAACTAATAACAAAAGTTATAAAATAAATGTAGTGAGTAAAATACATTATTTTTCTGTAAAATGCAGTGAAGTTGAACTATGAAGTGATTGAAAAAGAAAATACTCAAGTACAGATACCTCAAAAGTGTACTTAAGTACAGTACTTGAGTAAATGTTCTTAGTTACTTTCAACCTGTACAAAAGACCAATACCAGCACTGAACCAATGCTACTGCCAAGCATTGAATGGCATTCACACTGAAGAAGGCATAGCCATAACATCAATGCATTTTCCTCCTGTGCTGATGTGTAACAATTTGAAATATTCACAAGAGAAAGTCTCACTGATTTGAATGTGCAAACCCTCTTCTCTTTTTTGTTTCACAGTTTGAGTAATTGTTTCAGGCACAAAGCATAGCCAAAAATTCATGGTTACTTGTATCGTTCTGCAGTAGAGGTGCATGTATAGGTACAGCCAAATAAAGCTGAAGTTCATCTTAATGTTGGCAACTATCAAATTCACTGATCAGAATCCAGCTGCCGAGGAATTTTGTTATTCATGACTGCATCAGTCAGCTTCCGAGAAAAGGTGACCAAGAGTTTCTGCAGTGCCATATTCATCTCCTCAACATCACTGGACAACAGCTAGAGCTAGTGATAGCCAAGTGGTGTATTGATGGATAGTTTCAGGAGCTGAATGAGGCTGTCAAGAAGAGAAAGACCTGGTATAGAATTAGTCAGATGCTGCAGGACCTGCTGGGACACTGGGTCCCTGGCAGAAATGGGCAGTGGTGCAAGTTTTCCCCCGAGTTTACAGATTCCAAGGAGAAATCTGCTTTACTGAATTCCCTGGAGATTCAAGATTCCAACCTACCAGACTCCAACACTGCAGTACCTGAAGGGTCTGCAGGAAGTTCTTGAGGTTTCAGAGTACATTGAAGCAGATGTATGTGAAATTTATCTGCACCTTGCAGAGAAAATCACCCCCATGTTGGAAGATGGAGGCATCCCCATGAAAGAACTGTTGGACATTATGAAGGTCTGTGTACTTAAGGAACCTGGAGTCCTGGAAAGCATCACTACTGAGCCCCAGTACTGCCACATGAGGAGACTGTGGCTTACCACCTTCTGTCTAACAATGTGTTTATTCTTGTAAATTATCAATGACTGTGAAATATTGACCTAAACCTGAAAAATCGATTTGCTTTTCTCTTAGTTCTTTCAGTTTAAAAAATTGCAATTACACTTTGCTGCATCTAGACTGACTTATACCAAAGAAGCAGAAGAGTTACATTTACATTGTCTTTATCCAGAGCAAATGGAATTTTGCAGGCACTGAAAGTTGGGTGTAAAAACGTAGCCGACTTTATACCATATGATACACACATATGCTTCAGTTCGTTCCAAACGCATTTCCTTTTTTTTTTTACATTTTCCAGCATTAAAGTATTTGACACAAAGTAACGGGTAGTCTGCGCGTGCTCGGTACATGCCAGCTTCATCACACACACACTTTTGACCACAAAACCAAGATGCCCCTCCTCCATCAGCTGATATTGTGAACCCGAGCAGGAAGTGTCTCTTGTGTCTAGCTCGAACATGAGGAGGAGAAACTCTTTTACACGGAGCTACAGGGATATCAAACCGAGGTTTTGACGGTAAACTAGCCGTTCCGTACACGAGACAGACGCACGGTTACGCGCATTTCTGCTTGAAACAGAATACCGTTGTTTTTAATTGGCTGGGTGCGGAGTGTGCTGGGCTGCTAATGTTAGCAGTCGCGTTAGCTTAACGCAGTGTTAGTGATCGAAGTTGTCCGCGTTCACGTAAGTTGTTGTAATATCCCGGAACTTGTTCATTATAAAACATTTTGGCAAATTTGATGATTAAGACAACTTTAGGTTTTCTAGTTTGTCAGCTAATAAGACTAGATAGCGAGTAACATTAAGCTCGGCTAGTTGTTGTTAGCAGCTTTCAGAAGGACTTGATTTTGGGATGTGGTTTGGCAGAAGACAACTGTGGGACTTAAAAGCCAAACAGGTCTCTAAGTTAAAATTGCACTGAAATAACCGCATGTTAGTGTTTTAGTAGAAACAAATGGAGAACGGGTGTGTGGATGTATTGAGTTTATTTATTGTTTTATAAGGGTATGTTTGTCTAGAGTCTGAGTGTTTTTAAATGTTTGGGTTTGACATAAGTTGTCATGGACAACTCATCTGGATGGCAACAGTGGGTATGAATGGTATGAAGGATCTAACGTTACTGACCAAATAAAATGTCTCGGCAGGTTTTGGTTACAGAAATGTCCCACACGTGCTTAATTTCACTTTCCTTTTGCCTGTGAACTCTGGGAAACGTTTTAAATCCACACCAAACAGCTTCATTGAGAATGCTGTTTAATTTAAACCTTTCAAAACGTCTTACAGGAAAAGCACTGGGAGATGGACAGTTGCAGAAAAGGACGACCGTGGGGCAAGCTGGTCAAAGTGGACTCCAGTGAAACTGTCCTGCTCTTCGACAGGGAATACACAGTTGGCCGCAAAAAAGGTAGGTCAGTTTGTGTATGATATGGAGTGAATGACAAGGATTTGTCTTCATCTAAACATCTGAACATCCTTTATCCTACTTTACAAAGCTCAAAGTGTAGTGATAGCTATTAACAAAAGACACTGAGTGTCGACTGCTGTCTGGGGGCCTTTACAGCCTCCCCCTTGAAAACACACAGTCTTCTTTAGTGCCCCAAACTTAGACAGCCCCTTGTCACGATAACAAAAGGCCTTCATTGAGAACATGTGTTCCGAATATTAAGTAGATTTTTTTTTTTTTTGTATGGGTTTTGCTTAATAAAAGGTTAGGCCTATACTTCCCCCCTGTGTCTGCTTTGTTGTCGGGAACTGTTTGGAGTCTACTTTTTTGCAATGCAAAGCAACTAGCCTTAATTGGTTAGCTTATGTCTGGGCAAGAAATGATTTAAAAATGCCATGGCAACACAGTTTCAGGTGAACCTTGGCAGTATGAAGTATAAAAGATAGCCTGAAGATGTAGCGGTGTATCACCAAGTCTCGCTGAAAATATTAACTTAAGACACGTTGTCACTCTCAGACAGAGTCATATATTACCCGTCATACTCCCCCAAAAGGGCACTAAAAATCTGGAGCATTCACTAGGTTCAGTCTTGGAGAGCCGAAGTAATTTGTATTATATCCAAAATGTGTTTTGTTACTTTGTTGCCAGGGTGTTATCTGTCCTTTCCAGCCAGTAAACTGGTCTCAGGGGAGCACTGTAGGATTTTTCAAGATGAAAGTTCAGGACTGGTGTGGCTTGAAGACATGAGGTACTGTATACTAAATATTTATCTATCAGAGAACTGCAACTGCAGTACAAAGCTGATGCTTGTTTTATGTGTTGTTTTCTCAAAGGATGAAGTTTTGTGGTGCACTCTTGATTAGGGATCAAATGAAACCAACCTTATGTTGGGGGAAAAAAAAATGTAACTGTTTGAAAGACAGACTGTGCTTGTATTTTAAGAGCCGTTCAAGTGTGCACGTGTGTATGATTTGATGCTTGTCCTGAAAGGTGACGTATCTAATTGCACATTTGTCTGTAGCACAAATGGCACCGTGATCAACATGTCCAAACTGGTCAAGAAACAAACTCACATGCTACAGAATGGTGATGTCATCCACTTTGTATACAGGAAAAGTGAGCCAGAACAAAGTAAGTCTTTATTTTGTTTGCAATGAGAATAAGTTTAAGTGAACCTGTTAGAAGGAAAGACAGAGAGCTTCTCTTGTCGCCCTGTAGACATCGCCTATGTTTATCACGCAGTCAAACCGGAGCAAGCTATTTCACAGCATAGTTATGGTAAGTAGTCTGGCAGTCCCCACAGCTCTTTTGTCGATTGCCACTGCTTTCATTCTGTAGCTGTATTGTGCCTCAGCAGTGACCCCCACCCTGTATGTAAACTTCAGACATGGAGAGATCAGCGCACGGTGCTGCTCCAGCCTCAGAGATGTCACTCTCCGTGGAGCCTGTAATGCTCACAAAGGCCCCTCAGGATCTAAGTCAGGAGGAACCTCAGCCCTCCACCTCCCACTTCTGTATTGAGACCCCGGCCAGTTCTGGTTCCATGGCAACCGCCGCCTGTCCCGCCTCTGGTAGGTCCTCTGCTAACATGCTGCTGAAGTGGTCTGAGGGATTTTTTAAAAATACAGTATGTCCTTATAAATTTCTGTGAAATTTTAGTAATCATAAATTAGTGATTGACTGTTAGTCAGTTGGCTGATAATTAATTAGGACCAATATTTGGGCTTTTTAGATCATCGGTATCAGTCAGTGTCTGCGCTTACAAGGCCGATTAACAGAAATGTTTGCAGATGCATCTGCAGGAAACCTTGTTGGTGTCTTTTAAAGTTTTTTGAGTACCTGCATATATA